>NC_141230.1:19040000-19407500 GCF_054856515.1 Filicampus tigris | reverse complement strand
ACTCCGCGGTGAGGGGAAAGGGGATGAAGCAATTTGAAAACGCAGCGATGGCAAATAAATCCATTTTTGGCGGGTCACCGCACTACTGAGGCAGTGGTTAGCCCGGTCTGCCCTGAGAAAATGGTTTCTTCCGCCATTAATGTCACCATCAACGCGAAAGTTAGGAGTTAACGCGTACCGGCCACCATTTAAAGCAGCACCGGGCAAGAATTCGACTTTAATACATTTTTTTCGCAACTCTTTTGATGAAACATTGACAATGAATGGGACTTTTGTCATGCCCTGGGGGGGGGGGGGGTCTGTATCGTTTTTACTGGCACTAAGCCACTTTGAGGAGGATGGGAGCAACCCTGGCACACCAAAAAAATACAACTGTCCTAAATTGCTTTACGGCATACGTCACTTCCTCCTTTCGCTATAAGGACGGAAGTCGATTCGAACGTCTACGTGCTATTACTGGTGTCATGGCAGAAGCCCCAAAACAAACAAACAAAAGCATTGTTTAAACAAAACTAGATTCATTACCTTATCTGTATTCGTCTTTCACACAGCCACTGGAAATAGAAATGTAATTCAGTCCGACTTGCAGGCCAGCGAGAGCTCAGGATTAACGTTGGCGCGCGTGGGAAATGTGGTCGGCTTTTGTCAAAACACTACCGCTTTTGTCCACATGTCGCCGCCATAAACCACAACAACGACACAGTTTTGATTTAAAAGTGGCTCTGATTGACACAAAATAAAGACTGGAATGAAAGTACAGCTAGCGGAATGATGATTTCAGAAGCTTTTTGACTTGTGAGCACGGCCACGAAAACAAATGAAACTCCAATCACGAGGCGCCGCCGTATCTGAGATTCGCATCAGTTCAAGTCAAACTACATTTTTTTGGGGCATTTTCTCCCCCCGCAGGTTTCCATAGCAGTTGCGGGCGATGCTGTGTCATCATTGTGTGAATTAATCACTCTGGCGCAGCTCAAAATATGCTTACCATCTGTTTCATTTTATTCCAGTGCCCAGCTCATGGCTCATGTTTAATGTATCTGTGCTAATGGCATCATCTATGCGCGGCACAATGGCTGTCTGCGCGCGCTGGGAGACGGCGGAAGAAAACGAGGGAGCGAGACCTTGCTTGTCGGAATGCCTTCAAAAAACATCATCAAATCATTTGCTCCATTGCTTCCAAAATTGACAATTACCGTGAAGAATAGCCATAAAAAGTCGGACGTAATTTGACAAACATTACAGTCGCGCCTCTTCGTCATCGCGGCGGCACAGTTAGCCGGTAATTTGATCAAATTAGACGAGTATTTATGATCTATTAAAATCGCGCGCAAGGGCGGGGGGGGGCGGGGGTCAAGAGCGACTCACTCTAATGTGATTATGCCCTCGAGTAACATATGAGGGACATATGGTCGCCGAATACGTAATCAGCCTTTGAGGCACATTTGCTCTCTTATACTGCACTGTACGTTGGCCCATACAATATGAATGTCATATAAAACATGTACGTGCCCACGCACATACGATGGGATGGATGCGCATTCAATGTACGCGCATGAAAATTTCATCGGCTCAAACCAAGAGCCGAGCAGAACTTCGCAAAGCTTCTCCATGCCTGCTGGTTACTCAGCGTACCGTGATAAAATAGGAGTTGTCCTCATGCACAGATTAATCGATTAATGAACAATTAATCTACTTCGTCGATGTTTTCATTGATTATGTGAAACACTTCTTCGTACGTCTCTGTATGTGTTATATTGCCTGCATAAAGGGGGGGGGGGGGGGGGGGGGTCATGAAAGTCCAACTCATCCGTGACCCAAATGAGAACAGCTGCTATAATCTCGCAAACGGATGAATCAGCAACACTGAAACACGTCTGCTGCTAAAAAGTGACGTCGTCATCAAATCTTTCAAATGATCGTCAACTAACCTAAGCGGACGTGTTTTTAACTGTGACGAGCTGCACTCTGTTGGGGCCCCACATCAAATGGTTCCGGCTTTGAGGAAGATGAGAGACTAGCATCGTCTTAATCTGTTGCTCCCAGAAAGGGCCTACAGGACGGACTTTAATCACCTTGCCGTGTGTTCTCGCTGCTGACTCTCGCTTGCTCGTCGCATTTTATCCTCTCCTATGAAGATGGCCTTGAAAGTTACCACGTGAACAAAGCGAGGTGGTTCTTTCGCACAAACACCGTGTCCGGGCCGGTGTGTTATTATGGCCTCGGTTTAAAGTCATTTATTATGGCAGGATTATGGCAAAACGTCACGACATGGTTTGAAATAATTCTATTTAGTTTTTATTTACCATTAACATTTTGTATTTTAGTTGAAAATGGGCTAACATTCTAAATTCACGATAAATATTAGATTAAATGTGTAAAAGTTTGAATAGTTTACTACATATTTACACACTTATTCGTAGTTGTTCACAAATGGTTTTATCGGAAATATATGTATTCATGACCACCAGGTGGCGTTGTAATAATCCACATATGCAAATCTCAGCAGCGGCAGTAGAAGAAGAAAAGCTACCAGGGCATAAAAGTAGCATTCTGAGAAGTTAGAGTGACAAATATGAACAAATATTTCTCATAGTTTTGGACATGGACATGGACAGCAACAAACTAGCATTAGCTTGTGAAATTTTTTTGTTGTTATTTCTAGTCCCGCGATCTCAAATGCGACAAGGATGCGACAGTTGTTTTAAAGCGGAAGTCAACGCAAACTTTTTTTTTTCAATATGTTCTATGAAAGCCCACTAGTTGAAACAGGGCATTCTGATTAATTTTGCGTTTGTGGAGTATAAATTAAGTAGCAAAATGCACTTGTTTTTAGCCATCGCTGGGGGCGGCCATTTTGTCTTCTGTCAACTGAAAATGACATCACAACTGCTTACAACGACCAACCATGGTTGACCTGTTTTCTGAATCTGAGCCATGATTGGTCGTTGTGAGCAGTTGTGATGTCATTTTCCAGAGATGGCTACAAACGAGCGGATTAACACTTATTCCACAAACGCAATATTTATCAGAATGCCCTGTTTCAACTAGTGGGCTTGCATAAAACATATTCTTGAAAAAAATATGTTTGCGTTGACTTCCGCTTTAAGTATTAAATTCAGGTATTTTTGAACGATATCATAATGAGTGGGCAGGTAAATCAAGGAAGCATTCTACCCCGCTGTGGTGACCTCATATTAAAACAATCAAATGAAACCCCCCCCAAAAAAAATCAACTTTAGTTGCTTAAATTCCAAAAGTTGCATGACCTTTAGGGCGCTCGACTTTGTCGGTTCCACAGGACCGCACATCCGCTAATTACATTGCAAGCTAACATTGTTCTCAGCACTAATCAGTCCCTCAGCAAAACTGCACAAATGCACTCTCAGAATATTTGAGGCAATAAGTAGTGAGTCATTCAATCTATTGGGAAGGGGCGGGTTTGCAAAATATTAATTAGACACATTTTTGCATAGAATCTTATCTCAGCTGGTTATTATCAGCGTCACCTTTGTTCCCCGCAGTCAGTGACACTAAAGAGTGATTAAGCGCGCAAGATGACTGCGATTTAAAAGCGAACGGGATCCTCGGTTTAACATATTTTACCAATGCGAGACAATTTACAAATGGACACAGATACCCCATTTCACCTCTACTAGCATCTTTTTTACACAAAATACATTTTCATATTTTGTCACAATGCCCGACGCTTCTGGCAGCGGCGTTACTTTTTACAGGTTGGCTGATTAATTCAGCCCAGCCTCCAAGCGCCGTGTGGTAAGTCTGATGTGAAGTCAGCCAGATGGGAGTCAACATAGCATCTTTTTTTTCTTCTTTTTAATCTGGTGGAAAGGCTCCAGAGAGAAACAGGTGAAGAGAGAGGGGGCGAGAGAGAGAAATGGGAGTGAGAGAGTAAGGTTGGAAGAACAAGGACACATCAACAAAAACAGTTGAGACAAACTCCCTCTCTGTCACCAAGATGTTGGATGCTACAAGTCGAGTGGCAATCACAAGTGCCTGGAGAGAAAGTGAAGCACGAGAAAACCAAGCAAAACTGCAAAGGCGGCTGATGTGAAACTAATATGTGTGTGTGTCCAGTATATTGCTCAACAATTAATTCACTTCAAATAACAATTGCAAAGAATGCAATTCTCAAGTCACACGTTTTTAAAGGCTGCAATTTTAAAGGAAAAAAAAAAAAAACCCTCCTCTGCTTCATTTCAGTCGGTTGCTAGTTTTATTTTTTTTCTTCTTCAATATTTTATTTAGTTGTTAATATGGTGTCAAGATAAGTTCAGTGCTTATGTACTGCAGTCCACATGTTTAGAATTGTTTCTTGAAACATGAAAACAAGACAAAGCTCCAGACTTGTTTGCATTATTGTCATCTGATTTATGACTGACTGACTTATGTTTACGTCTGCATGTTTGGTGGAATTTTGTGAAGTCGCCATAGTGAATGCTTAAAGCGGAAGTCAACGCAAACTTTTTTTTTTTCCAATATGTTCTATGAAACCCCACTAGTTGAAACATTTGCGTTTGCGGAATATAAATTAAGCAGCAAAATACACTCGTTTTTAGCCATCTCTGGGGGCGGCCATTTTGTCTTCTGTCGACTGAAAATGACATCAAAATGCCGTGATTGGTCGTTGTGATGTCATTTTCAGTCGACAGAAGACAAAATGGCCGATCAGTTAAGATAAGTTTTCAAAATTGTCCGGCCCAACTTCATACAGTGGGAAAACACAAAATAAAGAATAATAATCAGAAAATGATATAGTTTGGATCGCAGAGGTCGGTGAGTGAGCCTGCAGAAAACTTTCTGGCCCATAAATAATACAGCGGTTGCAATATTGGGGGGGGGGGGGGGGGGGGGGGGGGTCGCAATTAGATTATTTTTCAAAACCGTTCCGCCTTTTTCCAGTACTTGGATACCGTAGCCGGTCTGAGGACAACACCTGATGTATGCTTTTGTGCAGCGGGGAAATTCAGAAGGTCAGAACTGTGTAGACAAAGTCACCGAGAATAAATGCAATTTTTGGAAAGAATATAAGACAGGGGATGAATCACTTTAATGCTCCAAATGTACTGTACCTTTTGGAATGGGGGCCAAAAATTCATCAAGTGGGACGTTTATCACATGCATTTGGGGAACTTGATATTCAGGTTCATGTGTGTGAAAATTATCCGGGCCTGGATTTTTCACCTCGCACGACAAGTAGTCAATCACCGGGGGCGCTCGGTTTACGTTCCCTCCGGGTGGTGCTCACACAGCTCAAAGCTGCTTAAAGCTCCTCCTGCTCTGTAATCAGACGTGCCTTTAAGGCATTTTCGCTCGGAGGCAGATTGTCGACGTCGTCAACAAGCGTTATCGCGATGGGTCCAAGACAATACCTACGTACCATCTGTGTTAAGATCCCCAAGTGGAGCGTTGAGTTGCCTACACGCGAGCAGGCGGTATCCACGCACGGTGACTTGGAGTGATGGCGGTCGCAATTTCACAAGGCAGCAGGAGTCACAGGCCGCCCCGGAGAATATATACTGTCTGTCAAGCGGGTGATGAGGAGCCTTTACAGGGGTCATAAACCTCACAGCCAGACTCGGGGAACAACAATATACGTGATTCATCACCTGCAAACTCTGGCTACTTCACCTGCTTAGCTGTCGGGGGGCCCTGATGCACTCGTGTCTTAGTGCTGCTTTCAACCTGACGTGCTGCATAATTGCACTTGAAACGCGCAGTAATTCTCCAGCTCAGCCGACTGAGGGCAGAGAGTTTTGCTTTTGTGCACTCGGGAGTTTTTTTTTTTTTTTTTTTTTTTTTTATATTATTGTGACACTGAGGTCACGTTCGGAAAAGGATGACATATTAAAACCACCGTCGCTGAAAAAAGTCTGGGTCAAAGTCACGCCAGAAAAGGCCCGCGTGTCCTCCTCCCGTCCGCACCGAAAGAACAGCGGCGAGAAACGCTCTGGACGCAAGTGCGGCATAACTCTTTTAACAAAGCTTGCATGGAAATTTGCGAGGCAGATTATTAAATGCACCCATGAGATGGGGAAGTATACTGTACACTACATTGAAGAGGCGTTGCTAGGAAACGCTGCTGCCGGATGAGTCAATGAGCAATCCACAGACTCCAAGAGGGGCTACAATGGAGCAGACCGCCAAGCAGCAGCGGCGGCGGCGGCACATTCATCCCAGGCTGCGTGGTCATTGCAGTTGTGCTAATTAACATCAATCTTTCAGCTACTTCAGCGAAACGCAGCGTATGCTTTGCCCACTTGTCGCCTATTAAACATAAATCATTGTATCTGCCGGGAAATGTTGACTCTGAACAATAAGAGTACGGCGGTACGTGAAGCGAAGCAAAATACAGAAACTTTCGCCATCATAAAACGTTTGCGAACTGTTTAGGCAATGTTTTTAGTGACGGGGTTAGCAATCTGAATTGTCAAGCTAGTATGAGCAAGTTAGTGTTCTATATATGTGTTAAAATATTATATATATATATATATATATATATATATACATAACAACCAGTTTTTATGAGGGTTTATGAGGGGTCATAAATGTTGCTTCACCGATCCACCCAACACTTCTCATTCTTTAGCAAGTGCAGTGGTGAACTTGAACTTATCACAACAGCAAAGCTATTGCTATCCGTTAGCTTGTCTGTGGTGTTTTGCATTGTGCGTTAGCATGAAGCTAGCGATCGTTCCTAAGGCAGTTGTGTTTGTTGTAAACTTCAACAGGGGGAGTTATTGAAAAGCTTCAAGCTAGGGCTACTCGATTATGAAAAAAAATATTAATCACGATTATTTTGGTAATAATTGAAATCACGATTATTCAAACGATCGTTTATTTTTTGGTACAAAGCAAGAACACGTTTAAACGTAAAAAAAAATATAAAGACAAATACATTTCTTTGAAACACTATAATTATGTAAGTTTATTTTGGACCAAACAAAATGTATAAAATTAGTTATAAAATTTCAAAGCAAATGTTTAAATTCAAGTATGATTTCAATGTGTAAGCAAACATTGAACATAAATGTTGGATATAACATACGCACAGGATATAAATGCATATTAATATTTTTTTTACGATTAATTTAATTTCAATTTTGTAATAGTGGGGTGTAATAATCGTAATTCTAGTTGATTTCGATTAATTGCACAGTCCTACTTCGAGCATCTTTTTTTCGAAGAATTGTTCTGCCAAACTGCTGCTTGCTCGCAAGGCAACGCAAGAAACTTATAAGCCGGTTCACTCGTATCAAGACGGAGTTAAGAGGAGGAAAGTTGAAGAAAAGACAAAAGGATGTGACATTGCGCGAGACGATATGAGAGTGCGCCTGTTACGGCGACAGACTTGCAGTAAAGGTCAGAGAGTTGGCACATTTAGGAAAAGACCGAGCACAACTCTCCATGTCACTTGATGGTCAATTTAGAAAGCTGACAACCCCAAAGTGTGTCATTTACATCCAAAAGAGAAAATGTCATGCCACAGAGTTGCACATTCACATGCTACTAATTCGCCCGCACATACACGCTAGAAGACATAATGAGTCGCTAATAATGAGACTCTCGGCAGACGAGCTCTGTCAGGTGTAGACGATTTCCCATTCTGATGTTGAGTGCAGGCCACCATTCACAGCAGGGAAGTGTTTCTTGGCTTCCTGCATAATCCCCCTTGCTGCTCCCACTGTAAACCTGCCACCGATTCAAGATCGACGATAAATAATTCACATGACATAGGGGAGAATGAGGAGGAAAGTATGTTGTGAATTGTTAAATGCCGCCTTTTATATCCGCATTACCGTACAAACCTAAAGTGTACTTTGTGGACGTGGTAATTGTCTTTGATGTAGCCGCAAAACAGAAACAATTGTGGTGTTTTTTTTAAATTTAATTTTATTTTTTTTAAACTGGAATACTTGAATGGCATTTAAATTTACCGGAAGTACTGTAATGCAGCAAATCTTAGTTTTTGTTGAGAGGTATTGAATGTTACCCGCTGTAATCCTGCTTTTTAAGCCTACAGTGACAGCTGTAGGTTTATTATATAATATACATTTTTGGGCAGGATTATTGATGTAGAGTATATTGTAAGATGTTAAATTTGCTAGCATGGAAAAACGGGTTTGTGTGAGTGTGTATAAATATATATATATATATATGTATATGTACATATTGTGGTTCATACACAGTAGTGTATAAATAACTGCACCGCATCAGATTGCTAATCAATAATTATTAGAAGCACCTCTGAAGACATGCGTGCAGTGTCGTTCTAGGCCTTGTTTATTAAAGGAGGGACAGAATATCGATATTGTGATTTACCGCATCGTTACCTCTCAGGGTGCAGTGTTGACACAACGATGCTGTGCATTGTCCACATGTGTGAGTGGACACTTCATGACGAGATAGTATGTGAATGCAATTAGTTTGATTGAACGGATAACAGTTTGCATTTTTTTTTTTCACAATTTATAACGGGGGCGGCACGGTGGTCGACTGGCTAGCACGTCCGCCTCACAGTGCAGAGGTGACTCCATCTATTTTGTCCATCTACATGTAGACAAAATTGTCTGTAGCCCTCTCTTATGTTTCAATGTGGCGCCAAATACAAGAAGGAAGACATATTGGAGTGGCATTTTTTTTTTTTTTTTTTTTAGTTTGGTAAGCCAAATTGGTTCTTTATGTCAGTCCAACATACAAATTGGCCCAAATCTGAGCCTTGATATTGAAACTGGAGTTTTGCTTCATCAAAACCAGAGGGAACTTGAATATGTTTTCTTTTGGAAGTGTGCTCTTATGAGGGGATTTTATGCAGTGTGAACCAACAAAAAAAGTTCTTGTACTGCTTATGGCCGAGTTTGGTTGTCTTGGTTAATGCATTCAATGCATGCATCACGGGCTGAGAAGCGTTCTTTAATAAGTGAAATGCAGAAGAGCTTGCTCACAACTACATTTTCAGAATGATAATAAAACTCACTAGATGGGGTGGGCACGAGGTACTCCAGAGACCCAACTATTTGGATAGGCAATTACAAAGTCAATTTTCCATAATATTTCCACTTTAATAATCCGAGAACCTTGGATAAAAGATTCACTCCATTTTTCTTGCCCCTGAAGAAAGATAATTGGGCAAATCTGCTTTTCATGGAGAAGCACAGGAAAGCACACAATAACAGATTTTTGTACACATTTTTCTCTTCCGGAGTCACATGGCTATCATGATGTAGTGCATACAGTATTTTCTTTACCCCATACTGTATAATCTTTTTATGGCTATTGATACTACCTGAAATCACTGGCAAATCACTGTGCTCGTAATTGTAAAAACAATGATTCCCACCCCTATTGTTTATGTTGTAAAGATTGTTACTGTAGGTAGAAACGAGAAATGATATTTGAGCCACTGCAGAGCTCGGCCGACCACGGTTACGCACCTCATACGGGCGCCATACATTTTTCAGTATTGCAGTCTGCTTTGAAATGTTATCCACCCCAGATTTGAATGACATTTACGTGAGCAGTGCTAAATGTTGTTATTTGGAATTACAGTAGAATATTATTTTTGGACCAGGCCAAGTTTATAAAAATAGTCCATTTGAATCATTTACAATACGGCAGTCCTGACTTTTTGATTTACCGTAGCCCCTTGGCAAACGGGACCACCTCAATCCGTCTTCCAGATCTATTTGCCAGCGATCAAATACTACCGAGTCCCATAATCCATTACAATATATACAGTCATTTTCTCTAATGCTTTGTTTAAATAATTAAATGGCCTGTAGCCTATAGATATTGCAATCATACTTCATATGGGAGCGTTTCCTCTCGCTTTTACTTGAAATGAAAGTATGATCATTTGTTGGTTGTTACAACCATGACTTTTAATTTTTTTTCTTCTATTGATGTCATGGTAGTCTATTTCTATAGAGCCGCTGAACAAAGCGCGGGCAAAGTACGGCCCGGGGCCACATCCGGACCCGCCCACAGTCTCTGACCAGCCTTCTCAGTGATGATGAAGTTGAAATAAAATGGAATATATGCAGTGCTTTTATTTTGGAAACTGTGCTTTTATTTTACGTGCACACCTGTGGATGCTTGTACAAGCTTTTACGACAAAGTACAAGCGAGCTAGCAAGCAAGAGCTGCGACTTTTGTGTTGCCGACTCGGCGATCTTTTCGCTTCCTCTGGCGACTTTTGTGACCCCCTCCGACAACTGTTTTTCCACAAAGGAGCCGAGCCGATACGGTAACAGTAGTCCTAGCAACATTCTTATTTTCTGCACGGTGGAGGGAAGAGGGCCAAGAAGATTTGGCCAAATAATATTAGATGCAAATCTACAGCTTTAACGGCCGCTTATATGTTTGTTTTTTAATTTGTATTTCCCAATCGTGACAAAAGACATAACTACACATGTAGCCATTTAGTGAAACAAGACAACACGTGTTTTTTTAAATACATTAAAATGAATACTGTATAGACAAAGTTGAGGTTAGAATGTTGACTTGGTCCTCGGCAAGCGTTCCAGTTTCGCATGCGGCCCCTTTGCAAAATGAATTGCCCACCCCCGCGCTAAACAATACGTTGGATTGATTGTCATTTACTTAGTGTGCTTGTAAATTGAACAATTTAACAACAGCCATCATCCATTCTTCATTCAATCCAACTCTATTGCGAGACGTATTGACGTCTGCATTTCCTTCATTATTATTATTAGGACAACACTACCCTCTTTTGGCGAAAAGCTTTATCACTAGCAACATGGCAAGGGGCAAACATCTTGGTGGAATTTTCTAAAATAAATAATAAATACATTAAAAAAATAAAATAATAAAAAGAAAGATCATAGATGGAATAACCACTATGAACACGGAACCGGAACCTACCATCTGATTTTCAAAAGTTCTGTCATTTAAGAGAAATCTTGTCACGTCGCTACTGCTACACCAACTGTCATCACCGAAATTGAACTGTCACCCAGTGTGTTGGGTTCAGCAATTCATTTTCTTGAGTGGGCTACAGTCAGCTACTGGTTTAGCTGTGTTTCCAAATTCGAAATTTTATACATTTGTGTATTTGCTGCGATTGGAATAGGATTTTTTTTTTTTTTTTTTAAATCCACACACACATCCGAATGACAAAAAAAAAAAAAAAAAAAAAAAGGCTTTAATGTAAAAGCTCGTCAGTTTGCACAGATGATCCTGGAGGCTGTGAGTCAAGCTACTGTCCCAAAGTTGACAAGCTGCAGCTGTCCCTCACATGCAATCCTTTGTACCAACATGACAGCTTTATCGTGTCAGAGCCCTGCAGGCAGGTCCCACCTCGCCCACTGTCAGGGCCTCATCACCCTGCAATGGTGGCCACTCAATCGCACGGCGTTTATAGACAAAGGAACATTCACGTGCACACCAGTGGACAAATTAGACAGGATTGTGTCTTCCAATGAGCCTAACGTGCATGAAGCGCAAGCAAGCACAAGGAGAATTTGCCAACTGCACACAGCAAGGCCGGAGATGAGATTTGAACTCATATGTGAGTGTGAGGCACATCTGCTAAATACTAAGATGCCTTTAGCTTTGCTTACGCAAGTAAAATTGCTTATACCTTGCAAATCACTGCAGTTCAGTACTGCGGATGATGACTCCCCCTGCTGGTCATTGGCCTGACCTGCGGTAACTCTCAAAGTCCGAACAGCAAAAGCCTCGTGGATGATTATCCATATTCACTCAACTAGTCATATGCCCTTCATACTCTACATTATAATATCCTTTATACATATATAGGAATCGATTCTTTGACAACAAATATAAGAAGTGTTTCCCAAAATTTATACATATTTGACGAATAATAAAAAAAAAATCTCACGGCCCCACCACCAAACAAAAATGTCATAAAAGTGGTTGTGGTGTTTGAAAATGGATAGATGGAGCTCAGTGCAAATGTCAAAAACGCAGCACGTTGTCTGCGGCACTGCAGTCTATAATTTGGCCACTAGATGTCAGGGGTCTCCTGTATACTATATACAGGTAGTACTTGTACTAGTGTGCCGTCAGAGACCATCTGGCATGCAGTGGGAGATACTGGAATTTAGTTGCACTTATTTGGTCTGAAAAGTGTTGATTATTTACTCCAAGTAATTAATCTTTTTTTTTTCTTCTCCATAATACTTCTATGCCAACGATGTATACTGAGAAGAATCACAAAGTACAGTTTTGTCACTTTTAATCATTGAGTTTATTTACTTTTGTGTGCAATACTTTGTAATAGAATCATAGACTAGTTTTTTATTTTCCTATGTTTAAGCATTATGTTCATTTTCAAACTGACCTTAATGCTTCCGTGGCTTACAATGATAAACTTTACACACACTCTAGACACATATTCTTGTTTTAGGGGGAGGCCTAAAGCAGTCATTTAAACTGAAAAAAAAAAAAAGTTATATAGTTATTACTTACATAAATATAAATTACTGACTTTTATGGCAAGAATGTTAGTGATTGCAATAAAAGCACTAATTAAGACACGTTCGGTAAACTTTCTTTGTTGAGAAATGCAGGCAAGCCATTTTTCACAACAGCAAAACATTTTGTTGAATGGCTCAACTTAAAATGTTATCAACGTTTGTTGCCTTGAAAAGTTTGAGTTCACCAGCATTTTTTTAAAACAGTGTATCACTTTTTTGGTGAACTATATTTTAAAAGGTTGGTCATTATGGTGGTATGCGGAGAGCTTGGTATTTTTTTTTTATTGGGTGGTACATGTGTAAAACGGTTTGACTGGTGGAGTCTGTACAATGCCAACAGAGGGATTGTTCATTGCACCAACCTCCAAAAGAGGGCGACATTACACCAGAAATCAGGACTAATTCCAACTCCTCACGAAGCGACTTCCTCATGTGTCTCATGTAAAAAGTCACTTGTGATCACTTTATGCATTTATGATTTGCTCACCAGATGACTATGTATGTTCATGTACTTACAGTCCGACAACACCTTCCTCTCTGTATCGTTTGCAAACGACATTACGTTTGCTTTCAGTAAAGACAACAATTCTGAAGTCATCCTAGATGGACAACAAGGAGGTAAATATGATTTTAAGAAATCGGCAAACGCGAGCCTGTGGCTTGGCTTCGCCTTTTTGTGTGGCGTGGTGTGCTTAGACGCTGCTTGCTGGAGATGTTGTCGCGGCCGCACGAGTTAGCCCTAAGCCGCTTTCTCCCCACGCAGGGCTCCCCTTCACCAGCATTCACCTAAATCTGTCACACAGATTTGACACTGCGTCACTTGGAGTGCACTCACAAATGACATGAATATAATGTGCAATATTGTGCACATTTACAGCCTGGACTTCCCTTAGAGCATAAAATGTTCTCTTGTTTTTCATCAAGTGTTTGTATTTTCTCCTTCTTGTTGGAGAAAATATACCTGATATTATCTAATTTTTTTTTTTTTTTTTTTTTAATAAAACCCAATTGGAGATAAATTTGTTTTTAGTGCCCACGTTTCTTTTTTAAAAATTTAAATGCAAAAAAATGTTTGATTTTACAAGTAGATTAGTAGTGTCTAGATAATCCATGTCAGTTTTGAGTTAAAAGCTCATTTTAAAAAAATGGTATCTATCTATGCTATGCTATGCTATGCTAACATGTTTCCAATCACATGACAACCGACTCAAGCTTCTGTGCACAGCTATCACGCTGTCCGCATTCACCAAGGCTGACGTGATAAGAAGCTCACGCTTGGCGAAAGTTCAGCACTGGAGAGAAGGGGGAAAAAAAAGAGGGACAAGCAGTCGACTGAGTGCCCCTCATCCCTGGCTTTACTTTCTCCCTTCATTCAGCTTCTGCTCTGTCGCTTTCTTTTGCTGGATAAAGAGGGAGAAACTGGCACTCGGTGGCCACTAAGAAGGATTTTCTGCGCACCCCCCCCCCCCCTCAGCCGAAGTGGCTTTTGTCTGTTTGTACAGCACAAAGTAGCTTGCTTGTGCTTCTTGAGTGTCGCAGGTTTAAAAATTGAGAATATACAAATAAGGACATGTTTTTGTGCACAAGCGCCTTACAGAACGCCCCCCCCCCCCAAGTTCTTTTAACGGAGTTGTTTTTGTCTCCTGCAGGCCGGGGAGGATAATTATGATTCACTTCCAGTAGTAAATGAGCAGTCATGGATGTCCCCTCCTTTGGGAATCTCCAGCCCTTTGAAAAGAAAATAGAGGTTAAAAATCTGCTAAATGAGTTTGCAGCAACCGAGATCCTTCTCTTGCACAGGTAATGAGTTTGATTAATTTTTGACCTTTGGAAAACTTTGCCAAGCTTTTTGGGCCGCTTCTTGTGTTTTCCCAAACCTGGCACAGTAAAACGCTGTCTTCTACTGGGATTTACATTTTGCACACCTAACTCGGTGCTTTGTTTCACATGGAGAGACCAACACAGATATTTAATGTATTTCGGAACAATTTTTTTTTTTTTTTTCTAATTGAGAATACTTTTAAAAGGATGTCGTCAAAAACTGAGGACTAGATGAGACATTTAATCAAATTCAAGTCGACATCGAAATGTAGTAGGAGGCAATTTTCAAATTTTCAAAATTTGCAAAGGCTGCAATTTGGCTGGTAGTCTTTTTTTTTTTTTTTTCAAGTTACCTGACATTGTTTCATGAAATGAAAGTGATAAAGCCACGGATTTGTTTGCATTATTGTTGTAATCTGACATTTGACTTACTGTCTCATATTTATGCCTTATTCTTATTCGGTAGTATTTTGTCAAGTTGTCATAGTGACCGCTTAAAAGACTGCGAATCAAAGTGTTTGGTAAGTTAACAAACTCGAATTAAAGTAGTAAAAATTCTTGTATGAATTCTTGGTTCAGTTTCTTTATCATAGCGTAAGCCTAACCATAAGACCAACACATTTAGGTATAATAAATGCGATACTAAGGAAAAATGTATCGCAATGAAGTGATTTTTGAAAATCGTTCAGACCTATTTCATACAGTGGGACCGAACTTCATAAAGAATAATAGCAGGAAAATAAAAGTTTGGATTGGTGAGGCTGGTGAGTGTACCTGCAAAATGTGCCGTTCTTTCAGAACTCAAAGGAAAACTTTCCTGCCCACAGATAATACAGCGGGAGATGCTTATTTTCTGGCACAGGTGTTTCGAGATTCCGTCCAGGATAAATCATGATTTGTAAACTTTGCCATAGACAGCGGTGACAGGTTTCCCTGTATAATGTAGAAAAATGGCAAAGGGCTTAAGAAGAGCTGTGATTTAGAGCAGAGGGATGCAGCGTCTCTCCCTTCCAGAGGAGGCCCTCCTGCCTTTGATTTAATTCTCTCCTTGCACTATTAAAAAGGCCTTCCGCTCCGCTCACTGCATGCACCTCGCTGTCATAAGTGGCACAAAATCATTCGTCATTGCCGCTTGTAGGCAGCGCCGCTACGGCCTTTCGCAGTGTATATTTTTCCATTATTGATTATGTGTGTGTGATGCATGGAGAAGTACAAAGATGGCTACCCGCTTGTGTCCAGGTTTAGGCCCGGGGGTGGGGGAGTGGTGGGGGGTTGGTTGTGCGATAACTTTCTCAGTCGATGAATCCATGTGGAAATAGAACGGAGACGCGAGACATCGCTTGGCTCGTTTTGTTGTCTTGAGTTGAAAGCAAAAATGTTGCATTGGTGGCAGTGAACTTCACAACAAGAAGCAGTTTGGCAGAGAGTGCTCCCAAAGGTAAACCGAAACACAAACACCTGTTAGCTTAATGCTAACACGCAATGAAAAATGGCTTACATGGGCTAATGAAACTAGCATCAACGTTTCCGTCATTATAAACCATTAGAAACGATTTATATTTGAACACAAGTGGTAGCGACATATGTAGACAGAGCGCAGTCATGGCCGTATTGTTCGCCTAATACCATAATTTTGTAAACACTGTCAGAAATCCAGAAAGAAAAAAAAAAAACTAACCCAAGAAGCAAGAGTCCAGTTGCCTCGATTCAACCTTGCAGATTAGTGTGACCTAAATAACTGAGAATCTACATAGACATAAAGAAATAAACAAAGAAATAAACAAACATAATTCTTAGCACTCTTATTATTTTTTCTGTAGTGTAACAGTAAGTTCAAAGTTAAGCTGATTAAATATGATTTTTAAAAAAACATGTTTTATTTCCATCCCTTAATTAAAAAAACAGGACAATTTATAGATGACATTGCAGAAAATGCACAAACACAAATTAATTATGATGCGGGTATTGGTTTGGTCCTTAACATGTCCCCAAAAAAAGTCAAAAATGTTTTATTTTGATTCAATCCATTAGTCTGCATTCATAAAGGACTTCAGAAGTCGGACAACATTTACTATGGAGATAAAATAGGTCGAAATGGTCTATAAAAGATTACTCGATGATCAAAATGATTATTGATTCGTTTGATAATTGGTTACTTGCCGATTAATCGATCAGTCGATGCACCTCTACGTGTAGTATGCGCGCATGTATTATACTGCCCCCTGGTGGCAAACGTGCACACACCCAAAGGAGCAGCACAGCGTCCATTAAATTATCCCGATGCACAAACCGTTGGATCTTTTCTATTCTACTTAATTGTGCTATGAACAAATCCCGAATACCGTGGAGTGCTATTTTTCTTAGTTAAAAACATTTTTGTCGGTGTTTGCCTAGGACCTCCAACCAGCATCTATTCCGCGCGGCAAAGTGAACTGGCCGTGAATGTCAGCGTCCCCCTTTGTTGTTTAATTTATTTTCTTTTCAAAGTGAAGGGAGGTGTCCTTGCTGTGAGATAGTCATTGATGTGGTTATAGTTAGTCCGTGCCCCCGCTGCGCCAGTCTGCAGGAGAAGCTCCTTCCTCTCGCCCCGCTTCGTCCGCGGCTCCATTTGTCCGCCGCCGTCGCCTTGCACGGTCAGTTGGCCCTGAATTTATTTGTATTCCCCCCCCCCCCCCCCCCCCGCGAAATGATGAAGCGCTCAAAGGCTGTACAAGTGCGAAGGTGTCAAGGTCACGCTCGCTCAGGCTCGCATTGGTAAAAGGCGTTGTGTCTAAATCAGGCGGTCTGCAACCTACGGCTCCAGAGCCGCATGTGGTTCTTTCATCTCTCCGCTGTGGCTCCCTGTGACTTTGTGAAAGAAATCATCGAAGATTTGTTTTTATTTTACTTTGTTAGTTTTTCAAATGTAATTCTAGATTATTTAAAGATTATGATGCGCTTGCTATTGTATATAGTGTTTGGCGTTATTTTTTTTATTTCACTCGTTTTGTTGTTGTGTGTAAAGTGCAATGTTGCAGCTGTAGCTGTTGTGAAATGCGTTGCATGAATAAAATTGTATTGTATTTGAAAGACCTTTCCAATATAAGTATTTTTTCTTAATTACTTAATTTATATGAACTTAGCTTTAACCTGGAACCAGAAAAAAAATCATTTTACCCCAACCACCAAAAAATAGACTGCTTTTACGCTTGAACTCCTGATAATGCGTTTTCGTTTTGAGGACCTTTTCTTTACAAAATACGATTGATTTAGCTATCTATGCTTCTGGCCATAACATTGAATGACTTCAACTCTTATCTCCCAAAACTGAAAAAGTTTTCCCTTCCCCCATTTATTGTGAAGCAATCAAAACGCCGCTGCCCCTCGTGTGTTTTATCACCTCCACATCTGTGTGTGCAGTGCAAAAGTGAGCCGGGCCTCTGAGGGCTAGCATGCGGCTCTCTGCAGGCTTTGTACAGGATGAAGAAGTCATAATCCTCAAACAGACTTAAATTCCACCCGAAAGTCTCTTGATCCTGAATCCACTCATTTTCTTCAAACAAGTACGGCTGAAATCGGCGATTTCAATCTGCTACAGTTGGGCACGAGCGCACGTGCGCATCACGCGCGGAATCGCGTGAATCGCAGCTTACGTTTTGGCTGCGAATCTCCGCGCTCTCGTCAGCCGGCATTATCGCCTCGAAAGCTATATCAAAAATCAGGTGTTTGTTCTGCGCTTTGGCTTCACCCACGCGGCGGCTTTCGAAAGGCACACGTCTGTTTGATAGTGTATATTTCGCCGCCGCCGAGAGACTGTGTTTGTCTTGCCGTGTTTGTCGGCTCATATTTGAGCTGAGGCTTCCTATTAAAACTAAACAGCACATCAGTGGAATATTGCCACCTCCAAAAGCGCATCTGCAGCGTAGAAGCAATTTAGTCTTCGCGTGGTTTTTTTTTTCCGCTACTTGCGCTGTTTCTGTTTACTCTCGACCCTCATTCCTCGCATTTCATATATTCCTGTCTTTATATTGCTTTTCTCATCCAAATGGGTGCATATTCCATTACTGAATACATCACAATGAGATTGTGTCCACTTCATTATCAGTATCAAAGCATCTAAACTTGATACTGCAATTTTTGTTTACTGCCTTGGCTTTTATTATTTTCACGTTTTAATTTGATGGGTGAACAGGACACTGGTGCTTTTTGAGCCATATTTTAATTTAAAAAGAAACATCAATTAAGTCCTCCAGTTACGAATATTGTGTCATAATAATTGTAAGTTGTAATGGTATGGAAAATAAATTCAGTAGGTATAAAAAGTTTACACCCCCCGTTCAAATAACAGATTTTTATGATATATAAAAAAAACAAAAACAAGACCAAGATAATAAAAATAAAAAAAAATTGTAACTTTTGTAATGTGACCTATAACCTGTACAACTCAACTGGGAACAAATACAGATTTTTCTTTAAAAATAAATTGACGTCGTGTCTTTGTTGTGGCAGCACAATTTTATTCTCATAACATTACTACTTAACTATATTCTTGTAAAAATGCTTTTTCTTCGTCAATTTCACCGTCATCCTCAAATGAGATTAATCTTCAGTATGTGAAGCGTTTGTTGCATATATTTATTGAGTGCATTTATATGACGTGCCGGAATGAGAATTTGCGACATTGCCAACTCTAAAACCAAAGTCATTACTCTCAAACTGGCCCTCTTTGAGAAAAGAAGCTCCGTAGTATGTTTTTATGGCGATACACTAGTAAGTGACAATTAATACCATAAGTACCGACTATAGATCCACCATCCACCTGTGGATGAGTAAATCAATACAAAAGCAATATAAGGATTTTATGGTCATTAGTAGGTTTGCAGGGACAAACACACTTTGCACATCCAACACTGAGTGGCTGGGGAAATAAAAAGGTACTTACATTAGTATTGACCTTGTTACTGCTCTTGTAGCTGTTTGCTCTCTGCACACACACGCGCACACAAACACGCACACCCCCCATTCGTTGCCCCCCCCCCCCCCGACCCCACCCGCCACCCCTCCCCAAGCAGAAAAGGCAGGATAACAGATTGAAATAAAGTCATTAGCAACGCATGAATAAACTTTACTAATGTCTCTTTAAAGACGGACTGTTTTATCGGAAATGTGTTTTTGTTCGTCAGACATCTTACTGAAAATACAATTTGGGTGGGGGTGGGGGGGGGGGGGGTAGGGGGGTTCGGGGGGAAGAAAAAGTTAATTAGCGTTGCAAACGGTGGTCTTTCGCTGTGTGTGCAAGAATCCGTAGCTCGATATGAGAAAGGAGTCCAAGGCACAGTGTACACAGTGTAAACAAGGCCCTTCTCCGGCTGATTAACATATGATTGTAATTCATCATATCATGTGCAGCTGGTGACATCTTGCAGTAGCATTTCAGTCCCTGTTGCTACATGCCTCGGCTTCCGTCGTGACGACTCCAAACAAGCTGTCTCCACACCGGCTCCTTGCGAGTGGTTGGAAGTATTCGGGAAATCAAGTGTCAGGTGATTAACACCGTCGTGCCTCAGGTTCATGTGGAAGTACTGGAACCTGGATCGTACGGTTCAGATTCTTACTTAAAGCGGAAGTCAACACAAACATATTTTTTTTCAAGAATATGTTCAGTGCAAGCCCACTAGTTGAAACAGGCCATTCTGATCAATATTGCGTTTGTGGAATAAGTGTTAGTCCACTTGTTTTTAGCCATCTCTGGGGGCGGCCATTTTGTCTTCTGTCGATTGAAAATGACATCACAACTGCTCACGACGAACCAATCACGGCTCAGATTCAGAAAACAGGTCAGCCGTGATTGGTCGTAGTGAGCAGTTGTGATGTCATTTTCAGTCGACAGAAGACAAAATGGCCGCCCCCGGAGATGGCTAAAAACGAGTGCATTTTGCTGCTTAACTTATAGTCCACAAACGCAAAATGAATCAGAATGCCGTGTATCAACTAGCGGGCCTGTTGGGAACATATTCTTGAAAAAAAATACGTTTGGGTTGAAGCTAATTGTTTTAACTCTCTCTGCTGCTACTCCAACTTTGCGTGAATCATTGACTTGGATTAGCGGTTCCCTTTTCACGAAGACCTTGAAGCATCAAATTCCCATGGTGAGTCATTTATTTCCGCACCAAAGTTCAGCTCTCGCTCACCGCGACATGTAATTGCGCACCTCGGATCTCCCCTCCCGTCCCTTCCGTTTTGTTCTCCTGATTGCGGTATGCTCGGTGACGGCAGCGCTTGCAGCTCTGTTGTTCACCGGTCTCAGGACAGCAATCGGACACAGCCGCTAGGGACCGTGTTTAGTGAGTGTGGACTAAGGGAAAACCCGACAGGCGCAGAAGGGCGGGGAGAGAGATCTAAACGGGCGAGCAAAGCTGAGGGAAAGTGAGGACTTCTCCTCCAGTGAAGTTGTGAAATCGAAACGCACTCCTGACATCCGTACGGCGGATCTAAGCCCCTCCTGAGTGGGGCTCCTTATGATGTTGCGCAAGCGTTGAGGGGGGCCCGCGGGGACATCCCTAAGGCTTGTTGTTTCTTGTCAGCGATTACATTGAACCAGGCGGCTGTGGTTCACACTCACGCCTGAAAGAAGCAAAAGACTCCCTGTCACTGACCACAACCCCTGAACATTGCTCCGCAGCGCTCTCTTCACATGTCTTTTCTCTTTGTAGACTCACTTAAAAGTCTCTAGCTCGCTCCAGGGCCTTTGGAAAGGGGGCACGTCGACTTCTGAATATTTTCCTGACAACTGTGCGGTCTCCCCAAAGCAATCATTGATTAGCAATGGCATATCATTTGAACGAATAGATGGACTGAAGTGATCATTTTGAAGTCGATGAAATGAGAGGCGCTCGAGATAGAAATAATAAAGGTTTTGCTCGTCTGTCATTCGTCAGTGAGTATTGATATCATTATTTTTTTAAATCATTCAATAGCAGAGCATTCCGTGATTCCACCTGGGGGCAGTGTAATACAGACTGGGACAGTCCAGTAAGCAGCAGTAATAGTCATTCTTCACAGAGGATAAAGAACATATGCCTGTGAGTATTGTTCTGTCCCCCCCCCCCCCCCCCCCCGCATTAGCTGTTAGCATTAAGCTAACAAACTTTAAGACAGCGTTATTTATACGTCACTCAAATAAGGTACTCCTTATTTAGAACATTTCCTGCAAGCAATTATTGCCCCGCTCATATTAGAGAGAAATCTTAGGCGCTTGGGAAAAAAAAAGTATATTTTCCAGCGTTTGCACCGTTTCTTAGTAAATTGCGCTGCAATTGCCACATGCTCGCCACCTTTGCCGCAATAGTCATGCATCCCTCTGAGAGGAAAGACATTAGCTGTCCGTTTCCGAGCGAAGCCTTAAAGAGTGATCCAGTGAAAGCAGCTGTCAGGGAGGTAAAGAGCACTGACAGCGATACGTCATCCCCGCCTGGCGCGGCACCCCCACCCCCCCACCCCACCCCCTGCATTTAAAAGACTATGGCAGTCAAGAGCCCATAAAAGTGAGTGAGTCGTCGGCAGCATCTGCCGCCGCCACGTGCGGGGAGGAGATTCAATGTGAAAAAGGGGAGATAATGTGCTATCTCACTAATGGGCACCCGACAAGACACAGGCTCATTTTTCACATCATGTCATCTGTGAGGTTTGAATAAAAGTAATGGCCACGATGAGCCCGGGCTCTCTCCCAGCCATTACGCCTTTTGCCTCCTCACTTTTATTTGTGTTGACTCGTACAGTCGGAGGAGATGACAGTGTGCAGGGCGTGCGGATCAGTCCCAGTGATGATCCGCACTGCTCCCTCCCCCCCCCCCCTCGCCTGACAGGTCCCTTCTTTTTTGGCAGGCGCAGGAGGCCGGAATGCCGGGCGACGTCATATCAAATGGCGTAATCTGACAGAAGAAAGGAATTTGCACACTGGGGACATCACAAACTCTTGTCTGTTGTAATTTTCTGACAGAGACAGAAGGGGGAAGTGAAGGGGCTTCTACAGCTTCATGTAGTAAGAATTAGTGTCACTCAAAGTTAAGCGGCTATTTTAGGATAAATAGGGGAGGATCTCCATGACATGTTTCGGGGCGCTGGGCCTTATAATACTATGCTAATGTGAGTGGATACTGATTGGTCATTGGATGTTTCCATTTCCACAGTAGTAGGGTACAACATGTCCAAATATCTGTTCTGAAAAGGTTAGTGCGTAATTAATGCTTAAATTCCCCGCTGCTGTCAACCGTGTTTAGTTCACAGAAACACCCGAAAACGCCGGTTGATATTTGTACACAGAGCGGCAACTTAAAAGAGCTGAAAATCAACACAACAGAAAACACGTTTGGCTATTTGAGTCCGAGCTACAACTTTTACCGATGCTGTGAAAATATACAGAACGCGTAGGTGAGGCGGCAATAAAACAGGCCGAAATTCGGATGCCGCGGTGCGGCAGGTTTCTGCGGAGGCAGCCAGTCTAATTAACGCGGGTAGGGCATTCCAGAGTACTGGGGCCTGAATCTAGAATGCGCTAGAACCTTCCGACTGACTTAAATTTAATGTTTTTTCGTCAAATAATTATTTTTCTAGAAAAAAAACAGCTCCAGCTTTAATTAAATGTTGCAATTTCTCCTCTCCAAGATAAGTAATACTCATTTGAAGAAAATAAATGTTGATCACTTGTAGTTAAAATACATATTTAGCCTTGCTTAAAATTCTTTTTTTTCTCTCTAGTTCCAATTTACTCCAAAACCGCAGTGAAATTCTGACAAATTTGAATGCCTTGGTGTCCGAATAGAGCATTTTCCAAGTCACACTTGCTTTTATATGGCTGATTATTTGCATGATTTCCTACTAAATTCTTTTGAGACACTGTGAAGCTTCCTCTTGACTCGAGAGCCCCTTATTCCTCTGTATACGCAAAGCACTACAGCACAAATTGTATGCTTCATCAATTACTTTGAGGGAAAAAAAAAAAAAAAAAAAAAAAAAAAAGCTTTACTACTTTGTCAGTTCCTGGGAGGATGGATGAGAAAACAAGTGATTTCCTTATTAAGTTGAGGAGTCAAAGGCCTTGTTCCGGAGCCGTGGACGTCAAGAGCCCAGAAGATTAAGACATATATTGGATTCGTGATGGAGGCCACATAGTTCATTTTGAAAATAAAACAGAATATTATTCACGATCCTTTTAAAATTCAGATTGCCGGGTGACCTGTGACTTGGAAGTAGTGTATTACATTTTCAATGAGCGGCTGCTGTGTCACCAAAAAGGATTTTTGTTGCCAGAATTCCATCTCCGCCTTTGGAAAGGGATTCGGGGGATAACCCCAGTTTTAGGAACTGAGAGAAAAACAAACGCAGTGACCCAAAAAATCGCGAGTTTGTTGTTGATCAAAAGATATTCAGTCCTGACGATACCAAAATCTTGCTTTGAGAGGCAGTAAAAAAAAACCAAGTGATATTATAAAAGACATGCCCAAAGCTACGGCTGATTTTCATATATATTAAAAGTGTGGCCTACGAAATTGTGCAAAAAAAAAAAAAAAAAGGCTAAGGCTCGAGCTTACGTCGCAACTTCCTCCCTTGATTCGAAATATCGTCTCCGTTGTCTGACCCTCGGAAAAAGCCGGCCAATAATCTCATTCCCGCGCCGTCTCATCAGAAGACACATCCCGCAACGGGCTACAGAAGTAATATTCACATTGTTTAGCAGCTTCCAACCCTACTTGTCATACACAAACATTATGAAGAGTTGACGCTTTCCCTCCCAAGCAATATGCACTCTAATAGAAATCTCAATTTAAACCTCCAAGCCAATGGAATCCTTGTACTGTACATCCAGTGCTTCCCACCGACACGATATTAAGTCCAAATTCCAATTTTACTGTTACAATAATGAGAACTTTGGGATATTGAGGATGAAGCCGCCGCATAATCACTCAGATCCTTATGTGGAGGGATACACCGGGCATGGTAATAAAGCCACGACTTGTGCATGGTGGGCTCATTGCCATCGTCTCCCATCGTCCCCCCCCCCCCCATCTCCGTGCACCAGTGCCTGCCTCATCACTCCACACCAAATATCCCAGCCTTAATTGGTCTGGGCCCCTCCAACATGTTTGTAATGAAAAAAAAAAAAAAAAAAAAAAGCAGCACATAATTCTTAGTTTGTTGGCTGGCAGAGCCCAATTTACAAAAAAAAAAAAAAAAAAGTGGAGGTGGGTGATAACCAGAGACAGTACGGCTGTGGCGCGCTCCCAACAATGAATCACGCCACTGCCAGGGTTGAGCACAATATAATTGAGTCCAACATCTCTGAGCACTTTCAGCGTAATTAATGATAATCTGTAACAGAGGAATCTGAGATTCCAGTTCACAGAACTGTTTAATTAGGCCCAGTAATGAAAGCACAGGCACTACAAGAATATGGCCGGCCTCATGATTAATGATTTGTGCTAGTGAATACAAAAGTGCTGCACTGTTAACTCCAACGGATGCCGCCGTGTGTCTCTGGCATTTACACAACAAAATACATAGGAGCCGTTTGAAGCCCCTTCAAAAAAAAACAAAAAAAAACACGCCGAATGTGACATTTTTCACGGTAGGTTTTACTTATGAGATAATCCTTTTTTAGGAATGGAATAAGGTACTGTTGTAAAAAAAAAAAATAATAATAATAAAAAATCTAATACGGTGGTGCCTTGACAATAATTCCATTCATACCCGTTGAAAAATGCACTTGGCAAAGATATTTGTCAGTGGCAGTTAAATAATCTCATTGTGATATGTCTCCTTCAATATTGCGATTACAATTTTGTACAGCATTATTTTTTTTCAAGGTCCTCTTCCCATGTCACGCATAAATGCATAATTGGGGGATGAGCGTGAGTGCCGAGTACCCACTTCACATCATCCGCAAATGGAGATCTTGCAGTTCCTTATAAACTTACTTTGCGCGCACCAATCTCCTACACGAAGTCCGGCGAGTCGGTTATGCTTCCGCCATGTAGACCATGTGCCTACCCTGCGCTGAATTGAAAGGAAATCAAGTCCGCTGTGTTCGGTCCCACAACGGCGCTTGCGCCCATTTCTACGTCTCCGAAAACGCCAAAAGAAAGAAAACTCCACCCATGCACACAATTAGATTGCACTTTGCGCTAGACTTGCGCTGGGCACCAAAAAGGGCCCTTTGGCTTGCAGTCTTTTAAGCGTTCGCCAAGGCAACTTCACAAAAGTACGGCATGAATAAGTTAGATCACAACGTGTGGCTTTGTCATTTCAACTTTTCATGCTCCACGAAACACCGATATGTTAACACGTGAACGACACCTCTTAAGCACTGAACATATCAAGACACTATATAAATAACAAAATAAAATATACCTATATATACATATATATATCTATATATATACACACAAAAATAAAGCCTACCAACTGACCAAAATGAAGCGTTTTTTTTTTTTTTTTTTCTTTTTTCAACCCCCGCTGTGATAAAACTGCACAAACAGATTGGCATGTAAGGCAAAAAAGAAAAAGACATAATACAATTCACTCCGGTAATAAAAGAAGGACATAAGAACTCAGATCTTAAAAAAAAAAAAAAATAGTGGACTACATTATTGAATGCAATGCTCCAGCTCCTGTTTATGCCTCGCAGGCATCTTGCGTGGTTATTTCCTGGTAGTATAACCGAGTTGTGCGCCTTCATAACAGCATCAGGTAAGGCTCGGTAGTGGACGCCAGCGACCCGGGCTCTACTTTTAAGTGGATCTCATGAAATGCGCGCTAGCCATACCATTACAGAAACAAAATAAGGCATGTTTGGCATGAATTGGATTTCTCCCCCTGAAACAAAAGCTATTAGTCACTGTCTGTCACGTTCTTGACTGGGCCTGAGCCTTGTGTTTTTGTGCGCCGCACTAACTGTAAGTTCATATTTTGCACATGCACTCAATGCCCCCTTAGCTGGAAACAACTCAATAGTCATGCAAAGATCACTTCTGTTATGAAGTCGTAATATTCAGCACAGGTGCCCGCTATTCGTTTTATTCACGATTTCTTCAGTAAAATGTTGAAGCCTCCATCAAGCGGACAAGTGCCTTAGGAAAAGTCAGTGTGAAAGGCAATGAGGGTAGCAAACCATAGGCGCAGACGCTCATAAATCTACGACAAAACCTTGCAAGGAAAAGGAAAAAAAGAGAAGGATGAAAATGTAGACTGATTGCAGACAAAGAAATGACTCCAACCCCCCCCCCTCCCCTCCCCCCTTTTCCTCCAGCCTCCATTCCCCCATGTCTAAATCTTGTTTAGTTCTTTAATTCTACAGTTTGTGACCTGGATGTGGCCATCGCTGCACATGAGAGAAATTACAAAAGCCTCTCAGTCACAGCAGCCCAGCTTCCGCCGGCGCGGCAGCATTTGTCATTGCCAAAACAGCAGAGTTTAATTAAGTGTTGTGAGCAGCCTAGTGAGAAACACACTTTAAATTAAACCTCCCAACATGCCACTATTGGTTCTTTACCTTCTCAACAATCAGCGGGGTATACGGCATACATTTCTATCTCTCAGGGGGAAAGGCAGCTGCCGTACTCCTGGCCACTCATAAACGCCTCGCTCTCCCCGAGAGCAATCTCCGTTACAGCGCCTTTCATTAAAGTCCGGTTTGGAAACAGCGAGCGGATCAAACTGAGAATTAATGCCCCGCGCTAATTTGGCTTTTTATTTTACTCTTGGTGAGTTTAACGGTTGTTATCGGGCTTAGCGGAAGGAAAAATATACGTTGATTAGTGCTGTCAAAAGATTAATCGCGATTAATCGTATTTTTCAACGACATTTTTTACGAAGCTTTGAACAGTTATTTACTTGAGTCAAATCTAGGAATTCATGTGGAAAAAAAGGAGATTTCAATTCAAAGACTGTTCTAATACATCTTTGATCCTTGAATACGATTCTTTTCCTGTAAAATACAACAGTTGAAGGATACACCAAAGATGCACAACAAATACTGTATGGTATTTGAATTTGGCTGTGCAAAGTGTGCAAATTATTTTGGATTCCTCCAATGAGCCGTCAAGTAACTTGTTAAGTAAAACTACGTAAAAGTCCGTATTTGCGATTAATCGCGATTAATCTTTTGACGGCACTAATGTTAATGCTAATCATCTTTCGGGGGCATCGAACGAATTGGCAGGGCTGGGATCGATACCCGTGTCCCATTCACAAATATATTGAAAATATAGCATCCGTCAATGTTCTATACTGCGTGCTCTGTTTAGGGACACAGTAGCAACATGACATGTGGCAACCATCTTTGTGGAATTTTCTGGAGAAAGAAAAAACAACAACTGACAGTTACCTCTAAAATGAATTCAGAAAGAAACAATTGATTACTGAAGAGGATGACCTATTCTACTGCTCACACAATTCTTCTCACATATTATATCCCATTTGCATGTTTATTGGCAGCGATGGCGGGGCTCCAATTATCGGACTTGACTCGTCATCCAGTTTTGTTGGCCATTCCAACCAGACTTGGCATTTTGGGGAACTCTTCCAGTGAGTGTACTGCACCCTGCACTGGTTGCCCGTCAATCACACGATCATATCCTTTAAAAAGCATTCACACTCACATTCACACCATCACTGAGTGGAAACTGAACCCGCAGTGAGTGCATGGAATTCAGGCAAGGGAAAACAAAGATAAACTGGAGTGCAGAACGATAACTGCTATAAGACAACGCGTTGAAACTTACCAGAGCACGCTGCTGCATGTAAGCAGATAACATAGCAATACCCGTGTGCATATATTCTTTATCCTCTGCGAAAAATGAGACTATTACTGCAGCTTACTGATTCAGTACGTAACCCTTCTTTGTGTGTTTCTTTATGTCTGTATTATACTACCCACTGGTGGCCAAGTCCCGCAAACCAGGAGCACAATTGGGAGCTGGAACAGATTACTGGCATTCATTTTAGTGGAGAAAAGTTTGGCTACTAAAAAGCCACAAACAATGGAATCAGTTCAAACAAACCTTAAAGCAAAAGTGGAAGCAGAGTCTCACCAACCAACCGATCGTGCAAGTTCGAGATTTATTAATGAGAGCGTGCCGAGCCAAAGCTCACAATGGCAGAGGTGTAATTCTTCACCGAGATTGTCATGTTAACCGTTTGACTGATCCGCACAATAGCCGGTTGAGGCCGGCACTGCCGCAGCCTTGGAAATGAAAGAGGAGGTCTTGACTGCGTATTCATAGCAGTCTTGTTCACACTGGAGCCGTGCAAAGACTTTCCCCAGTGTTGAATTGAATGAAACATCTTGAGTGTTTTCCAACTTAAGAGAACTGAGATACTTAAACGTTGTCTCGTTGAGAATTTTCAGCTGTTGCATCCAGGAGGGAAGAGCTTCCATGCGCGCGGCTTTGCCCGTTTGTGCGTCGACTTGTCTTGACTTCCGCTACGTTAAAAACAAAGTGGTGATTTTGGTCCAAAAAAAAAAAAGAGCATGGTAAATCGTACGATTGTAACCTATTGCAGTTGTGTCTCTCTGATCATTTAAAGGATGGCCGTCCGCTCCTTGTCTTCGGCAACACCAAATGATATATGATCACTGGCACGCCACGACTTCATGTACACTATTAGCTCTGTATTTAAACACGATCATTTAATTGATTCACAAATTGATTTATTGATGTTAATTCAAGTGTTTCACTTATTAATCACAGCAAAGAAATCAATTTAGTGTATTTTATGAGCTGTTGTGTATCAACTAATGACGAGAATTAATCAACTTTAATAAGAATTCAAACACCGTTGTCGAGCTAATTTGTCACTTTGTAAGCGGGGGAATAAACACATGGCGTTGCACATTTTGACCAAAGTATTGTTGTTTTTTCTTGAGGTCTTCACATGACATCACATTTTGCTATTTTTACAGTTATGTTTACTGTACTTGTACTCCAGTTTGATGTCATTGTGTCGGACAGTCAATGTTAAAAAGCAGAAACTCTGTTTGTTTTTCAAGCATATTTTATATTGTTCTATGAATAGTTGTCCAAAATGAAACAGCATCGTTTGCGTTTTTTTTTTTTGTTTGTTTTTTTATGCACGAACATAAATTGTACAATTAGCATTTTAAAGTTCTTTACTATTCCTGCCATATTTAGATGTTGCCCACACTTGAAACGCCATATTCAAAGGGACTTCAACCGTGTCGCGCAACTTGTTTTTATGTGTCCAATAAAGTATAACTTCGCAAAGAGGAGCAATAAACCTGTTTTCACTCTTTGCTCCGGGTAAACACCGCAATGCTTCTGCACTCCAGAGAGCCATTTAAGTACTTCATTAGTGGTCTATGTCATGTCTTTAAAGTATTGATCTCCGCAGTCAATGGAAAAATAACAACCCTGTTATAAAGTACTTGTCCATAGCGATGGGCACCATAAATTATTTAAAAAGGGCAGATTCACACTGGCCGCCGAGCCATCAATCATCAGATATGGCCGTGGCAAAAAGCAGTGCTTCACATATCCCTTCTCCCCCCCCCCCTCACCCCCACAGAACAATTCTATCAGCCAGGTGGCTGTGAGGAGGCTCCGTGACCCGATGTCACTCACATTGTTGCGGCCGCCTTTGAAGCCATCCGCTGGCCGCTCCGGCCCGGAATGGGATGGCTAAATAGATTCCCCGTGTTGGCCGCCCGGCCCGCTCTCGGCGCACGCTTCAATTGGTCTCCCAATAAAAGGTGCGCGGAGGTGTTGGATGATTTTTTTTTTTATCGAACGGGTGAATTGAGGTGTAACGGCAGTCATAGCTATTCATTGCGTTTTCCATTGAAAACAAATAGAGACTGTGAGGCAGATTTCCCTTCATAGAAGTGGTTCAACGATGATTTAGTCACCCGGTCTCCAACTAGGGGTCTCGGAACTTGTTCCGCAAATGATTCATCATTGATAATTACATGTGTATTTGAAATATGAATCGATAAATCATAATTTGCTTCCAAGTCTGCTAGCTTAATGCTAACACCTAATGGGAAACAACATAGACATAGGCTAACAAATAGCACCAATGTTGCTTATAACCCTTTAAGCAACGGATATTTGAACACATTAGTTGGTGCGGCAAGGTACATATTCTTTATCATCTGTGAAGAACAACCCCGATTACTTAAGCAGGAGCAGCACAATGTCCACTGAAATGAAGCAAAAATGACATTTATGTATGTTTTTATAAAGTATCAAAATAAAGAGCCCCATTTTTCTTCTTTAAAAAAAACACCCTACAAAGATTTATAAGATAATTGGCTGGCTGATTCAATCGGCTGATATCAGCTCTTTTAAAATCGGCTGAAGAACAATGTATTGTAAAACAGTCCAGTGATTCTCTGTAATTCATCCGTATTGTTTTAAGTGTTAGGAACCCAAAAAGAATTTTAAAAAAAACAACCTGTCTATCTGTCAGGCCTTATATGTAATATCTCTTAACAACTATAAACATTAAATGTATGATTTAAAACCCTACTAAATACAACACACACACCATACAATGTCGAGAATCCAAAGTGACACACGGCTATGTATAAATCAAAATATCATATTATTATACTTTAATGTAGTTGGGTGTTTCAAGATATTGTTTAATGAATCTTCAGAGGGGAAAAAAAAAATCCTCTACGCTGACACCCACCTAAACAGTAGCAAGTCATGCCAATGATGCACGTCCTTTATCGCATATCAATCACCTTCCCCTGCATGAAGATGCACATAATAGCACCTCATCATAAACACACAAGAGCATCGTAAATGAAACCACGAAAAAAAAAAAAAAAAACAGCACTTCAATGTGGCAGACGTGCCTTTGAGTTGGACTTTCAAAACGCCGCTTTGATTAATAATTGATTACAAAACGGCGTGCTGCATGAAAGGCAGGAAGTGGCGGCATTCTTCTGATTGGCCGGCCAGTCAAACTGCACTTTGTTGTTCTAAACGCCGCCCTGGACCAGTGCGTGTGCGTGTCTGCGTGTGCTTGTGTGACAGACCCACCGTGGACCAGAGGAGCCCAGATATAAGCGGGCATGCGGTCATGTGAATGGCTACATCTAACGGGTAATTGGCGCCGGGCAGGCGCCTCCTACCTCGTTTCATTTAGTCACTTTGCAATTTATTGCAGCTCTCACTCAGCTCCACGCAGGAGGAGCGCGATGGAAATTTCATGAGATTTTAAGACGAGACATTCGCGCGCCTCGGGGATTTCATTTCTCTTTTAATTCTTGCTGGGTTGTAATGTAATTATGTGGCGCCCCCAGAGCTTATTAATTAATGAGGTAAACAATTTTATATTTCTTAATGCAGTGATACCACAATTTAAAAGTGACCCGGCTGCTGAGATTTTTGTAATACGTCACTTGGGCTGTTTTTTTTTTTTTTTTTTTTGAAGCAGTGAACAAGTGCTTATTTCAAGCTGTTTATTGCCTCACTTTATTGCCAGTTGAAGTTTACCGTCAAATTAAACCAGTCAAGTCAGCCCCAAGTGTAAATGCTTTTGAATCCAAAAACTGTACCATACCTCTGATTAAGGTCTTTTAAGCATTTCAAAATAATTTCACTGCCAGTATTTTTAGAAAGCTACTTTTTTTTCCCCCCATTACTTTGCTTTTTAATGCCCTGAAATCTTTTGCCTATTCTGTTTTACTAATTCGTAGTAAGCTGATTTTGTTGTCTTTGCTGTGCCTTTGAATATCTATATCTGATTGTTCATGAAAATCCTTTAGCTCAATGAAGCAAAACGTAAAAAAAAAAACCACAGTGAAAAACGCCATGAATGAAACTAGCATTAATGTTGTGGCAGTAATAACTAGGGCCAAAATAGAATAGAATAATAATAGCTTTATGTGCAATTAAAAAGTTCCAAATTCCGCACCGAGCAAGTAAATTTGTTAGTAAAATGAGACAAGGTCATCGCAATGTATTAGAGCATGGATCGAGGTCAAACTGTTAATAATTTGTATATTTGTCAATGAATGTTTTTTTTTTTTAATGAGCGGGCCGCTTTCTGGTTGGTGGACAGTGCCGATTTCAATGACATTAAGTTGACCGAAAATAAGTGTCAAAGTTTTTGCGAAAAAGGAAAACAAAACATCTAAAAACATAACATTTTGCTTTGTGTTTGGCTTTGGTATCACAAAATGGAATTTGGCGGTCTGTGAACATTTGTGCACTCATGAGGGATCATGTTAAGAGTCGAAGACCAGCGCGGAGGTGTTGGGGCTATCGGAGTCCACAACACTTAATGCCTGATGTCGGCCCCCCGCTGGGATGGATGCAGATCTGGATGTATTGTGGAGAGGGGTGGGGGGGCTCTGTCCGGCTCGGCAGCAACAGGGAGGCGGCGAGGCTCACTAACTCTCTGTGATGGCCTCATGCCGCTCTGGCCCGGTGGCCAACACTACATGACGGGCATCGGTGTGCTCATGTTAGCTCAGACACTCGGGCACTTGCAGTGCTTTTTGTGATTGTTTTGGGTTTAGCTGATTGTATGAGTTTCGCTTGAAGAGTGCAAAAACGTGTTTAATTAAGAGAATAGGAAGTGTTTATAAGAGTACGGCAAAGGTTGATTCAAGTCTGGGGAGGGTCATAAAGCTTTAAGACATGTGTAAATAAAAAACATATGGTTACAAAAAAAATCCATCATGGGCAATGATTTGAAATGCAATTGTGATTTCGACTTTGGTTTCTCACGGTCATAAAAACAACAGGAATCAATGAATAATCGTGTTTATTCATCGTTATTTCAATATCAATCAAAGTAATCGCGATGATTACTTTTCAATAACCTGGATTACTATTAGGGATAGACCGATTATCGGCCGGGCCGATTATCGGCGCCGATATTCTGCGTTTTGACGAATATCGGCATCGGCCTTTTTAAAACATCTGATGGGCGATAATAAATCAACTTAAAACTGTGTTGAAATCAAAACAAAGATGTGAGAGTACAATTTTCTGTCATTTTGAAATTTGGGAGAACTTGATTTACTGTCGACTACGACCCTGGGTGGTCCTTGAACTTTTTGTTAGAATTTGATAAAGATATATTGTCAAAAAATTATAGTAATAATAATACAAAAAAAACTACATTATGCAAATCTGAAAAACTGTTCAATAAACATATGCTTAAAGACATTTCAACAAAGTTAAGCCTTTTTCTTTTTTAGATTTTGATGCCAATATCGGCTCCAAATATCGGTTATCGGCCGTCTTGACTACTAATAATCGGTATCGGCCCTGAAAAAAAACATATCGGTCTATCTCTAATTACTCTACGGTGATTTTTTTTTCCTTTATTAAAAACGTGACAAATCGGTGGTGGCTTTACGAAGGCTGCAACGCATTATTGGCAAGTCAGTTCATTTTCAGTGGGGAATATTTGCTTGATATGCAAGTAAATTAAGTTCCATAAATCAAGGCGCGATCGTATTCAGTTCAAGCTCGCAATACGCAGCACGGATAAATGAACTTTTAAACCGCACGGTGATCCAAAAACATCCGTCTCATGAAACTCTGGAGATGCAGTAAGATGACTGTCAAGCCACCGCTCAATGAAGCAGTATGAAAACAGAGGACAACAGCAGGGCGCTACTACCCCAGCGTGCCCCTACCGCGCCGGGGCCACGTGGCCGCCGTGACGGACACATCCGGCCATTTGTCGTGAAACTCTCTTTGGCACCTCCCTCCGCAGGGGAGTCTGGGCCACCAGCCCACAGGAGCGAGACGCGCCAGGAGGGCCCGGGCCGGCCGCTTCCTCCCGGGCACGACCTCCGACGCGGCCGGTTTGCGCCGGACGGCCTCGGAAAGACAGCCGTGCGGATTCCTCTCCGGCCCGAGCCGCCGGTTCTAATTGATGTGGCAGAGACGTCAGCACTAATCTTCTGCTCTCCCCTGGCCGCCCTGCAAAGCCCTCATCCACTCCACTGTGAGACGGGCAACTGTGGCTGCAGAGTCAATTAGATGTGGCTTGCCCGCTACCTGTTCAGTGTCAATCTATCTCTTGTAGACACACAAACATGTTCACTTATCTAGCCCTGACACATTCTGGGTGATTTCTTATTACCGCTGCACGGCTCTATCAGCGCGCCGACAGCTAGGCCGATATCTGGCCGGCCGATTATTACATGTGGAATAAGGGGACACTCGGTTTCCATATTTGTATGGCGGATGCCTATCTCCCTGTGCATAGCCGGGCTCCCACGGTGCAAACGGATACAGCAATCTCAGCGGGGGTGCCGTTACTAATTTGTTTACCGTGACGTGAAAAGAGTCAAGTGTGATACGTTTCGCGCACTCTCATCCCTCAACAATGTCAGCAACTTGGCTTGGAGGACAAGCTGTAATGGTGAGCGGACACTTGTGACTGCTTCAATGACATCATGGGCCTGTTTCAATCACGAGTGGTGGTACTTTCACTTTAAAAAAAAAAAAAAAATCGAATTGGGATTTTTTTTTTTCGCTTCAATATCACGATTGCGATTTATTTTATTGTGCGATTATATTTTTCCAGGGTCCACTTGCAATGTGTTCTTTTTTTTTTTTTTAGAAACACAAGGAATAAATTCATCTGTATTACAATGAACTATGCAACAACATGTAAAATCTCTCCAAAGCCCAAACTATCCAAGTTAATTCAATTCAAAGCACAACAACAAATCATCAGCAAAAGTCAAACTAATTAGTACAGATTAATAACCGGGGTGCGTCTCTCATAAAAGCCGATTTGATACGGACCTCGATACATCTGGTGTGATATAATGATTTGAAAATGTAACGACTCGATTCGTTCGTCAGCTCAAAACCGATTTTCTGATTCAAATCGATTGTCGTTACTCCCCTATTTATGAGACATAAATGATTAATACCTGCACCTCATATGCATATTTTTTTTATGCATATAGCTTTAAATCACATAGAAACATATAAGTAATAAATTTAAGGTACGGTTGTTGCTTTGTAGATTTTCATCTCTGCAATGTAAACCCCCATGATAAACAAGCAGTTACTGTATTGTAAATTAAACACTGTCCGGTGTTTAATATTCCAGTGTTCCCCGCCCTCTCCCCACAAATCATCAAATGTTATTTCGGACTATAATAAGTACAAAATGTCAGAGGAAATAGCTCGGCATTGTAGGAAGAAAAGGTATTTCTGTGTTTATAATTGATTGTAATTCTTTGTTGGCGAGACATTTGCGCAATGTGCCGGACCCACACAGGGCAGGAAACGCTTAATTGTCCCAAAATGACTGGCAATGACCTTTAATTGGGTTTGATTGTTCAACATGGATTGGAACTTACAAATGGAAGACCTACTTGTGAGTCGTCACCATGTTGTATATACAGTATGTAGTATGATCATATCTCAGGTATGCGGTAAAAGCTTAAAAAAAATATAGCCAAAAATGTGCAATGAGATATAGCCAAATAATTAGCAATGAGAAAGAGAGGAATGATTAGATGAATAGTTAGATACTTGATTAGAAAATTAAGATCACAGCAGCAATATTAACACGTCCGGTAATACAAATGCTAATGCTGCATCGGCAGGTTGCGCAAACTCCGCTCGCATTTTCATGCTTTCCACATTTATGTCTGAATATTGGGGGTCTTGGAACGGATTAGGGCATTTACATGGAAAACGCGTCTCTACTTACAAAATGTTCTACTTAAGAAATTTCTTCCCGAACCAATTAATTTCGTAAGTAGACTGTACTTTGCACATGATGGTATTTAATGGCCCCTGGAAATTGTGGTTCTTAGGTGAGACCTGTTGAGAAGTGGCAGTATGGTAAGTATACAACAGTATACAATATATCCCCGTAAAGCATCAGCGTGGCGGTCCTCCCCCCCCCCCCCCCCCCCCCCCCCCGCTAATTTTCAGTCACCCCTGGGCTACTTTTATCGCAGCAGATGGACACCTGCCATGCCACCGACAAATGTACAAAGTATTACAAAACCAAAAAGCTGGCGGGGCGGGGGGTGTCCTGTAAATACAGTGAAGGTAATAGGCTATAAAGTGATCTTTAAGTGGAGTTTGAAGCACTCCCATAATGACTTTGGCATCCTTTTAGCAGCTCACGTGACTCCCTCAGAGTAGTGATTATGAGTCGCCAAGGAGGAGGTCTCGTGTGCAGGTCAGGCTGCAAGCCTCACTTTCACCTGCCAATCTTTACTTCCCCCGGGCTTCGCAGAGCCTTGTTCTCGAAACCGTTAAACTGTCTTACAGTGGGCACTATCACTTATTTACAAGATGCTAGGGGTGGGAACGCTAATCGTTTTTCCGATGCATCGTTCGTTTCATGAAAACGATTCTGCATCGAATCGGAGTTATTGATAATTGATGTTTAAAGCATGAAATAAAAAAAATAAAGAGATGCGCAAGCGATTGCGTGCGTCTGTACGTCAGATATCTGTGCCCAGGCTTACGTGGCGGGACAAACAAAACCTCACACGAGCGGCGCAATCGTGGTTAAAAGCATCGGTTTGGAGACATTTCGTTTCTTTACTAAGTGTGAGACGTTGATAAAAAAATATTTTGGGAACCCAACAAAGATGACAGGTTACCACCCAGATTTGAGTGCTGCGACCCGACGGAGATGATAACAGAGATGATAATTGTTTAAAAAAAAAAAAAAAAAGTACCAGTGTTCTAGAATAACTATAAAATGTAAGCCATTGGAGTGATGCATCGGAATCGAATCGAATCGTAGGAATCGGAATGAATCGTGAGTTACCCGTAGATTCCCACCCCTACAAGATACGGTAAGTAATAGACACAAAACGACAAATCAAGCAGCTATCCCATCTCACTATGCTAACATTCATTTTTCTTCCTGTACTTGAGCATGAGCGTAAGGATGCTTCTCAACTCACCGCTGTTATCAAGAATTTTAAAGTGAAGCTCAAGGTAAAGTTGAGTTTGCAACAGTATATTCTAGTCCAAACACGGTATAAGAATTAATTTCAATTTTAATTAATTTCATTCGTCTTGGGGGGGCGGGAGCTTTGCCGCCTTATCTTATACCGCCCTCTGCTGTCCACTGAAATTGAGATTAAAGTGCCGGCGGGCTTGTGTTTTTCCAGGCTTAGTCACGCGACGTTCGCAATGCGAGCCCGAGGCCACTTTGACGTCAATTTCGGTCCGATCGCCCGGGCTGTTGCAGCTGTTTGAAGAGGGCGGGGGATACCTACGAATGGCAGGAATCATTTTTATCCCTACTGCCAGGTGTATGCTGGCTGTACTGTCGAACTTGACCAGTTTCAATTGTGCTTTTTGGGATTACAGTGTTGGGGACTGAGCCCTGACACGTACAGTGGAAATAAGTGAATCGTTGAGAATAATTGAATCGAGAATAATTGAGAGTTGTTGTTTTTTTTTTGTTTTTTTTTATTATATGATAGATACTTCATTGCAAACTATTTTGCAGACCCTTGCGTTATAGCTCATGGACCCCCAGGGGCCTCTGGACCACAGTCTGAGAAGATAGCTTTAGAGTAGGTGGTAGTAAGGCGTACGTTTTAATCAGAATTCTGCAACAACATTCGGAGCTATTTTCTTACAGCGCTTCGGTCGGTTATTCACTCCCCCCCCGCCCCCCCCTCCCCGCCTCCTTTCCTCCCTTCCATATCACACGGACACTGATGCATGGCGCTTTTTGAATTTTGCATTATGTTTGGGGTCAGAGGCGGGTTTGGGCAAGTGTCCTTAATTTCACAGGGTTAAGGCGCGGCGGATTCACAGGGAATACAGATCACTTAGCACGAGCCCGTGACCGCCTGGAAGTTGGGTCCGCCGGCCTCCCCATTTGTTAAGCACATCCTTGTGCCCGCTGAACCGTTGAGGCTGCCAAGGTGAACGCGCAGTCCCAGAAGGAGGCGTTGCTCGCTCTTCCACATCACGGAAACAATGATTCGGCCTCGGCCTCGCTGTGTTTTGCGTTGGCGCGCGCCATACGAGCCCTCTCCCGCCTGGCCTCGTCGTGATCAAAGCCTTCTCAGGATCACCGTCGCCGACATCTACACATGACAGTCGCGGCTTTCTCCCGGGCCGTCCTAAAGCTAATGTTTAACACGAGACAATTGGCCGGATTTGTGTAAACATGTCATAATAGTAGGACGGTGGAAAATCAGCCGTTCACCCAGTGGGATTCCACAATAGCAAGTTAATCCGTTGAATGCAACGCGCTGGAATGGAAGCTATTATTTCGCCCCTCGTCAAACTAAAAGCAATTGTCCATGTATCGGTGATAATCCAATCATGTTGATCCTAAGCTTTTAATTTGATTAAGAGTGTGAAAATGGAGGGCAGAAGAGACTCTCGCAGGATAGCATCACAGCACAGACGTCGGCCTCTAATTGTACATTTTACATATGGATCCTTTTTTTTTTTATGTCGAAGCACATTTTTAATCCAGCCCCTTCAGTGAAGTCTGGGATTTCCTCCGCTCCTCGGGAAGCGGTGACAATGATTGAGGCCCTTAGATATTTGGGATTTGAATAAAGCGCTACTTTTTAATAAAAGAGGTCCCGGTTGGACGCTCACTAGATTAACAGCAGCCAGATCATAAAGGACATTGTCTCTTTTTCTAAAGCAGGCAGGCTTCACTGCGGAAATTCTTCCTATAATCTCTTGTACGTTTCTGACAACGGCAGATTAATGAGATTATGATGCTTGTTTTTAAAGAACATTACGATGCTGTACATGCTTTCTACCATTGTGCCTGTCTTCGGGGACACGAGAGAAATGTTTAGAGAGACGTTGAGCGCCCCATCAATACTCTTCTATTGAGTCCCGAGACAAAATTGAGATAAGGTTTTTCATTACTGAATGTTATCTGTGGAGTTTTCTTTGCTTCCTCACAATATCTAATCCCCAACTCCTTTTGTTTGTTTTTCCCCAAGCCTTATTTTCGCCCCATTTTAATAGGCCGAACCAAAGCATTTCCCTTTTTTTTTTTTTTTTTTTTTTTTTGTCGGCGTGCGGTTTCGCTCTTTCGCCTCCGCATAAATGCCGGGCTTTATTTCCATGAAATCCTCCAATGACATAGATTTTACTTTTGCATAAAAGCATGAAGAATGCTCCTAATATCGGGGCGGCATTCATCTGCTAAGTGGACATTTGCATGGGTGCGAGAGGGGTTGGGGAGGCGAGCACTAACCTCCCGGGGTGACAGCAGTGCAGGGGGATGACATGTGACAGCTGTGACAGTCCTGAAGAAAAGTGTGGGGGGGGACACGGGCGGGGGTTCAAGCAGGCGACTTGCTGCGCCCCAGATCCAATTACGCCACGCGGCCCCCTGTCAGACCCAGCAGCTTGACTCCAGCCACTCTGAGGACAGTATTGATCTCTTGTCAGGCGGACCGGTTGCCCTCCCGAAACATCCGCCACTGCTGAACTTTCCAACCGTCCCGCCATAACACCCCCATTTAACATCCGAGACCCCCCAGGCAGGCACCCTCCCAAACGAATGGCCAAACAAGAGCACTCGGTAGACCTTTGCCAAGTCAGAACAATAATGCCAGATAGCAGCGGATTTCACTCTAATCCACTCTACTTAGATGTATACAGTATATTTACATATATATTTTTTTCCCATTCCAAAAACGATGTGTGTAGTTTGAACTCCTTGAAAAAAAATGCTATCCTCTTTCTCCAAGATGAAACGTGACACAAATAGTGAAAGGTAAAAGTCAAGTGAATTGAGATTCTGATTGATGATATACGGATGTTGTAAGGCAGAAACCATGGCAACGGCAGTGACATGGAGCAACGTCAACCAGGAAGCATTCACAATGATGACGTAACGGATTTGGTTACAGCTCACCCAAAGGTCTTATTTGAGAGAATTGTTTGATGTTGTTGGCAACAAAAATGATTCGTGTTGAATCCGGTGACCTGTGAGGTCTTCAAATGCACCAGCTTCTGGCGTTCAAAAATGACCTGCCGCCCCCCTCCCCACACGCATTGATAAGGGCTATTTTCATCAGCTGTCACTCATTTTGCAATTTGTCCGTCAGTTTACAGTGTTAGCAAAGCTACCTGAATACGCCAGCGCCCGCTAGCTGGCTAGCCAAATATTGTACCTAATTGACACGTTTGATCGTTTTAGTCACGTACGTAAGTACATTCCTGAGTCTTTTTCAATTTTACATAAGTAACGGAACGTTGAATCGTGCTTCTTTTTACCTGAATCTTTTTTAACACAGTATTGTGTACCTCTCCTGAAGTACAGAGTGTACTTTTGCGTTATATTGCATTTCATCTATTATGGTTCTGCTATATTGTAGAATTTTCTGTTGGACATGTCTTTTTTTGTATTGAAATTAATTTACATTGAAAAAAATGTAATCAAATTACCGGTAAATTAAATATTTATCCATCATTGCCAGTTGATGTGTAATGCTCCGACTAGTTTACAAAAAGTCAATATAGCACTTTCGTATGCCCCATTACATTCCTGTCAACTTATACGTTTTCCCCGTATTTTATACGTTTTTTGATCATTTCAAATTGTGTACGCCGTATAACAATTTTTGTACGGGGGAAAAAATAAAATAAAATCAAAACTCGTTTTTTGTGAGAACCCATCTCGTCTTGCCCATTTCGTCTCTAATCCGGAGCGTCCGTTAGCGATTGCGACAGTAAACTTCGGTCGACTTTCACGAGCATAGCGCACTTGCACCCCCAATCATTCCCAACCCCCCACCCCCCCTGTCGTCGACCGATGAAAACTGTGGGAGAATCTACATTAAAATGTCCGGTCCGTTTGCCCCAACTATCCCGCTGAGCGAAAATGACTGTGTAAGATTGTATATAGATTCTTTTTTAAGATTATATACAGAAAAATACGGTCAAATTAGAACTTCTGTAAGATTAAGCGCAGCGCCCGGGCTTGACAGGTATCACAGTTTGAGAACCACTGGAGGGAGTCCATTTTACTCTGGGATGCTTTCTTTTATTTATTTATTTATTTATTGTTATCTTATTTCCAGTTTTGCCCATAACATTCAGACAAACAGAGTCTTACAAAATGCCGTGTCGGTAAATTGCACTTGGCGGGGATGGATAGGCAGTGTGTCCAATGTTTGCTAAATATCTTCCTCATTGGGCAAGGACGCTTTGTTAGGAGTTATTAGCGACTTTTGAGTCCGACGTTCCACTTACGGGTTTGTGCGATGGGGGATGCTGCCTCTCCTGGCTGCTATGAAAACATTTGATTGGAGATGATGAAAAGGCCATTGCAATTAGCGGGCTCTCGGTTTGTTCCGCCGCCGCCGTAGAGCGGGCTGCTCGAGACAGTGGCAGCTGCCAATAACGTCAGCTTAGCAGGAAGAGACAATTAGGCCGAGGCCCCGTTAGCGCCGCCCAGCCCAGTCCCACATCTCCAGACCTTTGCACCTCTGAGTGGCTGCAGGTCAATAGACACTGATATTGTCAGGAGCAACAGCTTGGAGCGGAGGTTAATCAAACCGCAGCCACGCACGTCACTTTCGTTTGGCTTATTGTTCTCCCCCACAAAGGCCAGGAGAAGTAAAGCGTGGGGGGAAAACGACGACTTCTTAGCGTCAATATGAATTTTCTTCAGAAAGTAGCCATTTACAAGCAACAACTTTTAGCTATAACTGCAAATGTGGTATATTTGTTCCATGAAATTGTATGAATATATTTCCAACAAGTCTGTTCTCGTCACTTCGTAGTGCTTCTCTTCATTGGACTACTTCCAGTACCATACGTGGATGTTTGATTTTTTTTTTTTTTTTGGTCCAATCAGATTTCAGCGTCTGTGTTGTCAAGTCCAATCTGACCTTCAGAATCTGTAACTCCGGCCAATGGAACTGAAACTGTGTTAGTAATAAAAAGCCGAGAGGTTGGGCCTCAATGACATCAGCATTTTCCATCCTCTGATTGGTTGGTCAGAACGAAACTTGTTGCCGGTACTGCCAATCTTCACACATTAAAGACGAGTCAGAAATTTAAAAGGAAAAAAAAATTGTTTTGGGTCATATTTGTTAAAACTGTCAGTCTTACCTAACAGTAGTACATTAAGAAGAATCTCTGGGGGAAAAAAACAAAAAACAAAACAGCCCTCTTTGGCTCAATCTTGAACCTCGAATAGGATTAACGACCAAGTGAAAAACAACCGACCAGAGACAGAAGGGAGAATTTTACTGGATATTTTCAACTGAAACTTGTCCGCCAATCGGAGAAGGCGGTTTACCGAGTAGAAGACGAAACAGAAGGGTCCAGGAGAATGTTGCGGAATAATACTCTAATTTACTATTAATTGATTTACTTTACTTTTATTCTGATTATTTTCTGTAGGTGATATTAAAATATCATATTTCCCCCCCAACACAAATATGCACTTTCTCCAAAACTCCTCATCTGATTTTCTTGCTGTTGATGTCTTCACTGTACTGTAATTATGACTACTGTTAGTGATAGACACCCAGTACTATATTTTCAAGGTTGAAAGCGGAATAGTCTCAATAAACCACACTCTGCTGTTGATCTAGATTGCTGGGCGAGATTTTGCTTTTAATGAGAAGAACGAACCGCACAGCTCACCATTCCAAACGTGTCGCGCTACACGGCGGCAGGTTACGATGCGGCTGGCATTAAAAGCAAACGCTTGATCGCAAATGGGCGTGATCAACCGATGCCTGGTGAGTGGAACAGCATGAAATTGGGCACAATCTGGAAGGGAGCTTTGAGTCACTTTCATGGTACATGCGATGTGTATCCAATGCGGAGTGTGAACATTACTCTGGTCGCTCATGCGTTCAGTTGTGACACCGCAGAGGGTTGCTTAGAGGTGATGAAGAGGATGCATGTCTGATAGCTTTAAATGTGAGCCGGAGATGCCCTTGCCGCCTTTGCTCTGCGGGTTTCTATCGCCGTTGCTTTGCTCGGGAAATGACTGCTAAGCACGCACTGGCCACTCCCTGGAGGCAAAATGAAGCTGTTATTTTTTGGATTTTTTTTTTTGTGAGGGTGTTAATTGTCAGCTGAATTAGAACACTCAAGTACAATTGTCAGTTGATGACCGTCCATTAGGCTTATCCTTTAGGAGGAGGCGATGGGCCGATCCCAGCGGACGTTTGACACGAGACACTTCCACCCGGGGCATGTTGTTTCGATCTCACACTCTCACACTCACACACTGCGGGCACTTTTGAGCCTCCAATTAATTAGCGGAGCATGTTTTATGTCCGTGAGACGGCGCACGTGGCACCTGCCCAACCTGCAATACAAAAAGGCTTAAACCTCAATTGTGTCTTCGAAAGCATCAATACTGATCATTTTGGGCTTCAGATAGCAGCAGCGAAACTACGTTTATGGCAATATAACAAAAAGTAGTGTTTGTTGCCATGGTGACGCCACTTCCCTACTTCATTCGTCTTAAACGCCAAATCGCCGCATGTATTTTTTTTTTTTTTTAATGCCCACTAGTTTTTGTCTTCCAAGATTTGTTCTTTTGATTATGGCAGAAAAACTGAATCAAAATTGCAATCATCTTGACAAACCCAAACCCCTTCTTAACACTTAAATACTGTATTTGGTTATGTATTTTCCACGACTTCTGATTTCAAGTACATTTTTTTTGTTAAATAAAATACACCCACTGTAAACAATAAAAGGGAGGTCAAATTGTGAATAAGTAATAACGCCCCTGCTAATACAGCGACGACTGTAGTGAGCCACAATGGAACGTGTCTGCACCACTGACTTGCGATGGGGCTGTTGTGTTTCTGCCAGCCGCGTGCTCAATAAGTGTGTTGCTTTTGTGAACAAGCTGATCATTCATTTAATTAATGTAGGAAAGGAAAAAGTGTGGGTAAAATGACCCAGTTCTATCAGAGAAACACCAAGTTGCCTCATTCCCGGACAGGGAGAAAAAAAAAAAAACACTATTGGTTTTCTTTTTCTGTGGCCACATAAATCAAGACTGCAGTAGTTAAAAGAAAGCTGTCAGGAAATTATTATAACTACTCGGTCCTGCTTTTATAAAAAGCAAGCATATTTTGTACGTTTGCTTTTTGGCAATAAATGTTGGAGAAATATTTGTATGGGACATGCTTTTGTGGGATAAACAGCACAATTGTCAATTATGTATGTGCTGAATCTTGCCTGTACCAACTGGCTTGTTGTACCGGATTGAAATATCATCACTAAGAAACAAAACATTTGATCAATTTTACAATCACACCCAGGACACCACCTTTTCCAAAAGTCTACCCTCTTGTAAAATGCCGTTAATCATCCCAGCCCCGAGAAAACGAACAAAACACATTTCATTGCGTTTCATCAAGAAAACGGGCACCGCATTGTGTAAAAACATACTAGAGAATGTCAAGTATAATTACTGCACGTACTGTAGTATTTGTGTGTTGGATGCGTGCCTTTAAAGCGATAGCCGCGCAGCCGTGTCGGCCGGATAGTCTCCGCGTGAGTGTCCGGGCGTGAGTTGTGGCCGACAGCAGCTCTCTTGCGAGTGTTCTCATTTTGCATGTGTGTGTCGACCAATTGGTGGCTCGTGGTCAACGCAGCACTGCACGAGCAAGTATTTGCCTCTTGTTGGCGTTTAAACATATTTCCCCCCCATTTTTCACTAGCCACGGCCAAATGTCACTTATTTATGGCGCCATTTAGCAGCATTTTGTACCGCTGCGTTGCTAATGGCATCAGACAAAGAGACGCTCCCTGTCAGGGTCACACCATTGCTGGATGGACTGAATTAGGACAGCAGTTCGTCTTTTTTTAGCAAGCGCAAATATGAGCGTAATTCGACGTGTGACGCGCCGTCATGTGCGTCGCACCTACATACATGTGTGGCATCACGGCTCTGCACAATCGTGTCCTTAGGAGGGGGGAAAAGAAAAAAAAAAAAAAAAAAAAAAATCAAGGAATGTGCCAAATTAATACACACGATCTTGAGTCCTAAATTCCTAAAGTGAGCAGGACAGATGAGCGGGACTGCCAGTCTTAAAAGAGCATCTGTCTCCTTTAACACTTCTAAAGACGATACTGCAAGGTTAATCCTAATTAATGAATTGATGTATTTTGTCAGTGACAAAGCCAAATTGTTTCAAAGACGCCAGAAGCAATGGTGCTGTATAAATCTCCCGCTAAACGCGGCGTTTACATCACTCTGCATAAAGCCCCGGCTAATGAGACAAGCACTTGGAATTATTATCAGCATCATTATAGGTGCTCATCTACAAGGCACGTCAAAATTATTTGTCTCGCTGCGGCACGATCGAGATGTGATGTTTTATTATCTACCGGAAATTAAACATGCTCCACATAGCTTTGTTGGATGTGAAGGACACATTCCAAAGTGCTTTTATGGATAAAAGTGTGTAATGTGTCATCACAGCGGGGTTTATCCATACTAGCCGGCTAATGATTTGCTTATTATGCCCCTTTTATCCTTCCAGTTTCACAAGATGCTTCAGAAATAATAAGCTTTAACACCTCGGAACCGGCAACCGTTTGTTCCATCTTCTCGCAAACTTTCGCCTGCTAAATTCCTTAAAATGGTCATTTGTCATCCTGTCACTTCATTTGTGACCCAAAATTCCACGCTGGCGGCATCATCAAATGAATTAATCACTACCCAGGATTCATTTCTCCCTCGTGTGCGCCATTATACGCGGCTCTCTTGTGTTTTGTCTTCATTTACATATATTTAATGGCCCGGTTGTGCTCGCTTTGCGCCACGCAACTTGCGCGTCGGGAGAAATATTCCAACTCGGGCAAACTTTGACTTACCTTGACCTTATATAAACACAGAGAGGAATGAAATGGGACTTTAACGTAAATGGTGCATATTTTAGCGAGCTGGTGCACTTCATTTTTGCGAGTCAACAAGTGCAGTTTTCCTCAAAGACAAACATTTACTAGTCGAATCAGCAATAAATTCGTATAGGTGAACATTTGTGAATTCACATATCTGCATTATTTTGAGGGGAATAAATCCTCTTGATATTTGCTGAAAACATATCTGTTTTTGTGCGCAGGCCAAAGTCTTGTCTATATAAAAAATATTGCTTTGGCTTTATGTCATGGCATTTTGGGGCCAAGGAATTTGTTGAAGTGAGCTGAGGAGCTTCAGTCAATCACACCGTAGCCTTGACTAATAGAAAAACAACACAAAAACACACCATTTTGTGCCATCAGTAGATAATTACAAACCTGTTTTGGTCAAATCCTCTTCCCCCATTGAAATGAATGAAAATGCCATTAATCCATTCCAGCCCCAATAAAACAACCAACATTTTATAACATGTTTTTTATTAAGAGAAATATCAGTCTGCAATTAGCATAGTCTTTAGTCGTTTTGACAGTTTTCCGGTTGCGTTTTTTTTCCGTCTCCTCTTAGGCCACTACGAATAAAGCTTTCTCATGATTGTGACGTCAACATGGAACAATAATTTTTTGTCCTGAAATCATGACATATAAAGCTGTTAAAGACTGTGTTGAAGCCAGCTGCTGCGATCGGAGTGTTGCTTGAACTCTTTTGGAGAAATTCTGCGAAAATGAACAATTAGCTACACGGAGTTGTCAACACAGTTTAGTTTGATTGTGTCTCATTATGGTACATGTACACAGTACATTACCCCCACACGAACGCATTGCCGTGCTGTGTGTTCCTCGGGGGAATTGTGATGCTAAGTGTGAAGCTGTGACCAGACACAAGCATGAACTTGGATATTTTAAACAATTCAGAGACCTCTAATGTAACTGCCATTTTTAATTAGCACAGTACATGGACATACATAAAAGAAGGGACTTTCAAGAGAGTCTATGAATTTACATGCGCAAAAGTAGGGGAGCATGAAGATAATTTACGCTGTTTTTTTTTTTTTTTTTTGTGACACCTAAGAAAGCAGCCCAATTATTCCTATGAGCCGAGCGTGTGTCATGTTTGAACTTGCGTCCTCATTAAGGGTCCCTAACACCACGAGACATGTGAACGTGCTCGAAGCGTCACCACAACAACAACAACGTCGTCTCTGGCGTCTCTCTTTTTCACCCAACCACCCTGTTAGGACCTCACACCGCCGCTTCAAATGAAATTAGCATAATTAAGAATTAACGTGCATTAATTGTTGCGCTTAATGCAAACTGGAGGCCAAATTTGTCACTTAGTGCCGAGGAACTGATAAATTCTTTGTCTCCTCCTATTTTGAGGAGTAGCTACCTTTGCAGCCTGGGTGCTAAGAAGATCTATGAACTCATTGACCACAATGTTAGCTACACCTGTAAAATGTAAGATACCTGGTTGAAAATGGAAGATTTTGAAGACACTAGGAACTCTAAACGATGCGTCAACATTGAACAATCACCTATCTTCCCCGCTTTGCCAGCTGGGAGAATGCTAGGCGCTAGCCTAACTTGCGCCCCAACAGCTACAAGCTGTGACTTGCTAGCTAGCGCAGCTAAACACTATCCTTCAGCGGTGTAGATCCTCTCCTCCAAGTTACTAATCTTCACCTCTTTGGCAGCGAATAAGCTATACTTTTGACAAGTATTGCTATGGCGAAAGTGGACAAGGAGTCGCAAAGCAGAGCTGGGCATTTTACTCAAATTTACCAGTCTGTTTATCGCCTTCCGCCATCCATTTATCCACCTTTTTGTCTGGCCGGACCAAATAGTAATCGCCAAGAGGCCGGGCCGCCTAGCATTTTAAATGGGCTTCCGTTAGCATTTCCATCTACCGACTTCGACCAACTACCATGAGCATTTTGAGACCAAATAGGTGGGTGGGGATAGAGAAGAGAAGCAGCAAAGAAAAAAAAAAAACGGCTAAAATTCTGCTGAAAAAAAATAGACGACTGTATATGTGTGATTCATCACAATCTTGTATAAGCTTTTAATTGTCCCAAAGTTAAGGTCCGTAGGAGTAATTGCTTTATTTTGTTTGTTTTATAGTTTTGATAGTCTTATATGTAGCTGAGCACTTGTTAAAAATTATACAACATAATTTATAGCAAATAATTCTGTGGACCCTGGGGGCTCCCAAACTCCACTTTGAGAAATACTGCACCAAAGGTTAAAAATATTACAAATGTCTCTCAGTGTGATGCATCGCAGTTTTATTCTGCTGCAAAGTACCACCAAAGTAACATATTGCTCTTCAAGGACATTTTCAAGAAGAGTTTGTAATGTTCCCAGTGGAGGTAAAACAGGTGTATATTGGGCCGACCAGGACACAACCTGGCAATAAAGCGTGACATTTGAAGAGAGCAAAGAGATATTCCGTGCTTTATCACTAAGGGTGGTAGATGGCGCATCCTTTTTTTAGGTTTTACTCGAGCTGGAAAGATAATCACAGAAGATCCAGCAGTGCAATGTGTCACGTCAGTATGGCATAAGTGTCTCAGTATGTACTGCATGTTGTTCAATATACTTAAGATACACCTTTGACTACAGTTTGCATAGTTTGGTGTGAAAGCTGAAAACTGCTTACAATTTGTCTCTTGTACGTTGAGGTCTTTATAGACCAATTCCACGGCTAGTTCTTTGACCGACTCTAAGTAGGGAATTCAACCAAATGAGCTCCAACAGGAAGCAAGTTTTGACAGAGTACTTTTTTTTTTTTTTACAATGCCACCTAATGTGAGCTAAGCGTGGTGTCAAAGTCTCTCACTCAATAGCGCCCTCTAAAGCATGAGAAAAAAAATTCCAGACCAAATGAGCCGCAATCGTAACTCAACTCAACCACAGCTGTGTACAAAGTGCTGTACATAAAGTAAAAATCAGACGCTAAAAAAAAGACGGTTAAATCAATGAATTAATAACACAAAAACAGTAAACACAATAAAAAAAAAAAACAATGCCATGTCTCATGCTGAGTCGAAAGCCAAAGATTATGTTGTAAATGTTGTAAAGATGGACAGAGAGTAAGAATAGGAGAGTGTGTTAAAAAAAAAAAAATAAAAAAATTAAATTACGCCATCTAATATGGACTAGGGTTAACACTAGCGGGTATTTTTAGAATTGATTAGTCTGTGGATTATTCCATCAATGCATCAAATAATCGTATTTTCTTTGTTGTTTTCCCTCTTAACAAAAGAGCCTTTCATTTCTAAACATCTCCAAGGGTTCTTTTTTTTTTCCACAGTAATCTACATTTCATATCCCTGCTCAAAATACCTTTTTCCCTATTAATTAAAAGTGAACTGTGTATTGTACGGTACATTATCCCCCTAACGGCCCCATGTGGAGATCATGAAGTGGAAAACTAATGGTGTGGACTTTAGCATTTGGGCTTCGCATGAGTCATTTACATATCTGGACGGGGATGTGGATGTATGTGCAAATATGCAGAAATCTGTGTGTCCCACGCCCTCCCCCTCATTTTAGAGAGGAAGTCAGAGAAGAAGTGTTGCCTCTCTCCCTACCGCGAGCGAAGGTAATGAGATTCTGTGCGCCGGCGACCACGCCGAGGATGAGGAATCTTGATTATTAAGGAGAGGCATGTGGCAGTAAGAAAAATCTGTTTGTTTGTTTTTTTTGTTGTTTTTTTTTTTTATCGTATCACCCCGAGATACAAAGGTGACCCCCGTGTTCTATTCATTAAATCCCGCCTCCTCTAATTCATCAAAGGTAAACTACCACGCCTTCTGCTGAGCTCATCAGAAACGGGCAAACTTGTTAGGTGCGCCTCAAAAGGACACATGGCGGGATTTGGATATTGAGCGGAGTCCTAATTCCAACTTGCCTTTGAATGGAGCCTGCGTTAGGAGCATTAGCAGAGACTGTTGTGCTTGCTTTCATACGGGAAAAGTTCAGGACAATCAAAGTGAATTATGACCTCCATTACAGGACAAGCGTAATTATTTCAAGGACGTGGAGAGATGTGGCGTCTCAGCAAATATCACAGCACATTTGAATTTTCTGAGCCCTCCAGTCATGGACAAGCAAGACCTCCTTTCCACCTGTCAAATCTGAACAAATGACTTTTTTAGGTACAAGATAAGTTAGGACAGAATGAATACTGTATGCTCAGCAGGTGGGGATTGGCATTGGGCGACATTTCTGCAGCCTATCCAGAAGATGGTGCTGTTGTGAAAAAAGATCGTGACTATCAGTTGCAAATGAACGGTTCGATTGGAAATGTAAGGGACACACATTATGGAAAACTGACTTTTTAATGGCTTGCATACAAATTGTTGAGCCTCCAGAGTTCAAATGTAAAAGTCAACAGCGGCCGTTTAGACAAAGAGCCACGCCTACTGGCATTTCTTAAACCCTACGAAACCCAACAACTACGATGTGGAAAGAATTGAAAATAAGGGGTTTTTCTTCATCTTTTTTTTTTTTTTTCCCCAGAAAACAGCAAGTGCCATATGCGTTTCATTGCTGGTGAGGTAATCTCCTTTGAAGCCAATCACGAGCCAATACGCAAGTAGGTCATCGTGTTCGTCCTCAAACATGTCTGAGGCGGAGCTTGTGATTTCTCGTCAACTCACTGCTAGCAAAGTTATGCTAACTTTCAATTGTATTGCCTATGGTTAACTGCGTGAAACAGTCCAAGAGAGATGAGGCAGGTTATGAAAGTCATCGGCGAGACTGGTGGTAGTGCTCACGTCAGCAGGTTCTACGAGGAAGACTTTGCCGATGTTGAGTGCAAAACAAACCCAAGAAAAAAAAAAACACGGGGTCAACAGGAGCTTCAGGATACACGGTGAATTTCGAGACGGCCACCCTACAACCTGAGCCACTGTGCTCCTAATGTGACTTCAATGAAATTAAAAAAATAATAACAACAACTTTACTCTATGCTCTACATATTAGAGGTAAGATCGGGCCGAAAAAAATCCAGCCCGACCCAACCCAGGCCCGCGGGTATTAAAGCCCGACCCAGCCCGAACCCGACCAATTAACTTGATTTGCAGGCCCGAGCCCGAAGCAAACCCGAAATTTCATATTTTATTTGTGAGGGCACTCGGGAGGAGGAGGGGTGATTTATGACAACAAATTAAAGCCTGTCTTTTGTAACGAAATCTAAGTTCAACAAGACTGTATAAACATTTACATCTTTTATATTTCTGTGTTTGCAGAGGTTACATTAACCGACAATTTTCCATCATTGACGGATTTTTTTAAGAATTGACGGGGAAAAATTTAAGGCCGTCCGTCATTTTGACGGGTTGAAAATTGGGCCATAAACCTCAGCAGCAGTACATCCTTAAAGAATCTAGCGCGGTACTTTAAGAGAGAGAGAGAGAGAGACAGAGAGAAGAACAATGACGGGTGGATAATAGACAAGAGACAGGAAGGAGTTTAGTACAGTTTTAGTATTTGAAAGTCATCGTGTTTTGATGAGGCGACTTCTGTTTTTTTGCGGAACTCAGTTTCCTTACTTTAGTATCCACACATCTAACGTATATGTAAGTCCAGCCATTATTAGCTCTTTCAAAATGGTAAAAAGAAAAACTGAAAAACAAAGTAAAATAGTCAAATGTTTTGCCTGTAATTGATGTATTTATTGTAAACACTGATGTTCAGGACCAAAGAAGTTCTTTAATCCGTCATCTGAATTTCACTCTCCCAAATATCGGAATTGGCATCAGCCTCATAAAAAAACCTATTGATCGGGCGCTAGTAATGACTATTTTTCTACTCTTTAGCTGTTTTTTTTCTTCAACGTATACATCTTTGAATAAATGTGTCAGTAATGTTTATTTGTCGTGATGTTTTAGTAGTAACGAGCTGTTGGCTGCCAGGCCGGGTTTGCCCAGAGAGATGAGAGAAACATCCCACACGTCAGCCAGCTGAGTCATCGCTGGTACGCGTCAACCGGCTCAGACTCATGCCTGTCCCTCCTCTCAAATGTCACGGGAGCTTATGTCAAGCAACACTCGTGGCGGAGGCGCAGCAAGCAAATTAGACAGATTGCTTCTCGTGGTGGAACAAGCTGACGGAAGGAGAGAGACAACGTGCAATATGTTCTTGTGGGAATTTAGCAGGGCAGGGTACAAAAAGTGTAGCCGTGTATTGCATTTCAGCGGGACTCGCTGCGCATTCTGAACACCGAACCCCTCACCCCTGCAGTTATTCTTTGCCATGAACGTTTCTAAAAGGAAAAAGTCGGGGAATTACACTGGAAAGTTCAGCAATATTTTACATTCAAGCTTGCCTATTCACCACCATGACGTCACCATGAAATGCATCACGGACAGTATTACCCGGTGAAGCCTTCTAATTTGCTCTGATTTCTTTAAAAAAATAAATAAATAAATAAAATCTCATAGGGAATAAAGGAAATATAAATAAATAGGTTCAAACTGTCCCCTTGACCACTATAGTATTTTTTATGTAACATTTGAACATTCCAGCAGCATGGTGGAAAATCGGTTGGCATGTCTGCCTTATATTCAAGACATTTTAAAATTGGCAAAAATCTGCATTTTTAACCCCCCCCCTCCAAAAAAAAAACCTGTCAAAAAAGCAGCTGTAAAATAGTCAAATGTTCTGCCTGTAATCTTTATTGTTGTACAATTTAAGAAACCAATAGCGATGTTGGTTTATTCATGCCTGCCGATTAATCGTTTCTGGGAATTTTATTCAGCCAATTATCAGGATAGGCATCGTCCCCCCCCCAAAAAAAAAAAAAAAAAAAGGAAGTCTAGTATTTACGTCACAACGGCGCTGAATTTAGATCTTGTTTTGCATGTCTTATGCCTTTCAACGGCTATCACAAGCAAACAGCAAACATGTCAAACTTAAATCACGTCACACACTCATTTTGACCTATTTTATGCATAAAACACTGGAAAAATTTGATGACATGGGATCTTAAAGTTTTTGTGAGTTTAGGCATATTTTCCATGAAAACTGTGGTCACATTATGACTTGTATGACCTAAGAGGCATTTGTCTTTGGAAGTTCCACCATAAGTTCATTTGGTAATTATATAACATATTCTCAAATTGAGCCACCCTAAAGTGGAACCTATCCCACCTGCAGTACTTTCCAAATCCTGAAAAATTAATCCTATTAATCATGCGAGCAGGAATGAAAAGGTAACGGCGCATTGTGCACGGTGAACATTTGAGTCAAGTCGCATCTGATGATCCTCTGAGATTGAGATTAAGACTTTTCCCTCCCCTCAAAAATGCAAATGAATCTTTCATAGTGGACATTCCCCCACCCCCGACATGGGTAGCAACGGGGGGGTGACGGGTTAATTTTCGTCCCTATGGGCAATTATACTTCATAAATGAGTTTCCCGAAGTTAAACCATGTTCACACTTAATGAATTAATCGCTACATATAGGCATGGGAGTCTCTTTTGACTTTCCACAAAACCACTGTTCGCTAAGTCACGGTGAGGCTTTTTGTCCTTTATTAATGATACACTCAGTGCGCTGTGTTGTTTATGGCTTTGAGCGTGAGTAATGTGTGGGCAGCGATTTAGATAAGACAAATTATCGCACAATAATACACCGATGGCATTTCTTTATCTCTTCTTATTCAGATGATGATTTATCTGCCGTGTGCACTTCACTGGCATCGGGAAAATAGTCACATGAAAGACAGCGGTGACATATTAGTGTCTTGCCTTGTCTCGGAAATTAAACGAGCGTTCATTTTTTTTTTTTTTTTGTTGGCAGCCTGCGTTCATTTTTAGTCTGTGAATATCCAAATGTGGCCTTGTATTTGCAGGAATGCTCCCGCCGTGTTTATTTTATTTTTATTTTTTTGGCGGGGGTCTTTCCCCAATTGAGTTAATTAATGATATGTGTGGAGTATTGTTTCTCATTTTTATAATGAATGCATCACGCTACTGTCACTGAGAACGTTTTGACAAATAGGTGGGTGGGTCGATATAAAAAAAGCATACATTGGTGGCTGCGAGGGGTTAGATTTTGAATTAATTGAGGGAAATGAATTCAGTAGTAATAGGGCCTGACAGCACACTGTGGCAATTCTGATGGCGCTGATTGATGCTTGACGCACACAAACACACACACACACACGCATACACACTGGCTCATGACAAATAATGCTTGTTTAGCTCCTGGTGTATTTTCCATGCAACGTGCGTGTTCATTAAAAGCAAAAACATGTAAATGATTGCGAGCAGTGGTGGGAAGTGACAAAGTACAAATACTTCATTGTTGTACTTAAGTTGGTTTTGCAGGTGGTCTGTACTTTACTTGAGTATTCATTTCTCTGATGACGTTTCACTTTTACTCCCAGCATTTGAAAGCAGGTATCTGTACTTTTTTATTTCTTAATTTGTCAAAGTAGGTTTGTTACTTTTTTCAGACTTCGCAGATGACAGTAAGATGTAAAAAGACGTAAAAAAAATAAATAAAACAAAGTCAACTATGGTTGAGATTCTGATGTGAAGATTAGGGTCTTATATGGCGTAACATTTTTAATATGGATAGCGGTGTCGGAGAAGTCGAGCCAACAACATGCGCCATGATTTTTTTTTTTTAATGTAAATTAATAAAAGCGGGAAACACAAAACAAGTACTGTATATAATTGACAGGGCAAAAATATTTTTTTTCTATCAGACGAAAAACATGAATAAAATGTAATGGTTGTGTTTTGGGGAGGATGCTGGAAGAGATTAATGAGTTCAGTTCATTTCAATGGGGCAAATTTATTTGACATTCATAAAGTTAAGTTATAAGCATGGTGGTCATGTTTTTATAGCATTTACGGCACTTCTAAATACACTTTTCCAATCATACAAACACATTTAAACACATAATATATTGACGGAGCAAGAGCACTGGAAAGCACAAAAGTACTGGGCAGAGTAACAATGTACCTATCCCTCTTTTCCAAAACTAACAGACGTATCTCACGATAAAGATGCACATTATTAAATGAACCTACAACCATCGCTTTCTGTAGGCGAAAAAAGCAGGATAACAACAGCATTCAATAATTTAAGAAAAACTCAGCTGTGCTGAAATGCAGTATTTCCTGTTCCGTTCTTCTTTCAAAGGTACACTCTCTCACATAAGTAATTGTGCTGCACTTAAAGTAGATGAGATTCAGACCAAAACAGTTACTAACAGTACCAAGGAAATCAGCAAAATTGCGGAACCGTGGACCTGGAGCACACAACGGGAGGGGTCGACGATTGCATTCTTTGTCCGATTGTAGACGTGTGAGGGCTGAAAAACGGCAGGCCCCTATCATGGCTGCCGTCACGCCGCTGTAGGCCAAGCCGTGTGACAGTGGCGTAATGCTGATCAGATAGCCTCGTGGAGTCACAGCTCACTTGTGTCACAAGTGCCGGCCGCCATCGCGTCAGAGCCACGCCGGGGCGCCGGAGCCGGCTCGGGGCTCGCCGGACCCGCGGCTGACATTTTCTCCCCGGCTGCCCGTGGCAGGACCGGCACCTGGCTGACGCGCTTGCGCCCGGGGGCCCCGCAGCACAGCGCCGGAGGCTGGAACGGGAGGGGGCGCAGGTGGCGCCACTTCCTGTTAAGGTTACACCGCCTCTCGGTGAGTCGCAAACAACCCCCAGCGTGCATCTGCTCTGATACCTTGCTTTATCCTCAAGCTTAATGAATGCAAACAGGCCTTGTGTGTGCGCGCCGTATGTGGCGTTATTGGTTTGGGAGGCTGTCGAATCATTACGATCAAGCACTGATACACTTAGCGTGACGGCACACATCACAGCAGCAGCAGCAGCGGCAATAGTAGTTGTGTTTTTGTTATGTCTGGTGAAGTGATGTGTCCTTTAGTTTCTTTGATACTTGGAATTTTGATGACTTTGGATTTCATTAGTTCCGTATTTTGATGACTCCCCGCACCTTGTTTGCCTCTTGGTTTTTGGATAGAAATAATTATTTTTAGCGTCATCCTACTTGGCCACCCTGCTTCCCGGCACGTGGGTCCTCCGCCTTTTCCCACAAACATCACCACTAAATCTCCCAGTTCGAGGCAAGAGTGCAGACATAACCACATTCAACGGTGCTTTGAGGTACAAGGGACCCACGTTTTTTTTTCGAGATTCAACATTTTCTGCCTAATTTTGCCTGGACTTGATCAAAAATATATGGTGCGTACCATGTACGGTGGCAGCTTGGCGGATACTGAGCAATTATTCAAAAGAGAGCCTTCAAGCTGTCTATTTCTACTCCCAAATTGAAGTTTACTGCCAAACTAAACATCAAACAAAGTCTATTTGAACAACCAAACAGCTTTGGCTAAATTGGCTGAATTGATTCAGCTAAATACTAACAAACACTTGAAAATGTCATAAACAACCAGCATCTACGTTGCGGTGTTATAACTCTTTAAGCAATGCACAAACATTGCAGCAACACATGTAGACAGACACTAACAATACTCACAGGAACTTCAACACTGCAACTCAAATTGATTTATTGGATCTACAGGCCAGATGCCATGATCCTGCCACTCGCCCGCTTCCCAAAACGGACCGGCGCCTGCGGCAAAGTCGTGACAGGTAAATTGTTTCACTCAAGGAGGTTGTCCCCCTAACATCACCTCCCCTTACTTGAGCCACTTGCTACCTGAAAGATATGCTATAATTGCACCCAGAGGAACCTGAAAACCTTTGTGGCGCGTTTCCCACACGCCAGTCCTCCGTGGCGTATAAACAGGGGAAACCGAGAAGCGGGACGTATGATTTCCCTTCTTTGTTTGAGAACATTCTGGAACACAGTTTCATGAAGTAGAGCGTCTTTTACAGTCACATCTTTCCTCTTGAGCTTTTTCTCTTGTGATTGTACTGAACTTAAAAAAAAAAAAAAAAAAATGAAGAAAGAAATCCAACGCAAAGAGAGTGGCAGATCTATAAATGGCTCGTGCTCCTTCGGCAATGGCGGGAGGGAGGGAGTCACTGACCATTAGTGCGCCCCGCTACACTTTCCTCTATGACCTGTCAACTCCTCTACTAATGTGCCAGGAAATAACTCTATTTCCCACCCCAGTGAAGACCCGCACCACTCGCTATACAGTGTTCACATGTGAAAAATGGCTAGCGTGTTCTCTCGGCCACACGTGCGATATTGCGCGGATATTTTTGTGCTTAACTAACAAGATCAAATCGTGTGCCGCCGATCGATGGGAGTCGAGATGAAGTCAATTTGTATGCAGATGCAAAAAAAAAAAAAAAAGTTGATCCAAACGGTGTCATAAAGTTCTATTTTGATGTTATTTTCACGTTTCTGCCCTAGCTCAGGGCATTTATTTAATCAAAGAACGATTAGCGGGAAGTTAGCGAAAAGAAGCGTGTTGCTCCTCCCCCGTGTCGCGCTCATCGGCGTGGATAATCTGTTCCTTCGGCTAACGTGGAGTGTGGCTACAACTCTCATAAAATCAGCTGCTTCTTGTGTGTGTGCGCGTGTGTGTTGGTGTGTGTGTTAACCCCTGCTGCTGCGGGTCGGCCGTCCACCCAAGCAAGCCCCTTTTCCGGCCGCTCTGTCTGCACTCCTGCATGGAGCCAATCCAAGCAGCATTATTTATGCCGGGCCAAACAGCCCTTTAATTACTCATGAAGTCCGCCGCTCCCTCCCTCCCTCCCTCCCTCCCTGCCTCCTTCCTTCCTCGCACCCGCCGCCAGCGCCAGCCCTTAAAGACTCCCTAAAAGCTGTCTGTGTGATATTAGCACAACAGAGCCTTTTCCGGGAGAAATTAAAAGGTAAATAAATCTGCCGCTGATTTACATGCGCGCGGCAGCTGATATTTATACACGGGCCGCGCGTCCCTGAAGGCGTTGTCTTATTACCACCGCGCTCGGGTCCCTCGCACCCAGGCAGCGAGGCGGGCAGGTGATTAATTCCGTTCTTAGCACGCGGCAACAAGGAGCACGGGAGGATTTCGTAAGAGCTCCATCTTACGATTTTTCCCCTTGAATTCACCCGCCCCCCCCATTTGTTTCCGCGGCCACATCAGTTGCTATGTCAAGAGCGGCTTTTTACTCACGTGACGACGCCTGACGCGTGCCGAGGGGATGAACGGCACGGGGCTCGCTGCGCCCCGTTGCAAACGATTGCGGCTTCACATGTTGAAAGGATTCACGACAGACGCGATAAGAGACCGACACCTTCTCGTCAAAGGAGTCATCATCTGCGGTCTCTCTTTTTTGTCATCCCATATACACACGCACGCGCACACGCAAACTCTGCAACCACCTTCATACTAGTTATTTACTTGATTACTATTCGCACTTACAAGTTTAATTTGGAACAGTGGTGCCTTGAGATACAAGTGACCCAACGATTCTCAATACACAAGCCGTTGTTCAGAGTTTTTGCTTTACCGTAACGTAAAAAAGAGGCTTCATGCTTTCTAATGCTGCTCTCGGGTGAAGCTTACTCTCAAACTAAACATGAGACAAAGAGAATTACGTGTTATTAACGGATTCCGTTTAGTTTAGGGCTAACTAACAATGAAAAATGCAATAGACAAGCTAACTTAACACGCTGTTGTCATATGGAATTGATGTGAAACTGCCCTCGGGTGAGGCGTGACGTTCGCAATGCGAGCCCGAAGGCACTTTGATGGCAATTTCAGTCGACAGTAGTTGGGGGTACGGGACAAAAAGGAAGCGCCCTAAGATTGATGAAAATGGCCTAATCGGATTAATACTTATTCCACAAACACAATATTAATTAGAATATTGTGTTCAGGTCAGAGTGTTGATAGTTTTGGATTTTTTTTTTTAATTTCATTTTGACTTTGGTTGTTTAATTTCAGTTAATTTTAATTAATTTAATAAATAAAAGTTTGTTAGATTGTATTTTATTTTTTCAAAAATGCTTCATTTTAGTTGAGTTTTTATTAGTTTTCATATTAGTTTTATTATTTTTAATGTATGGAGTTTTTGTCTAGTGTTAGATTTTTTTTTAAAAAGTTCCTAGCTATCGTGTAATAAAGTAAATATAGTGCAATTTTCAAACGTCTGTTTGGACGTAGAGCAATACCGTAATAAATACATTTAAAATGAAGCCCGAAAGCTCATCTTTTTTTTTTCCCTTTCTTCTTAACGCATTGCTGAGGTATCGGATCGGGAATGGTTTTCTGCAGATAGTCCCAATTTTTTTCTTTTCGTCTTATTGCGTTGCTGAGGTATCGGATCGGGACTGGGTTTCTGCCCATAGTCCAAATATTATTTTACTTTTTTGCTTATTATTGTGTTGCCGAGGTATCGGATTGGGACCAGGTTCCTGCAGATATTCCAAATAAAGTGATTCAGACTCAGGTGCAAAAAAAAAAACACAACTGGGACAGTTCAACTTTTTCAAGATCCACAAACTCTGTGTTGTGAGATTCTTTTTGGCCATATGACTCCCACCCTGAAACGTGACTCATTAAAATGACACTTTGAGACACAAATGCAGAAAAGGACAATAGTTTTGAAACGAGGAAGGTAATTAGAATTAGTCCATAACGCTGCTCATTTTGCTCTCAAATGACATCAGCGGCAGCTGACCCAGTGTGTACTGTTTCAAGTCTCACTGTCTAATTACTTCTTTACTCCCGCGTCCCCATGACGTGGCAGTGATAGATCTCTATTGTCCCTCGCAATTTGTTACACTCCTTGCTATATAATTGGATCAGATTAATTATGATGATGAATGTCTTTCTGGGATTTCTGCATGTAACCATTCATTTTAGGGCTGGCGTGCTCAATTGTAGCATGTCAGCAGGATTTTGTGAGTGCAAGAAAAAATAAAATCGTCTCAATCAGTCAGTGGGGAGATTTTTCCCAATAAAGTGAACACCCAGTTATCGCGGGCGATGCGTTAACAAAGCCACACGCGACTGTGGAAAACCTGCAAAATAACGACCAAATCGTTTGTTTGCAAAAACGCGTTGCAAAGTCGCGCCTCCTACGTGGGCATGGCTAAATTAGGATAAAAAAAAGCTATCATTGGACCTTCTTCCGTGTGTCAGTTTTTTTGGCATCCATTAAATACATCAAAATACATTCTTCTGGTAATCATTGTTCTTATAAGCCGGCATTAAAGCTAAACAGACAAAAGTTCCTGTGCAACTTTTCAACTCAGAGAGCCCCGGATCGTGACCACTATACCACCACCAGTTCACTCAAACCTTTACAGGATGGAAATTGAAATGTTTTTAATCCGACAGATGAATCCATTATTAAAATATCGTCAGTTGCAGCCCTAATGTAATCACAAGTGAACATTATTTCAACCGCGTTCTGTCCACGCGCCCGTTAACCCGCACTGCGCAGCCTGTGTTTACCCCCGCAGACGCCCGCCCAGTTCAATTTCAAGTTTAATAGTTTATTAATGAGAACTAAAATGGCTAACCGAGGCCTTAAATTTGAACTTGGCTACCCCCCCCCCAAAAAAAAAAATAAATAAATAAAAAATACTGTCCAGTTAAGGCGGACGGACACGAGTCAATTCCCTGTGCATGCGAATGGCTCATTAACGGGGCGAGGCGAGCCTGCGCGTTTGTATATGGCCGCCGTCGGTGGACGTGCAGAATGGATTTATGGTGTCACTCAGCCCTGGAGGACGACTAATGAGGGTGCGCCAGGCTACCAGCGTCCGAGTGGGGTAATTCCACCCACAATCCATCCAGCAGGGGGGGGGGGGGCAGCAAGGGGGAAGGGGGGGGCTGTTGCAAGGAGGACACATCCTTCATTATGTGATTGTGTCTCAGGAGCTTTCTTTAATATTTTAATAAATAACATCAGCCCAACAAGAAATTAATGAATAGTATCATTAATAATGAGCCGGCGCCTTGTAGTGATAGGACGGATATTAAATTGAAGCGGCGCGCACGTGTGTGTGTGTGTGTGTGTGTGTGCGTGTTTGTGTGCGTCTCCAGAGATTTGGGAGTGTTCCGGAGGCAAACAAGGCCAGTGTATAAGGCGGCCGTCCCTCTGTGCCAACAGCTTTTACAACAGGTTGAAAGTAATAAAGGAGGATTTTCCCAACGAAGGAGTTAAGCCGCAGGAAATCTGCTCATGTAGATCGCCGCGAGAGGCGCAGCCAAATGTGATCCTTAATTAAACTTTAATCAAGACGACGCTGTTTGCGAGGAGATGTCGTTTAGAAAAGAAAAAAAAAAAAAAGGTGTCCCCAGCCATTCCCTCCCCCCTCCCCCCCCTTGTTTCTAGCCAGTCAAGCCTCCCTGCCTTGCCGTGTAGTGGTCATAAACCCACTTATGTACCGACTCACCAAAATCTGTTTGTTTGTTTGTTTGTCTTGACAAGCCCGCTATTGCTCCTCTGTGTGCTTTTGCATTCCGCTCGACATCGGTCCGGATTTCTCCACACCGCCTCGCTTGATTCGCTCGCAGGAAGTCTTGCCCTTTTCCGATGATGCGCAAGCGCTGGATGTGTCTGTTGCGGAATTAGCCCGCTCGTTGCGACATAATGTGACGTGAATGTTAGTTGCTTCGATGACAGCGCTGGAAATCACAGCCCAGATGCACTTTATCACATTGAGCTGTCACATGGAATGAGAGTGACACACGGAACAAGAGTCCAATCTGTTATAGTGTTGATTTCTGGCTTCGGCGTCAAATGTATTTACATCATGGCGGAACATGACGCTCATAAGGATTCATCTCCTGGATGGGTTTTCTGAATCTTTTAGTAAAAGACAAGGAGGTGAGGAGGACAAAACTGTAAAGCCGGCTGCACACATACCGATAGTCTGAATGTTCATTGAAGTTTAGTTTTTAGTAGTTTTAGTATTAGTTTTAAGTTGTTTCTTTTATAAAGAGAGTATTTGTAGAGTTGAAGACTAAAAAAAAAAAAAAACTAAGGTCACAAAGAATTGTGAAATAAAGTAAATTACAATTCCCCTAAGGACTGTTGAACCTTCCTTTGCGTGTAAGGCCGTACAACACTAGTACCAAAATAAATGTATAGAAAATGAACCCCAAAAGCTCATGTACAATATTAATTGACAAAGGCAATATCTACAGAGCACATCAAGAATAACCACAGCCGAAACAAAGTACTGTTCATAAATACAACTCAAATTGAATATAAGATGGCGGTTGGTGAATTGCAATTTCTTGGGGAGAATACTGTTCATGACACAAGAAAGTGACCAAAAAAATAAATAAATAAATAAACATTTAAAAAATATTAAAAGTCGGTATTTGTTTGCCCATCTTAAATGAGGTTGCCGGTACATTTTCACAATAAAACTTCATTTATGTCATGATAGTGTTCGAGAACCTCTAGGATGGTTTCAAAATACTACTTCAATAAAATGTTCCAATAGAATTATGGACATGAATAGTTCAAATGTAAAAAAAAATAATAATAATTAACAATGTTTAAAAAAAATACTGTTGACTTTTACTAAGGTTTGAATAATTTTGAACTTACCTGTATCTCAGGATCAGGCTGCAGAGTAAGAATAATGACTTGTCTTCCCACCTTAAACGCTGATCATATATGCGGGATTGAGTCTAATTTTTTTCATGGGGCTTAGTTAGTCAGGCGATTACTCAACTACGCTGGAAACCATGCAAATAGTTGCTTATTTTCATATAAATGGCTTTGTGGCTTTGCGACACCATATCTTCAAGGTAAAATACATTCATTTACAGATAGCAGAAATGGGTCACGTCATTTACATAATGGTATGCATTATCTAATCTGCTACAATACACTATGAGGTAAAGTGCTTACGCTTAATCATTGAGCTGGAACCGTATTGTGTAATAAGATACTGGAAGTACGTATGTATCACTGATGCTTTGCCTTTGGGAAAAGAGGATTAAAGCAATTAGCCTACACTGGTGAATAATTACACTATAAGAAAGTGAGCACTTTTTTCATGGTTAACATGCAATCGTACTTAATGTTTAAGTCTGGCGCTAGTAGTGTCGGGGTACTTGTTGCTGCAGAGGTTGTGGGTTTGATTCCCGAGTTGCGCCCAACGTAAACATTTTGCCAAACAAATGGTGAGTGACGTGCTGCGGCGACATGATGAAAGTGGCAACAACAACTTTACTTTTAAGCTGTAGAATAACATGACTCATGTAAAAGTAGAAATTAGTTTGTTAAATAATTACTCAAAGCGGAAGTCAACCCAAGCATATTTTTTTCAAGAATATGTTTGTAGCAGGCCCACTAGTTGAAACACAGCATTCTGATTAATTTTGCGTTTGTGGAATATAAATTAAGTAGCAAAAATGCACTTGTTTGTAGCCATCTCTGGGGGCGGCCATTTTGTCTTCTGTCGACTGAAAATGACATCATAACTGCTTACAACAACCAATCACAGCTGACCTGTTCTCTGAATGTGAGCCGTGATTGGTCGTTGTGAGCAGTTGTGATGTCATTTTCAGTCGACAGAAGACAAAATGGCCGCCCCCAGAGATGGCTAAAAACGAGTGGATTAACACTTATTCCACAAACGCAATATTTATCAGAATGCCGTGTATCAACTTGTGAGCTTGCATAAAACATATTCATGTTTGCGTTGACTTCCGCTTTAAGTATTCCATTAAAAAAAACAAAAAAAAACTACTCAAATAATGAGCAAATGGTAAGGTCAGATATATTGTTGTTTTTCGTTTTTAAATCAGAACATGAACATCATTTAGACACAATTCAAGTTTTTATATAACTATTTTTGTAATTGTGGATCTGGAATGTACCCCCCACGATAAACGGGGGTTGACTCTAGTATTAAACAGTAGAAGGAAGCCAATTAAATGTGAATTTGTCTTTTATTATTTAGATATCCAGAATTTAGTTTTTGAAATCGGGCCCATTTCTTTGCCGTTTGGACCATATGTCCCTACCTACCACCAACATTGATGCATTCCCAGCTGTATAAAAAAATGCCAGTATTTCCTTCATAATAAAAAGTGGATTACCGTGAATCAGTGGAAAGCGTCGCCAGCTGTCTGGGAGAAATGAGGCCGAGCTGGGCAATGTCGATTTTTTTTTCTGCTATCAGTGATGATTAATTAGTTCATGTACTTACCTCAATGCAGCAGGTAGGAGTAGAACCTGCCAATACACAACTCATATCCACCCGATTCCAATAATACATATGTTTATTAAAAAAAAACGATTTATAAGACTTTGATAAACTTAAAGACGATTTAATAAATTAACAATAACCATTCAGAAAAAGTCGTTTTCACAGTGGTTGTTCACAGAATTTCTATTAAAAAAAATAATAATAATATATCGTCAGTCTTCACGTCACCACTGGCTGACAACACAATGCAGGCATTTTCAAATAAACAGTCAGCTTTATCTTTTCGATGAATCTCACATTCACAAGTCTCAGGGATGATCCGTGTTTCCATGATTTTAAACCAGCCTCAGCTGTCAACGAATCACACCTCTTTGGTGTTTCTGTGCTTTTCCCATTTTACGCGCGGTGGGTGTATCGGAATTCGGTGCGGTAGAATGCATATTCATGAAAAATGCCAAAGTCCAGGCACGCAAAAAAGGAAGGGACAATATAGCCCTATCCGACTAGCATTGTTATCTTTTAACCCAGGAAGGTGATCTTGGTTGATTTTGTCCTACAGGCACTTGACTGCCCCAAGGACCACATGGGCAGGCCGCAGGGCCAGACGGTCTCCCTACAGAGCAGGGAGAGTGGCTCTTCTTGAATTGCCTTGAGATAACTTCGGTTGTGAAGTGGCTCTTTATTAATAAAATTGACTTGACATGAAGTGTAGTAATCAGTGCCCAAGAAGTATCTCTTAGTTTCATAAAGGTTGGTGACCCCTGCTCTAATTTATTCATTCAGGAACAACCACAAACATACAGTCACACGTGTGATTTACAGTTCTGAAATCAATCGATGGTTGGGTACATTTTCCATTACTTGATCACCAGGCAATTAAGGTTGTGTCTTCGTTTAGGCGCTCGCCTCCTCTCAAAGTGATACTCAGCACCAAGTGGTATTTTCTGCACTTGCACGTTTCCATTCGCTGCGTGAGTAATTGCGGCCTCTGTGATTTCTGAGCTGTGCCGTCATACTACAACTAAGAAAAAACAAAAGCTTAACGAGGCCCGCCTTTGTAAATAGGGTTATTTTTACTTTTTATTTTATACGATACTTAAAATGATATTTTGGTCGATTATATTTGGGTCAATAATGTTTCAGTCTCCGATGTACAATATAAACACCACAACTAGTTTGAAGTTCACTTCTGCAACTTGACCGGAATGCTGAGCTCTGCCTGACAAAGACAAATCACGGGCCCTTCCATTTCCATATTGCTGTACATCTTTTAATCATAATGGCTAAACAATGAACAACACCGGGGCTTGTGGTCGGATGGAGAAAAAAAAAAAAAAGCATCTCACTTTCCTCCCTAAACCGCCGCTGGAGGAATGACTAATGTGTGGAGCAGAAAGAGGGGGTCATGGTGTAAAAGTGTTGCCCTGGGGTCAGAGCGGTGACACTTAAGGGTTAGATATGAAATTTCTCAGAAGTGACACATGACAGGACAAACAATTGTTAGCCCCCGCCTTGCTGCTTTTAATCCCCAGTGTGGCAGATGGATCAGCGCTGTGCTGCGATCAAGATGTGTCAGATTAGCCGGGTTGGCTCCTGTCACTGTGATGCCAATCGTGACCGCAGATGCTCGGACCTCATGCGCACTCAGAGGTTTGCCATTTAGAAGGCGCAGCCTCACGTTCGGCTCAAGTCCAGGCTTAAAAGCATGCTCAGGTACATGGGCTGCTGCTTTCAACTTGGGATGGCCGTCTATTAAGCCACAGATTGATTATTAGGCCCAATCTTTGTTTCCACACTCCTGGGTCGGAAATAACCCCAAACTGGTTGAAATAGTCCAAAAGGGAACTGTTTTCACACACATTGGGTTGAGAATTTGAGTCGGCACGTTGGGTCGAGATTTTGATCCAACAAGGGGGAAAATCTTCAACTCAATCAACCCAATCTGCTCAAACTCCACGGCTACCCAGTGGGTGGGAAAGTAGGAAAACAACCTGGCATGTTTTAGTGTGCACGGACAGCTGTGACCACTCAATCGCACTTGTTTTCTGACTTTGTGGCTCTCTTCCTTGACAATCGTGCTATGTTTTTGTGGTTCGATTAAAACAACTATATAGTACAGTATGTTGCAGGTGGGGCCTCAAATTCCTGTTCAGGGTCACAGTTTTTCTGTCGCAGTTCATCCGTAGATATGAAAAATGTCCAACTGTAATTTCATTTTATCACCCATGAAGTTGATCATAATACTCCAAATTTGAGCCAATGGACCCAAACTGCTTTGAAATTGTTATCATATAGTGTTTAACCTTTTGATTTACCACTAAGATCTAGTCAGAAATTTAAAAAAAGGAAAGGGCCGTTCGCAAACTAAGTTGCCAATGTAAAATCTGAATTCTGAATCTGAATCTGAATTCAATATTGTTTATCTAATCCAACATATGACCGTGAACAGCACCCTTCAAAATAATACGAATGGGAAATTGAACAGTCTTTATAATATGTTGGGAAGGATTCTAGATGAAAATGACAAGGACTTTTCTCAAGTTGTCTTCAAAAACAGTTAATGGGGAAAATGATACAGTAACATAACTAAACTTCTCAAATTAATCAGATTAGTCAGATTAATGTTATTTTGTGTTTCCGGTATTATTGCCGTTGGTGTATGAGAAAAAAAAAAGTTAGATGTATTTGTTCCTGTGCCTATTTGTTATTGCTTACAATTCCTTCCTTCCGTTGTTATTTTTAATTTGAGAACTCTTTGGGAATAAGGGAATCAATACAAATGGCATTATACCTGGGCAGGTTCATAAATCACACCTCACTCGTAATATTGCTTCTCATACCAGCGGCACGTCGGAGCACAGAACAGCATGAATCTTCACTTAGTTAAATTATCATTTGTATAGCGAGGTAAAAAAAAACAAAACAACAAAAAAAAACATTTTTCATACAGTACATGATTATTTGAACGCCTTCAACTAAGTGAGACTTTGATCTTGAGTCTTTTTCTGTTCATGCTGCGGTTCCTTTAAAAATACCAGAACACTGCCAATTAGATTCGTGTTATTGGTTGCAAGATGACAAATTCACACTATCAGCCGTATCTTGATTAAAGGCGTCTGTCCAAAAGACTGTTTTAATCTTATAAATTCATCAAGCGTGTACATCCCTTCCCCGGTTGTTGATGCCCTAGTTGACGATGACGCACGTGATGTCCAATCACACTGTTAGTACCATTGGAAATCTGCGGCACGCAACTGCAGCATATAGTTCAAGGCAATTGAGGCAAATTGCATGCATGTTTAGGGATGATTAGCGTCACTGGAGGGGGGCGGGCAAACACTCTTTGGTAATTGCAATCAATTTCTCCCCTTTCAGACAAACTTTTGGATGCCTTCTGCTCTGCGTGGCGTCTGTGGATGATAGTGATCATAATAATTCAAGCTCTAAGCAGCTACGAACGGGCTCTCGCCTCTCCGTCTAGGACAGCTGCTTCAGATTGGGGGCTAATTTAGGTGAATTCCTCAATGGGCTCTGGTCAAATGGTCCTAAATTGACTTTATGCTTACACAGAAGAAACAGCACAATGGGCTCACCATGCAGGGATGATTAATTATAGTACAATTGAGTCTATTGACGTTAGAAAGGTGGATTCACCCACATTTACACTGTCATTACTTAAAAACTATTTGAGTTCTGCCAACTATATCTTTATTGTCAGTGCTGTGCTATGTATACATTGCGGATGACTTTTCTCCCTTCTCCTAAACTGATTTCAAAGAATCAAGTTAAAGAGGAGTCAACCAAGAAGTTTTCTTGACAAGAATATGTTCTATGCAACCCCACTAGTCTAGGGCGGCCATTTTGTCACTTCTGTTGACTGAAAATGACATCACAGTTGCTCACGGCTCAGGTAACAACCAATCATGGCTCAGTTTTAATGGCTGTTTTTGCGCCATTTGGCTTTATTATGGTATACAATGATTGTACTACAGTGAAGAAGTTTCCTTGTAAGTTCTTCGGGGGATAAATTGAAGACAAAAGGTGTCTGATGACATAAAAAAAAAGAGAGAGAGAGAAAGAGAGAGTGAGACGACAGGCTGGGATAATAAGTAAAATGGAATCAGCGGCCATCTTTTATTTCCCACTCTGTCATGTGAGTGTCAGAGATTTGCTGTCATGGAGGAAGTGGAAGCTCAAGAGCTGGTGCTGACCGAGAATTAATCAGTTCAGGTTTTGGTGGTGGTGAACATAAAATGTCAGCCGTCGCCTCTCAACTCTTGTTGGTGATTTGTTTGAGCCGAACATCAAAATAATCCCGCTCTCACTCCGAGTGAAGGTCAAAGTTGGTCAGTGAGCCAAGAAATACCAGATGAGAGCCGGCTTCCTCCGCCAGCGCGGCGAGTCTAAATTACGGCATTAGTATATTGATTGGAGATTGCGGCCCCCAGCAATCACTTTTACCGCCGTGACAAGATTATTTTATCCTACTTTTTCTGTATTATTATTTGTTGTCTCTGAGTTATTCCAGCGGCGCGGCAAGTGACAGTTTGAATTTGTGCAATAAAGTGGTGCAGTTAGGCGAGCCAGTGAGGCAAATCAACAAAAAAAAAATAGCAGGAGACGCACCTTGAAGGAGGGAGACGCTATCCCTGCCGGCGAAGCTGCCATCCTAAATAAAGAAAGATATCTGCGCGAATGGGGCGCTGATCAATACATTCATACAAACACAAGCGCATCATTTGTTAAGTGTTGGGTGATAACCTCAGCGTGTCGCACATGGGAAACCGCAGCAGTGAGAGTGTGCGAGGGAGTAAGGGGGGGGATAATAAATTACAGATAATAGAGTTTGGGATGATTTGTAGTATGCAGGATGGAATTGCTCCATTGTTTTTGAGTCCTTGGAATAGTTTGTAAAATACAATGTGTGGAAATCAACACGGTCGTGGCAGTATTTTATTTCTTCCAGATGGGCAGCGATTGCTTGAGTAATTGACAACTGATCGATTCTGAAACTATACCTTTTTTAATTACAAATTGGCCAAATGCTCAAAATTTCAACAATAAATATCCCATTTCTGTAGTCCGCCGTGAAAGTAGACTCTTTGCCTTTGAGTTGAATCAATTTTTGAGATATTTTTATTTTTTAAGTTTGACCTATAAAAGCTTGAGCAATACGAATTTTACCATGCATTGTATTTTACAGCTATGAAGGAAAATATTTCCACCTGTTGCTCAGCCCAACCCTTAATTCATATTATCGCTAAATATATTACTGTATTACATATTATTGTTGATATATAATTATTATGATAACCAAATGTGCTAGGGGGAAAAAAACAAGGCCAGATTTGGGAATCTGCACAAAAAATCATCTAGAAAAGTTTACTTCCATTTCTAATTTTAAAAAATTGTAAATATGTGTTGACCAGTGTAATTGGGCCAAATTTTAGCTTTTGTTCTCTCTTCTGATCAAAGGCCCGATTATCAAATGTCCCTAAATGATTATCCTAAGTGGTGTGTTAAGAGTGGATTTTTTTTTCTTCTTTCGTCAATCTACTTGCTGCGGTGGTCAAGGCTGACAATCGTAATTGTTAAACCTGCTTAGCATTTATGATTGGGTAATCCCTTTTTCTTTGTGATTGAGTCATGAAACATAATTATTGCCAAGTAAAAAGCTAACCGTTTGCCTCCTCCTTCTATTTGTTCTTTGTCTTTTCTGTCAGTCTAGATGCCCTGCGGCACCATACTGCCTCTCACAGGTTAGTCTTGGTACTACGATAGGTAGCTGATTATTCAACTCACGCAAACGGGCAAAGAGACAGTTTGTTTTTTCAAATAAATTGTGTGTTTAGCCCCAAAACGATTATTTTTTCATAGTTTCAACCGACAGCTAAAAAAAAAAGAATGTTTTACATTCTATGTGGAAATGTCCGCACATTTATGCTGCAAACGATTCTTGAGTACGCTGCACACAGTTCCCATGCAGCTAATTCGCAGCTCTGTGCAAGCGTGTTTGGAGTTTGCCAGACCACTAAACAACAATCCCCTTCATCTTCACACTCAATACCAATAATCCCCAATCCAAACATCATCAGCACACCGCCACTCGGCATCAGCGCGTCCCCGTCCAGGAAATAATCCCAACTAAATCAGCCCAATTAGAAAAGGCGGCTAACAGACAGTGCCGGACAGGTGGCGGTCTGACGCAGCGTGGGCGCGAAGGCCGGTGGGACCCCCGCCATGTTATTGGGAGGAGACGCCGGCGCCTGTGTCGTAATGATGGCTAAACGTGCGCCGCATTCACTTACGGTGGGAGATTGTCGAGACGGGGCGTGACCTTTCCTATATTGACCTGCTGGCTGCCTCCCGCTGGCCTCCAGCAACAACACAACAAGATAAGAAAAAATTGTGTGTGTATCTGAGAGCAAGTGTGTGTGTGGTTTGTGTCCGTGAGTATATGGAAGAGTATGTACCGTATGTATTGTGTGTGTGTGTGTGTGGTGTTAAAAACGTGGGGAGGAAAGGTTGTGACAAACTGAGGTCTCGCCTCAAAACTCCACACCCCAAATAGATTGAAGTCATTTTTTTTCAGCCCCCGATTCTTGCTTTCCAGTGCCGCCTAAAGCAGAATGAGCACTTGTGAGGATAATTAAAATTGATGATGGAGAATGATACGGGCATGATTCGTCCCTGCGGCCGGGCGGCTCATTGAAGACCCTCGTGAGCAAAGCTGCACACTCGCCAGTCCCCGGAAACGCTCAATTGAATTCTAGTGTGATGTTTTTGGGGACTGAAGATTACGCTGCTCTAACGCCCGTTCGTCCTATTTGAACACGTTGTGTTCCTGCAGTAAAGTGTTTTTTTTTTTTTTTTTTTTTATAGTCCAACATTTCTAATGTTGCCCCGGGGAAAATAAGCAGTTTCCAACTCCCGTCAATTTGGGGATTTTAGAATGCTAATATTAACCGAAAATCAAGTAATTCTATAATACTTTTATTTTTAGTTGGCTATAACATGTTTTGACAAAACACCAAAATAGTCAGTGGTGAGTAAAAAGGAATAACTGAAAGTAGCCACGGCTGCAGCGTATTTCGGGGCTTCACGTGCAGATGTGATGTTGGTGTCAAATTATTCTAAAAAAAAAAAAAATTGCGCTGATTGCGCGCTGAAACTATGACGCTGAGCCAAGCCACGTGCCAAATAAATTGCTGTGTGTCTGACGTGCGGCATGTTTTGCAGCATGTGACACATGACGGCTGGTGGATTATTGGTGACATGTGTCACTTGAGTCCAAAGTGGGACCGGCTTTGCTGCCATGAAACAAGAGAGCAGATGAGAAGAGCCTGTGCAAGATGAAGAGCAAGACGGAGCAGAATGGAGGTAAGGGAGTGGGGGGGGGGGGGTTGTTGAGGCCCTAAACCCCCACCAGGATCCTTCCAGAGATAAATATTGATTGTGGACAGTTTTAATTACTTCCTTAAATTGAGCAATTTTGGTTTTCCCAGTTGGCTCCCTGCAAAAATCCATGTCTGCTCCTCCATTGAGGGAGAGGGAGAAGGTTGAGCATGGCGCGCCATAAATCACCGCCGATACATAATTCATTGGAAGCATGCGAAAAGGACAAGACGAGATGCTTTAGATCATCGAAAACAGCATTTGCGCCGCTCTTGCCATGTAGTCCGTTTGTGTGCTCAACATCTCATCTGAATGATGACGAATGATGCGCGGGCTTCCTTCTCCCTCTTTATTTCCCGCTTGGACCCGTTTCAAATACGAAGGAGTGGTCACAATCGAAAGGCCATTAAGTTTTTACGGCCAGATGGAAGCGCTGCTGTGGTGTGGCCTACTAATTCTCACGTGCTTTTCGCTCACTCATCTTCGGAAGGGGGGCAAGGTCGCTGCGTCGTCCGCAGCACGGCACTTGGGAGACGCATCTGTCTTTAAGCGCTTTGATTACAGCAAACCGTTGGCGTATTTTGAATTTTGAATAGGGAGAAACGATTTTGAAAAATAATGTATTTGTGTTTTTTTAATATTGCGATTTAATGATTTTTTTTTTTTTAACCAAAAACAAGAAATAAAATAATCTGTACTACAATATGGTGCCCTTAAAGCGGAAGTCGACCCAAAACTTTTCTTTACAAGAATATGTCCAATGTAGCCCCACTAATCGAAACACGGCATTCTGATTAATTTAGCATTTGTGGGATATGAGTTAAGCAGCAAAATCCGTGATTGGTCGTTCCCTGAGCAACTGTGATGTCATTTTCAGTTGACAGAAAGTGGAAAAATGGCCACATGAGATGGCTAAAAACGGGCGGATTTTGCTGCTTAACTCATATTCCACAAACACAATATTTATCAGAATGCCATGTTTAGACTAGTGAAGGTGCATTGAACTTATTATTGCAAAGATTTTTTTGGGGGGGGGGGGTTGACTTCCCCATTAAATATATAAAAATTAGATTTCATGATAAGGTCATTCTACGGACCTGTCTGTCAAAAGAAAGTCAATCGTGGATTTGGATCTACTGCGGAATGATCTGGAATGTATGTGTCACTGTAATAAAAAATAAAAAATAAGTTATCGATTAATGAAAACTTTTTATTGGGAGCCAACAGCAAGAACTTTTCATCGCTGTGACCTACGCGGCAGCAGCTTCTTCATTTGGCTAATCTGCAATGTGAAAATCTGGATGGCATCAAGTCCTTTCTAGCATTCACAGATGATGCCCCCCCCCACCCCTACACCGACGACCGCCCACCCCCCTCCATTGGGACCCTTGCTCTCCATATCACCAAATGGATTGCTCGCTGGAATTGCACAATTCCGAGCAAGGCATCATCGCCTTGCGTTGTGAAGACCTTGACGCTGACCTGTGCACGGAGGCGTGGGAGAAAGGATTGTTACACTCTGTTTATCAGAGATGCCGCCACCAACAATTGGCAGGGATTTTTTTTATTTCACCCACAGTGTAGGTGGCTAAAGCGCTGACCTTAATCCTGAAGGGTTGTGCTGTTATAAACAGAGACGCGTGCGGCCGGCCGGCCGTTTGTCCGTCCGTAACGCAATGCATACAGAGTGAGACATTAAATGTAGATAGATGCTCCGATTCCGTCGTGCTCGCATGGGATTCAGGTGGTTTGCTTTATTCAATAGAGATGCATGCGGAATAAACAGACCGGCTTGAGTGGAAGAAGTGCAAACACAAGAGCTCTGTGTTAGCGTTTGTGAGCTTGTTTTTGTTGATACCTTTCACCTGTTTATTGCCACTCCCAGTTGAAGTTTACTCTCAATATAAACATCAAATGAAGACAATCACAGCTTGTGTATTGGAACTACCGCATAGCTTCGCCTTACGACGTTCCGATTAGCTTAACCCATTAAAGCCTAAGGCGCCTGGCTCAACAGCTCCCCAAAACCGTCGGTCGTCTTTGGAATTACCCTTGAAAACCTGAAGTCTTCCCAGAAATTCAACACCTACAAAATAATTCATATCTCAGCCCCCACATTGCTAATTTTAGTGCCCCCGGGTCAGTAGGACGCACACCCCATCAAGAGCGCACGATGGGCTTTGACTTGAAGTAAACAAAATTGTCAAGAACGGTTAAAGGGAAGTCAACCAAAACATATTTTTTTCAAGAATATGTTCTATGCAGGCCCACTAGTTGAAACAAGGCATTCTGATGAAGTTAAGCAGGAAAACGTAGCCATCTCAGGGGGCGGCCATTTTGTCACTTCTGTCGACTGAAAATGACATCACAGTTGCTCGGATGACGACCAATCATGGCTCAGCTTCAAAAAACAGGTGAGCTGTGATTGGTCGACAGTTAAAAGTATAAACTGAGTATTTAAATGAATATTTAAATGTTGGGTTGTAAATGTCACTGCTTTTTGCTTCATTTCAGTTGGACGTTTAGCTTTATTCAGATTTAGACAGGTCATAACTGTCTTTCGTATTAATTTATTGTTCATTTGCCTTTATTTTGGTGTAAGCGTAGACCAAAACATTTATGTATAATACATCTGATATTGTTCTTTGTAATACAGATTGATTGATTGCTTGTATTTGTCAAAAAAATACTTAGGAGGACCTTTTACAAAAAAAAAAAAAAAAAGCATTTCAAAACACCATATTCAGGGGAAAAAAAAAATCACGACTTTTTTCAAACTCATTCAGCTCAAGTATAAACATGTCTTCTCAAACAAACTGGAATGAATCGTTTGTCTTATCCGTAAGCGGCATGTGATTACGTCGTCGTCGTCTTGTGCGGCAGACTGACAAGCCCGTGTCAGACTGGGGGTGGCGGTTTGGGGGGGCTTTCCACAAGCCCCTCGTTCTGAGCGCTAATGGATGATTGGTGGCTGGATAGGAGGCCTCACTTCACCCTTTTATCCCGGCTTGCTTTTGACCCGGAGAGCCAGCAGTAATGGGCCCGGCGGAGGGGTAATCATTTCACTCCCGATAAGTTGGAACACCTTGTTTTTTTTTGGGCGGAGGGAGCTCCCGCGGCCTCCACTTGGTTTATCGCCCCCACCCTTAAAGGGAGAAAAAAAAAAAAAAAGCCTTCAAGAGGTTTGACTCCTCTCTCCGAGCTCAAAGGCTCCATCAGCTTCGGCTCCCTCGCCTCCCTTTCATGTGCACATAAGCCGCTGAAAGGGCCGCAAAAATAAATAAACCGACTTCTATCTCTCAAATTGTGATCTTATGAATTGGATTGGGCCATTTTAAAAACACACAATTTGTTATTTTCTCCTGTTTCCCCCCTTTCTGCAGTAATATCCGTGCTGATAAATGGCCGCGATTGACGAGCCGGGCGTGTGCGCTCGTGATAAGGTGGTCACCTGAAGTGGCTGAGAACTTTCATGTAAGCCGCTGTGGAAATTGTTTGGCCTTCTTTGCTTGAGGAAAATCCCGCCGTGTTTTGCTTGATTACATTTTGTTATGGTCCGGCCCCCCCCCAATGCCACCTCCCCCCCTTCACACACACACAACTTCTTAAGCCTATCCAGATTACTGTTTAATAGGGATGATATTGTGTCGGCTTTATTGGCCATTTGCAGCTGCACCGCCGCTTCATTTAATAGCTCCGTCGGTTGTTAAAAGGATTACACAGCTGCCGCGCGGCTGTGTACAGTGGGCCTCCGCCGAAAAAGCTTGAAATGGGATGGGAGGGAAAATCATACGGTCAGGTTGGTCCGAAGGGTGTGATCAGAAAAGCAAAAATGTGCCTGCCACATTCAAATTACGTGCGCGGCGAACCCCACCCTCCCCACTCCCCGCCCCCTCTAATTTTTGTGATGTGACTCTGATTATTTCCCATTCCATATCCGAGTGACCTTTAGAAGGCCGGCGACACAACCCAGAATTGATTAAGTAAAATTGATCCCCACGCATTCAAAGGATATTAATTAGACATGGAAAACAAGGGAATGAACACAAATAGCTCTTAGCTTCAGCGCAATAACAAATAAAACATCCAGGGGGGTTTGAGGAAGTCCAATACATTTACAGCTCCCTGTTGAAGTTTTTCTACAACTTAAGACGCTCCGATTGACACTCTGAAACTTTGTTTGGCAAACTTGACTAAAACTAGACTAGATCAACTTTATTTACCATTATTAATCAATTTAAAGTGTTGGAAACGACTCCGCCTCTTCCCTCACCTTGCACATTATGTCGCCTCGATTGAAAGTCTGGATGTTTTGTTTTTTTTTAGACAATAACGAGTGAAAAGTTAGGTTAGATACATTTCACTCAGCCCGTTTATTCAAAAACGGATTGCTCCAATGGTTCAGTGCGGAAGAAACTGCTCAGCCACGAAGGTAAAACGTGTGCAGATTCATAACCGCATATCAAACCGCTTAGTCAGCTCATCGGTTTATTTATTGCTGCACTGAAGGCTGTAAAGTTATTTGCTTTTGTGAAATATTAAGGATTTTTGTCTGGTCTGAGCATCTGTGAGAGTGCAGATTTTAATGTCTGGTGCTGGCTAGTTGTTTTTTTTTTTTTAAATCTCTTAAAAGTAAAAAAATACCATGATTGTAAAAGTGTGTTTTAAAGACCTTTGAAAAAAAAAAAAATCATCTACCACTTTGGAACTGAAGCTGTTGACTGACATTTTTCAATATCCATACATTTTTTCCCTCTATGCTGACATGACACCAATCTTACTTACCTGCGCCACAAAAATCTAAATTATTACTTGAATAGTAACAAAAAAAAAAAAAAATCCATTTGTCCTGCCTGAACAAATTTGAGGAGCCCGTCCGTCTCTTTAGGCAAAAATAAAGCAGATCAATGTAATGAATATACCCCCCCTTTTTTTTTTGTGTGTGTGTGTGTCCACATCCTATTAAATCATTGTCTACCGTTGAAAGAACAGATCAACATGACACGCTCCAGCTGGAGATCAATAGCGGGCAAGAGCGCGGGTGTCATGGCGGAATGATGACGAGACGTGGCGCTTTGACGGCGGGCGCCTTCGATGGAGACACAACACGTGCGTGGCCAAGCTAACAGCTGTTAACTACGCAAGCTGCAGCCTATGAACCGGCCCCCGCCTGCACTGTCAGTTAAATATTCCAGGAGGAATGTGTTCCAACACGGCCATACGTAAGGGCTGAGAAGCCTTTACAGCAATATTGCTCTGAAAATTGGCAGCGGGAGAAGGAGGGACATGAGGGATGCTCCAGAGTGCTAACCTATCCCTCTCAGCCCCCCCTGGGAGCCACTTGGCCGGCTCTCATCCACATAATTATAATAAATTTGACATTTCATAGATAATATTGATTTCTTTATTTTAGCATTTCACCATAGGTGACAGTCCAGTGTCAAGAATGAAATTTCTATTGATCTTGCGCGCATTAATCCCTCATGTGTATGTGATCATTTTTATAAGACCTTTTACTGCACATAAATCAATATTTCATATTTTCAGCCACGCCAGAGGAGATGTCATATTTGTAAACTGCGTCTTGACACTAGCAATTCCTTTCTTGTTCGGCTGCAACTGTGCAAGACCAGTCAATTTGGGGTTGGCGGGGGCACAGGCGCGAGGGGGAGAGGAAAAGGGGGGGGGGGATTTGTAGTCTGCGTCTGGGCCATGGGAGGAGCTGCGATGTGTTCTGCAGCGCTGATGATGAAATATCATCTTTTGAATTCGTCTGCCCTCGACGTGACGCCGTCGATCCGTAATGAAAATGAACAGGCAAATCATTCCGATTGATCAGCTGAGCAATTTATAAAGAGTATTGAACATCTCGAGAAGCAGCTTGTTCATTTCCTTAATTTATACTTGAAATGGCTGACATTCATCAATTAGGCAAAGCGGGGGGCGGGGGGGGGGGGCTTTTTTGAATACGCAGCCATCCACTTGAACTTGTGTGGCGCTTTCATTAGAAATGCGCAGAGACGTTTATTGCGGGGGCAACTACAATGCTGGAGGGGGCCACAATTTTTCATCAGTGCTACAGGGGGGCCCGCTAAGACCACACACTTGCTAACCAAATTCATGACAAAAATGCTTAGATGTGGACAAAATATGTGCATACATGCAAAACACATTAAAGGTCCGCTAGCTTAATGCTAACATAGCTTTTCATGTCACTCGAGGTCACATTACAGGATTAAAGGAACAATATACAATTAAGAAATACAAAAGAGGACAAATAAAGTGCAGTAAAGTAGTGCAAACACAAGAGACAATATGTAGACATTTGGTAATATTTTCAACATTTAGATTTGATATTTATTGTAAGCCACTATAGCATCAGGCGCACTTTGAAAATGAGCGCTGCACTTCCAATATCGGAACATAATATCCATTCAATTGTATTCCGCATCAACGTTAAATAAAAATGATCGATTATTGTACTTAAAAGTTCAACACAATTAGGCCAAATAACATATAACGTGCACACTTTAGGAATCACTGACCCCCGTAAAAAATGTAAGTTGTATATCATAAAGAATTTGACCACATTGTACTGTCAGCGCCGGCAGTGTGGGAATTTCCCCCCACTGAGGACTTGTCACCGTGAACGATTCCTTCCTGGGCAGAGAATTTAAATAAGATTTCCTTACTTGCGCGAGCGGCGCATATAACATGACAATAGGCATGGAGAATGCGCGAGTGTTTGGTGAAAAATATGAGCGCCTGAATGGTGCAGACACCTGACCTTTTCCCAGTCTCCCTTAACATGTCCCTTCCATGCAATCAGTTGGAGAACGCTGCACAAGAAAGGCCAGTCCATTAAGAGAATATGCTAATTTTGCCATCTGCTCCTAATTGATGCCATTTTACCAAGTAAACAAGACTTCTGTCTACAATGGATGTGTTTCTGCCAGTTAAGGATATGTCAGATCAGCTTTTTCCTGTAATTTTCTCTCTGAGAGCTATTGCTGCGCCATTATTGCAAATTATAAGGCTCTCCTTTTAAAGAGGGACGCTTTTCTGGCTCTGTGGGTTTTTTTTCTCCCCTCCTTTATTTTTCCCTCTCCCCCTTAACACTTTAAGTACCCGCCCGACCAATCGGGATCGCGCATTAGCAAATATTCCGTTTTAGGGAGCGTGGATGCCTTTACATGGATGTAATTGTATGGTACAATTTAGGATTTACTATTTATGTGTTGTTGTCGCTGTACAATTCAAATATGATCCACTTTTTAATAAGTAGGTTTTCATATTTAATGCTGTATATGGGCTAGTCCAACAAATTGGTGCCATTTATTAAACAAACTGTTCTGCTCAGTGATCTGATTGCATATTTAATGACAACTATTTAAAAGATGATTTTATCCGACCTTGATGAGTGAAAATATATAATTTGTTGTCTGTCTCTGTGTCCTAAAGTCAGACTTTACTGTCAAATATAATAATTGAAATCCTTCAAAAAAAAAAAAAAATTTAACATGTTACTATGTATCCAATTATATAGCTTAAATTCCCAGGAAAAAAAAAATGTTGGAATGTATACTTTAGTTGTCACTCGGTCCTGTTACACCCCCTGTGAAATATTTGGAATAATCCACAAGTCATGTGATCCACGGGAAGTTGAATCATGCAGATCCTCTGCAGGACATGGAGAGTAAGTTTACTGAATTAGTCTCCGTTAGTATGAGCCACTCAAGTACTGCAGAACAAGCAACAATGAAACAAAAAGAATATTTAGGACGTGACACATATGTTCAGATCAGTCTTGACGTAATGGAAGTGTGCCATCAAGCCAAAAATAAGAGCGAACATTTAAGAAAGCAGGTTTACTCTTGCGGAATTTCCAATTTCCCGCAAATAGTTGGGACCGGCTGCAAAAAAAAAACAAATAGCAATTTGTCCTACAAAATAATGCACAAAATATGTCCTCAAACCTTTGAGCTGTCTATTTATGTTTCTGACATTACGGTGCTATGCTCGTTTTATCTAAGAGCCTCATACTTTTAAAAAAAAAAATGCATTTTTAAGACTTTTTTTTTTGGTCCATTGGAAATATAAAATGCAATTTGTTGCCATGGCTGTTAAAGGGTGAAAATCTTCTTTCCTCTCGGTTGTCACAGGGTTAAAGCCCCCCGCCCCTCCCTTTTATGCCAGTTACTGCAAATCTTTCATGGGAGTGAAAAGCTGTCAGTGTCAGACTGTTTGAGCCCGCTGACAGATCGGCGACCAAAGTGTGAGTGAGTGAGCCCGCCGCCGCCGCCGCCGCCGAGCTTTGTCAGCGTTGTCAACGCCGCTCTGGCAGCTAGCACAACATTGCCCCGCACACTCGGCAGGGCGGCGGCGGAACGCGGCCTGTCGACCAGGCGTGATGTGTTATCTGGGCGGCCTCCATCCCATCCTTCAGTCCTTACCGGGGGCCTTGACTGAAGCTCTATGAGGACCCCGGATGCGCGCGCTTGCCTAGATTCATCTTCCCTGTCAGCCGTGTAATGCTGTATGAGCTGGCTCCTCCATTCAAGTAATGCTGATGAATCTGCTGTCCAGATGCCTTCTGCTCCACTTTACAGCAACATAAGGGGGTGGGGGGGTGGGGGGGGGGTTGGGATGGCGATGCAGACCCATCAAGATGAACCTTCAGCTGAGGCCATGTACTAGCATTTTTTTCTCCTCCAGCGAAATTGCTCTTTAGCAAACAGGCTATCAAAGTGAAGCGTGAGGAGGAAGGAAGGAGATGGGACGATTGTTTTTTAGCCCGCAGACGTGACTGCGAGGTGTGTCCGAACAGTTACAGGGCTGATGTTTACCTTCTGTGCCTTGTTGAGTGAGCAGGTTTCCTTAAAAATAGGCCCAGCGGAAGGACAATCGGTCGGCAGAGAGTCGATTTTAGCAGTAGGCCTGTTCGTCTAAATCGGGGGTGGGCAATTCCGGCGTATCCTGCCTGTTTTCCCAACTCTCCCTGCTGGAACACACCTGATTCGAATGATCATATAATCAGCAAGGTCTGCAGAAGATGGATAACGATCCTGATCATCTGAATCAGGTGGGTTGCACCAGATTGACATAGAAAACATGCAGGATTCCGGCCCTCGAATTGCCCACCCCTGGTCTAAATAGTGGCGCAGGTAGTCTTAATGCGAGTTCCGTCAGGCGCTTTTCATTCATAAATATGACAACAACATGAAACTCTCTGAATTGATTGATTGATTGATTGAACATATAAACACAACATGAAAGACAGGAAGAAAACAAAACAAAAACAAAAATCAAAATAAAGGATCAGTGCTTATCTTAATTCAGTAAAGTTTATATGTTCAAAGGGGAGTAAGATCATTCTAGAAGAAATCAATTCATTGAACACATTCTCATTATTATCATCATTATAATAGTTTATTAATCATCACACGAACGATCGGCGGTGGGTATTGATACATGAGGTCCGCAGCCATATTGAAGCCACCAGCAGTTCATTTTGTTTTAATGAGCCGTTTAACGTTGTCTGTTGCCACACCGGCGAAGCGCAGTGACAATGCTCCGCTCACGCACGAATCGCTACGCCCTTTTCCGAACACACACACACCTCCATGCGAGATGAGAGGGCAGCAAGGTTGGAATACCGTATTTTCCGGACTATAAGCCGCTACTTTTTTGCCAGGTTTTGAACCGTGCGGCTTATATAAAGGTGCGGCTATTCTGTGGATTTTTCTTCCACCTCTGGGGCCGCTCTGAGTTAGAATCAAAACTTTTTTTTTTTTAAATATTATTTTTACGTGAATGACATGAGAATTGAAAAAATTGGACAGCGAGTTAGCTTTAGAAATGTAAGATATGGTTTCAATATTTACATTTTTGGGAATAATTTTCATTTTTGTTTTATTTCGTTCATTTTTCAATTTTAGTTTTTGTTATTCTGTTAGTTTCTGTTAACTATAACAACCTTGGAAGGGCTCCACGTTTAAAGTGAATGAAAAGAGCCGCCTTGATTGGCAGCAAGTGAGGTCGGTACCCACAGCGGCGCACCCCCCCTTTTATTATTATTATTTTATTTTTTTTTTTTTTAATACACCTGCTCGTGACCATCTCTGAAATTACCAACAACCATTGTCACCCACTAGCGCACGCCAGATTTGCGCCGGCTGCCAAAACACAGCCCTCCGTCTTCATGACTTGTGACACCGATATGCAAATGTTTTTTCGGCTTGTCAATTAGAACTAAGAAGTCCAACGATGAGTTCACATTATTCGCCGAAAACGATATTGTTACAACATTGTTGTTGTGACAGCAATATACTTCCGTAGCCAAGTCTGAAAGGCTCTTGTGAGAAATCCCTCAAATCCCTTCTACGTACGTCCCCGGTTACATTTCTCCCCCGCTGCAGCGCCCCCCCCCCCCCCCACTCCCGGACAGGCCATCCAGGCTGTGAGTGGCACTCGCTGTTAAAGTGTCTCTCATGGAAAGGCTTGTTTAAAAGGCGCGAGCTGGCAGCGGCGCGGACCTCTCAGCTGGCTGTCGAAACAGCGCCTCGCGTGTGACGGACAGTGACAGCAAGGCAACAACACGCCGCTGTTTTCTTTTCAAACACTCGGCAGCCTTTAACAAAGCAACCCGCCCGCGCGTCAAAACTTTTACACCTGATTGTCACCCGCAACTGCCTCAAAGCTCACGATGCCGTCTCATTGTACCGCCTGTCAACTATTCATGCGTACGTACGCTTATGTACGGTCTTTAAAAACAAAACAAAGTTCTCATCTGTGATTTATTATCACTTGTTTGGAGAGTGACCTTTCCAAATCCAATATTTTTAGATACAAATTGTGCCCTGCCCAAGCAAGGGGACAAACACGAGTCATCAACGAGCAAAAGAAGACATTGTAAAATGTTGCAAAAGCTTCACAGCCCAAAATTAACAATGGCTATGGTTTTACCCGATTTGATTAAAGGCATATCTTCCTATTTCGCGATGCACTTAGGGATGACAAAGCACGGCTGTAAATATAGATTTTTCTCGTGGGCCGTAACCAGGTAAACAATATGTATCTGCATGTATTTGCCGGGCAAATCGAATCAAAATACACATATTGCATTGAGGGTCTTGGACGACAGACGGCAATTGAATTTCTCAGTCAAGAATTCAGTTAAAGAGTCAAAGACCTTTGCTCTGCTGCTGGACAAAACGATCCCCGTGTCCTGAGGCACAGATACTAATGCCCTGCTTGGCTTTCTTATTGCTTGTCCCCCCCACGGGAAATATTTCATTTCAGATTTTCAATCGCCGCAGCACGGTGGACGTGCAGTTGGCCCGTCTGCCTCATTGCCGCAAGATCCGGGTACGAAGTTCTGTTGGAGCAAGGCTTAGAAACGGATACTCGGCAACACAAAACGACCCAGCAGTCACTTACAGTAGTTGTGAAACTCGTCTTCATTTATGTACACGTGACAGTATTACACTGCCCCCGAGTGGCCAAGCCGCAGACGCCAGAAGGTGCTGCAATGAATTGAGTTTTTTCTCTAGGACATCAGGTTTTCATCATAATAATAATATAATCACAAAAATATCATATGTAATATAGTCACACATTCAGCAATATTTTTGAATTACGGGTTAGGTTTTCTTTTCTAAAACTTCATCATAGCTATAAATTGCAGCGCACGGTCAAAGCCGTGTTGTTTATTCTGTATTATTGTCCAATTTTGTGAAGTTGTTGTCATGAACGTGTAAAAGACGACAAGTCCAAGTGTTTAGTAAGTCAACAGCTCGAGTTGAAGTTGCTAAACTGTCTTCCATATGAATTCATGGTTCATTTGCCTTTATTTTAGCATAAGCCTAACCTATAAAACCAAAACATTTATCCATAATAAATCTGATATAATCGATTGTAACACAGATTCATTTATTGATTTTGTTTGCTAAACAATACATGGAAAGAGGACCTTGAGAAGAATAATCACATCATCAATCACCATTGCAATATTGGTTGATTTCAATTATATCATTATTTAAAATCACTCTGCACTAATATTACATAGATGTCACTTAAATTGTACATGGAAACAGTCAGGCTTCAATCCAAATTGGCCACTTGGAACTGCAGTGTAAATGCAGCCTATGTGACCCGCAAGCAGTCCAGGATGCCAATCCGAGCCTAATGAGCACCAGCGCTAGCAAGTAGCGCACAGGCGTCCGAAACCACCACAAAGCATGTAGATTAATAGTCATTAATTCTCCTTTTGACTGGAATTGATGCTAAAACACATGACCCGCCGCGCCCCCACCTCTCGGCGGACCTCTTGTCCCCCCTCACGTCAGTTGCGCCGCCGCGCTAATAAAGGCATCCTTCTTGAGCATTTCGTGCATTCTGATGACTCAAATGAGAAAGCGGCTGACTTAGATTGATTGGGGCAAGTCGTTAAGAGAATTGCCAATGCCGTCCTCGGTGCCACTTGGTTTACAAGAGGCTTTGTTCGCCGCCTTTCTAGGATCAGCCCGGCGTGAGGTGGCGCGTGTGCGTGCGTGACTTTCCCTTCGCGCGTGTCAGCGGAGAGACGCGAGCCAGACCGTTCCCTGTCAGTCGGGCCGCGACGGACAAGCACAGTGGGACGGACGTTAATTGGATCAACTTGGGATGGTAAGTAGTACCCACCCGTGTGTGTGTGTGTGTGTGTGTGTCTGTGTGTGTGTCATTGACATGCCAGAACAAGGAGATGGGGCTGACACCAGTAGACAGGACACAGCGGACCCGAGTGCCCCCTTACAAGACGTCCCCACCCGCCCCGTGGCCCTGCAACATCTTGGCCCCGCCCCCTCGCCCTCTCACCCTCAAAGCCGGAATACAACACGTTGTTCGTGTCACTGACTCGCTGCTCTCCTTCCATGTCAGCCCTGCAGCCACTCATGTTGTGCGAGTGCGTGGAGGACAGGATTGATTAATATTACGCGGGGTGAAAATGCACATATTACAGCAGCAACTGAAAGACAGGCCCAAGAAAATAGTATGTATTGTACTTTTAAAATCACTTTTTATGTTTCTAATAATGATCTATAACCTTTACAATAATTTGGCGAGCATTTTTCTTGGCTTGGAGACATCACGATTGTTGTGTTGTTTGTCACATCTCACCTGCTTTCTGGGTTCGATCTTGATCAACTTCGCAATGCGAGCCCGAAGGCACTTTGAAATCAATTTCAGTCGATAGCAGAGGGCGCTATAGGACAAAACGGCAACCGCTGGATTCATCAGCTACATCCTTTTCCACTAATGCAAGATGAATCCGAATAGTGTGTCCAGACTAGTGGAGGCACATTATTGCGAAGAAAATGTTTGGCTTCACGTGATGTCACCGTTACCAAAGGACAAGTGTTAGCCTTACCAGGAAATTCTAGTGTGCTACATTTGCCGAGCGGCATCCTTTAGGAAGGTGATACAACACAGTCACTGAGCGGAACGGAAAAGAGTGACGACGACTCAACACGCAGACGCGTCTTCGAACCTTGCAATCATTTTGCTAGCGCGGCTTCTGGCAGCTGCGCTTCCTCCTCATCTGGCAGATCCCACCTTTGGCATTTTTCTCCCTTCCCGTTCACCCCCACAGCCAGCCCTCCCTCCCCCCGTCACAAAGCAGCCTGACACACTTCACTTTTCTTCTTTTATAGGGATAAATGAAGATGGAGAGCAAAGCGCCGTGGAGCTTTGATTCATGGACGTCGGGAGGTTTGTGGCTTTTCCCGCCTGCCTGGCCGCCCGCCCGCTCACCTGACAGCCAGCCGGCACATCAAAAGCGTCAGGAATTGCTGATTATCGTGCTAAATATTGATCTCACGCCGTACGTGTGTCAAAATTCCGCCGGCACGCTTTAATTAGAATCCCCGCCCTCCCTTCCTGCCGCTATACAGGAAGTGGCGGAATATATTAAAGCCCTTGAGGAGCTTGTTGGGGGGGGGATAATTGTGACCTCTTGTCTTGCCTCTTCCCTCGTGAGTTTGGAGACGACTCCCGACTGTCTGTCTAATGTGGCCAGCCTTTGTGATAATAGGACTTATTTTCCTCGTCTGATCGCAGTGTGATGGCCTCGGCGCCTGCGCTCATCTCCGTGCGCTATACTTCTAGCAGGGGGCGCCCACCTTAAATGCTCAAAGAGCCGTTTCGGCAGGCTAATACAGGGGGAAAAAAAGTAGCCACTAAAACCTTCTGACATCCCAAGTGAGGATAACACTGTGTAGCGCCTCTCTAGCATGTGTAACTATAATGAGAGGTGGCTTACCTGAGTTCTTTACTTCTATAAAGAATATGCCAATTTTTAACAAACAAAGTCCCTGTGATTATAGTATGTGCATCTATTTAAGATTTGTCGAAACGTACTGAATCGCAATTTAATTATTCAACCATCTGTGCCATTTACTTCTCGCTAAGTATAACACTAATAATGCCTCTAAAGCTAGGTGCACACCGAAGGTCTTAATGCTCAATTCCGATTTTTTTGAAAAAAATCCGATTTTTTTTTTAAAAAATCCGATTTTTTTTTTTAAAATCCGATTTTTTTGGCGTAAGCGTTCATATTACATTCTAAATGCCACCTCGGTTTTGCCTGCTGTATGAACACATGCGAAAGAGACCTGCATGCGAGGCGACGTCACTCCCGACGTTGTGTTTGCGGAAGTAAATGTGGTCCAGCGTGTCGGGGCATTTATACAGTGAAGCGATTGGGAATGAGGTCAAAATAAATACAGTATTTGGGGGAAATCACGAGGCGACGCTTTAATATCTGATTTCATGGAGACATCACTAGCGATGACGTCACGTCACAACCGTGCGTAAAAAATGAATCGATCTGAGCCATGGCTGCTACGATCGCCATAAATGTCCACTTTATGCTTCATGTTTCAAGTGGGATTAAATTAAAGTAAAATATCAAGTCAATCGTGTTACTCAAAACAACTTTGTAGATTCTATCCCCCCCGCTGCCAGCAGTCTCCTCCGGATGACGTCAATGACGGATAGATGCGACCTGGCCGTTCACACCGGGAACACGTTGGAAAAGATCGGCTACATATCCGATCTAGGACCACATACGAAGGCGACCCAGGTCGCCCATTTGAAAAAAAAAAAATCGGAATTGAGCCGTTCAGACTGTCATAAAAAAAAATCAGATACAGGTCGCATATGGGCAAAAAAAACCGATCTGGGTCGCATTTGCCTGCAGTGTGGACCTAGCCGAAGGCTACTCTTACTCTTCAAGTTACCAATAGTAGATAACACGAATTTCCAAGTGGGCAATAACACTTACTTTTATAAAAACATAGAGCATTTAATTATAACAGTAGAAAAATGCAGAAAATAAATTGCTCTCTCAAGTTGCTTTGTTTCACAAATAAATCTCTTTTAACTGATCCAATATTTAACACAAAATGTCCACATACACAATATTAATGTAACGGCCCAATCAATTTTCCCTAACGGCGGCAACCAGTAAAGTCACATACCCCAGTGTCACATAACGTTGCTGGCCAGATCGATGCTTGTGTACGTAGTAGCATAAAACAAAATGTCTCCTTCACCCCAAGGCAAAAGTAAACATAGGTACCTTTCAATTAAGCAGGTTCACTCCTGTGGTCCGGACGGCAGGAAGGAGGAAAGCAAGAGATGAGATTCCACGTCCAACACGCGATGTCAGTCAAGTCCTCCCAGTCCACAACGCTGCGCGGCTCCGGGCAGGTCCATGTTGACCTCGGCTCCGCGTTAATCCACGCAGGCCTCACTTGTTGCGTTAGCTTGTCGCTATCGGCGTAACAAAGTCCATGCGCACTGTTTAGCCTCCGTGTTAGTTAGCAGAAAATTCCACGTACGGAAGTCTTCTGCCTAGTAGTCCACTCAAACTGACCAACTCTATCACTGACAACGTTTTCCAAAGAGTCCTGGTCGAACACTTTCGCCAACAGTGCTATAAGTACGCGTTCTCTACATTTATCGGCCGTCGTAGTCTCCCTCTCTTTTTCGCATCTCATCCTCCTTCGCGATATCCGTCCCAAACTCGCTTCCTCTCCCCTGACCCCGGATATGATTCGCTCATTTACATGAGAAAAGAAATAAAATAATTGACAATACAAACTATTTTTTTTTTCATGTGCTATTATTAAACAAAATAAATTTCAACAGAAAATATTACACAACAATTTATTTGCTATTTAATGTACACAGGACTCAAACCATTTTGTGATTTATAGAGCAGCAGCAGAATGTTCAAATTTTAAAATGCAAATTCACACCCTTGTACTGCTTTACAACCGCAATAATGACGCAGATGTTAAATGTTTCTCCGACAGCATACATTACAACCATGTTGAATCGCACATTGCCACTTCATGTATGGCATACTTGAAGATGGTATGTAGTAAATAAAAGGTGAATTCAAACAGCCTGTATGGCGTCACAGTTGCTGCGTGTTGACTTTGACCGCAGCCTCCCCGGTGGCCGGCGCAGGTCAGCGGCTGGTGTGGCGTTGCATGAAACTACCAAATAGAAAAAGGCACCTCGTGGCACTTCACTCGCTCCTCAAGCATGCTGCCAGTCAAGCCTGCCGGACTCCTTGATTGACAAGTGGCGCCTCAGCTGGAAAAAAGAGCAATAACACAAGCCAAGACTATCAAGGAAAAAAAAAATCTTCCACCAGTGTGCGCAATTCAAACATATTTAATAGAGGAGCTGTACCGAATATTCTGCATCATCATGCACTTCTAATCGGTTGATCCCATGAAGCGGCATTTCGTTGTTATGATTCAGGCAAATGGACTAAGTTGCCCTTTGGGTTTCAAAGTAGGGTTAAGGTTTTTAATTAGGGTTTCAAACGAGGAATTAGGTTTCAAAGTAGGGTCAAAATTTTGATTAAGCTTTTCAAACTAGTGTTAGGGTATCGAAGTAGGGTTTGAAACCAGGGTTAGGTTTGTGTTTAAAACGAGGCTTAGATTTTCAAAGTAGGTGTATGGTTTCAAATTAGGGTTTGGGTTTCAAAGTACGGTTAAGGTTTTTAATTAGCATTTTGATATGTTCATGAAGGTGTGTGCAACTCAAAAGCCGATTCGATACGTATCTCGTGATCGACACATTACGATCCAATGATGTCCTGCTCTAAAGTAGAACAACTCGGTTCGATTCGCTGCACTCACATTTTTCGATTTTCCGATTCAAATTGGTTTAACGATTTTATGCGTGCAAGTAATTGACAAACACGAAAACGTTTTTGCTGTAATTAGATTTCGTTTTGGTCAACGTCAAATGGCGTTTCAATCCGTCATTGCTTTGCTTTGTTTCGTTTTTCTTTTTGTTTTTTTTTTTCAAAACACTCATTTTGATTCGATTCCGTCTGCTTCAATGTTTCCTCAATTTTCGCTTGAGTTTTGGCGTTCTTTTTGGTTAACTCTCCTAACCTTGGTCGGCGGCCGCAACGCTGTTGCCTATTGATACGTTTTTGATTTCTGGTTTTGGTGGACTCCCCCGTTCAAATCCAATCCAATCCAATCCAATGTGCTCTTCCAACGCGTCCGACGTCTTTGCTTCCCCGGCGCGAATCCAATCGGACGCCCTGCAATGCAGTACATGCAATATTCATGGCTGATCCATTGACTGCTATTCAAGCGGGAACTATTTGAAGAGGGAAAGTTCATGTGCATTTTTGATGGATTGTGCATGTCTTGGCCTACTCTATATGGATAGAGAGCTTGTTTGAAGGTCACTGATTCTCTTCAGTCAGACTCTCACTCGCGCTGCTTTTTGGGGCGGCGGCGTTGGCGGGGACACGGCGAGCTCCGCTCTTCACTCCATATTTCTCGAGTGCTTCCAGGATGACGAGCTCGGCTGACCTTGAGTCCTGCTGGAGATGAATCTTTCACTCGCCGTCACCCAACGAGGAGGACGACCTTCTTCCTCTGCCAGCTTTTCTTTCTTTTCTGTTTTTTTTTTTTTTTTCTTCTTCCCAAAGTCCGCTTTCCCTGCTTCCAACACTCTCGGGTTGTTGATTTTTTTCCTTTTTTTTTTTTCACGTTGTTGGAGTGCGTGGCCGTTAACGTCCCTCTTGACTCGACCAAGGCGCTCGTGAAAGCGTTTCATTTCTTTGTTCCTCTTATTCCCAGTCGCCACTTGGTGCTCTTTCCCAAGCATAACAGCTTTCAACACGCCAAATGCTTTCGTTCAACGAAAGCAACAAATTGCGAACATAAAATGGAATTGAAAGTACATCTGTGAGTTCGTGGGGCGGCGTGTGAGTGTGGGCGTGAGCAGTGGTCAACAGCAGCTCCCGCATGAGTGTGCTCATTGTGTTTGTGCTTTGTTCTCCCACTCTCTAAAAACAGTTGGGTTAAAAATAACACAATTTGGGGTCAAAAATGGACCGATCCACTACTTGGGTCTTTCCCGGCATTCAAAAAACAGTTGGGTTAAAAATAACACAATTTGGGGTCTAAAATGGACCGATCCACTACTTGGGTCATTTTGAGCCAACTTTGTTTTCTACAAAAATAACCCCCAAAATAAGTAGTTTTATACAAAACAATGCAAGAAGGTGGGTCAAATTGACCCAATAAGTGGATCGGTCCATTTTTGACCCAATCCAATCCAGTTCATGTATATAACACATTTTAAAAACAATACTCTTACAAAGTGCTGCACATACTGTAGTTTCTGTTTGTGAAATCACAACCGACGAACATATGAAGAAATCAATTAAATACATAAACAATGAAAATAAATGAATACATAAAAATGAAATTAAAACACACAACTCACGCCATGTTAAAAGCCAGAGAATAAAAGTGGGTCTTATACGAGACCCTCAACTGAGGGGGCCGTTCTAATATGGAGCGGCAGCGCATTCCACAGTCTAACCCAACTGTTTTTAGAGTGCAACATTCAAAAAAATACTTCAAAAGTGCATAGGCGGGTGAGGCTCTCCTTTCCCACTTTTGAGGGCATTACAATAAATATACCTGTTCTGTAAAATCACATTTTTAGAAAAACAAGATACTGCAAGGGCATGAACAATGAACCATCATACTTGAGTGTGAGTGAATGTGTGTCTACATTACTCGGTGTGTGTGTGTGTGTGTGTAAGTGTGTAAGTGTGGTACGTGAATGTGTACGTGTGTGCGTTCCAAGCGATATGACAAAGTGGTGCAAGAAGCTCTTGTGCATTGTGACATTCCCCTCACCGATCGCTCCACGCCGTGCTCCTTTTTGTCCAACACACACACACACAGCATGCTGACCCTGAAGGAATCCGGCACCATCTCGCTGTGGATGGCTGAGCTTTGTTAAATCATCACAACTCGTCTTGCCACTTTGGCTTGGTGCTGAGGCGGAGCGAAGATGAAAAGACGAACACGCACGCGAGTAAAGGAAATGCGGCGACCTTGCAAATGTGGCCGGCGGCGGCGGCGGTGAATTTTCAAGCATGTTTACCTTTCGGTGTGTCTATGCATAAGTGACAAACGTGTTGACTTTGACAGCAAACAACAACAAAATGAATTCGTACGACTTGCGTCTCTTATGAACCGTTTTGGGATTCCGTGCAGGAAAACAAGAGTTACAAACAGGCCTTGACAAATGCGACTGAATTTCATCAGTGGCACTCGCAATAGCCACATTGTCAGGTTGAAATGTTTATATCTATTTAACTGTGTTTTTTTTTTTTTTTCAAACGGTATGTGTAATAATAAACCGATTGCAATGTGATATATCGACGCTACAACTCCCCTCATCTCTCCCTTGTGTTCGTCTCTACGTCTGTGTTACACTGCCCCCAGGTGGCCAAGGCGCATACACCAGAAGGAGCGTCACAATGTCCGTTCAATTGCAGACAAAAGTGGGGCAAATGCTGTCTCTTTATATTTTATTTAGTTATGTCATTGTTGTATCTTTTTTTAAGGGGGGCGATATCATAGAGTGATCTTTTTTTTTTTCTTAAAAAACTTTTTTTTTTTTAAACGGATTCCGTTCATTTCAAATGGGAACAACAGCGCCATCTAATGTGACACTACCTCCTTGAATATACATCCACCTCGTAAAGTTTTGCAGCGTCAACCTAGCAGGGCACCTGCGACTTACGACGTGATTTGTCTGTGAGACATCACGTGCGCATGGCTGTGTTTCATACGTTCCACTTACAAAGTGTAACAGCCACTGAGGGCGTATTGCAGCCAGCGTGCATGTGAGCGTGCTGACATTTCCCACCGTGGCATCATGACGGGGAGATGGTGAGCGGCGCCGCTATCGGAGATTCAGGCCTCATCTGCGTGAGGCTTCAATAAGGGGAGATTGCACACAAAATAAGAGAATTGTCAGAAGAAACTGGAAAAAAAAAATTCTCCATGGGTTCGTGTTATGAAATGTAAATATTTGATGTAAATACAAATTGACAATGGCGATATTTTCACAAGCTATTAAATACCCCAAAAAATAAATAAATAACAGATGACCTGCGACACATTGGTACAGATTTAATCCTGACTTGTAATCATCCACAAAGGACATATTCCATATTACTCTTATTCGTTCATAAAATCTCATTTTATCAATCCAGCGGAAATGAGGCAATAATGCCGGTGGAAGGTTGCCGCACTCAAAGGCTACTTGTGCGTGTGCTGACGAGAACAAGGCACGAGATGACCATGAGTGACCTTTATTGTGAAGCCACAAGACAAGAAATCAAATCATGTGTCGAACATACAGAAATGATATTATGCTCCTTCTAATCTGTACACTTTGGCTACCAGGAGGCAGCATATATACAGACGTACATAACACACAAAGATGAGTTTCACTAAAGCATTATAACACCGCAACATACGTAGATGCTATTTCTTAGCCCATCTATTGTGTTTCAATTATGTGTTAGCATTAAGCTAGCAGGCGCTAATGTAAAAGACATCTAATGTAAACAGTCAACTGTCTGCCTGTCTATCAGCTAGCAAGCTAATCTAGCCAGCTAGCTATCTAGCTATCCAGCCAGCTATCGAAAGATCAAATATTGTTGCTCAGTGTGCTGTGAAATTATTAAATAAGGATAAAGCTGGCCAACGTGTGTCATTTAAAGCAGATTAATGTTACATTTGCTCATCAGCCTCCCCGAGGTCGGCCCCGGAGAGCGAACGCATCATTTGACGTCCCACAATTCACTGCTTCTCAAGCCACCGGCTCCTACCCGCCTGATGGAGGCATTTTTCGCCACTTAGGGAACACGCACCACGCGTCCTCCTTAATATGTCCTCTATTACTATCAGGCATTTAAGCCTGTTTTTTTCCCTTCCCCGCTCCAGTGAGCACTGAGCACTGGCTTCATTAAAACTAATTGAATCGGAAACATGTCTGCCCGAGGAAACATTAACTCTTTCTATATAGGACATTTCCGATTCCGTTTGGTCAATAAGGTCAAAGGAGCGAGCCCACGTGTTCAATATTGATACACGCTCAAACTGTAGGCCCGTTTAATCGAGTCACAGTGCGGCATCCATCACTGCTGAAATGTATTGCCTGCTTTTGGGAGGATTATATGCTCGTTTGGGAATTTTCCTGTCCGGATGCTCAGAAAAAAACGAAGAAGAGCGATGACAGTGGTGTTCGTGGTGTTGCAATACAGTGGGCCCCTGTTTTTCATTCAGACTTTCTAAAAGAATAAAGCTAAGGGCTAAGTTGGGCCATTTAACAAAATATTTTAAGTGATGCTGTTGTAAAAATGAGCTTTCTTTCCCCGCATTTCACAACAAATAAATAAGAAGTTACAGAACTCATTCTCCCTTGTAATGTCCCCAAACTTAAAGATCGAAGTAAAAACAACTCAGCAAATTCTCGTGGAGTAAACAATTTGCTTTCTTTGTTGTGCTAACTGACACCGTTGCCGTGAATGTCAATCATTTATATTCTAAAAAAATGGGCCAACGTCAATTACTCTTTTAGCCCCCCCTCCGGAATACATGATGTATTTTTTACAGTGTAGAATTCGAACGTGACTCAATCATGTGAAAACCCATAAAAATGATCTACCTGCGCTGAGATACCAGAGGTTTACTCTTCTTAAGGTGTGTGTTTTTTGTTCATTCGCTCATTTGGGATTTGTCATGAGCAAATGCACACAAACAGAGAGAGAATGATGACGATGGTCTCGGTAGTTTTGGAGGAATGGAGTCCACAAAGCTTTTGAGCACTCTTGTAACAATGATTTGAGGGTAACCATCAGCAATCAATATTTAATAAGAGTGCGCACACACACACACACACACACACACACGAACACGCACACTCACACCGGGTAATGCAAAGTAAATGTGTGGCAAAGATACACTTTGCACTGCAAAAAAAAAGGACGGATTCATCGCCTTTACTAAAGTAAAAGTACAGAATCTGAAATCCTGCGTGTGCAAAAGTAAAAATTTGTTTTGTGGATTATAACGATATAAGCAACGGATATAAGCAACGATATAACACAAATGATGAAGAAACACATTTAGACAGGCAATATAACAACCCTCACAGGCACATATTAATTACACAATTACTATTACTGTAGCTTAGTGAGCTGTTGTGATGTCTTCTTTGTGTATATACGTACGCATGTATTATACCGCCACCTGCTGGCTAAGACGAGCGCAACAGAAGCACCCCACAATGCATTAAAGCATGAAATCATGATGCACAATCGGTTTCTTTCGTATTAAAAAGCATGTTACAATTTTTTTGAGGCTGATGCTGATTCCGATATTTGGCAAAATATCATTTTAATAACCAATTAATTGGCCAAGTCGTTTAAAAATGTATATTACAATGAATACATTGCGTAAAAAAGTGGAGCCAAAAATTTGCCAAAGTGCTAATATCAACCGATTAATCGGCTGGCCATTCGGGTCCTTGCAAGTTGTATGAAAAAAGAAAAAAAAAAAACTCAAAAATCGACTCAAGTAGAGTAACAAAGTCATCGTTACGTGCCACCAGTGCTTGTAACAATGATTTGACAGTTTTTATCAGGACTGCACAGACAGCGCAGCTGCGTAGTGTGAAGTAAATATGTACATAAATAAATATGAGCCACGCGAGCGGTCGTCAAGTTCAGTCAATCTCCCGTCGGCGACCAACCCGCCGTCAGCGGCGCTAATGGCCATTCGAGGCAAGAAGGTGAGCAGGCCTTTGATTGGGGCCTCGTCATCGCTCTTCCTCCTGCCTTCATCCTTCATACGCGGCTGCCCCATCGATTGCCTGTTTAGTGCTATGACGGATGAAGGCCCGCCCCCCCCCGACCACCAACGCAGCCCCCCGCCCTCTGTCCCAATCAATCCGTTTGCAAGGTGCGTTTCTTCTTGTTTGACACTTTTCCAAAGCTTTGGATTGGACCGTTCAACATGTTAGCTCCACCAATAGAAGTGTTGATGGTTTTTTTTTTAAGGGTCAAAAAAATAACTCTCAAATACTGTACCTTATAAAAACAAAAAGAATGAATGATAATTCGTTAATAATTTCAAATATTAACCTTTTCTTCTTCTTCTTTTTGCTGCAATTCAATGCACATTGTGCTGCTCCTTCAGGTATGTGAGCCTTGGCCACCTGGGGGCAGTGTCATTTTAATTTTAGTAATTATTTTAATTCCTCTCCCTCCATACTGTATTTCCTCAAATAGCAGCCTGCACTCAGGTGCTTAAACACCACACCTCAAATAAAGAAAAAAAAAAACATGCGGTGGTAGTAAGTACTTTTCCTATGGTCATTGTGTTTCTTTTAATGCATGTGTATAAATAACTGCCTCTTTTGTACTAAATACCTTACCCCAACCAATACTGTGAGTGATTTATAAAGCAACTTTTTCAATTAGTGATTTTCTTTAAGTACACTCTACCGCCCTGCTATATTTCCTCAAATGGTAGCCTCCACTCAAATAGGCCCCAGGTGATTAAATGCCACACCTCAAATGAAGAAAAAAAAAACACTACATGGTACTAATTACCTTTGCCAAGGTATTCCTTTCCTTTCTCCTTTTCAGGAGACAATTTTCTTTGCATTTGTACAAATAAATGCCTCCTCTCTAATAAATAGACACTTTACCCCAATTACTACAATCTACCTTTATATCTGCTTTTTGCACGTCCTTTAACAAAAAAAAAACCCCTACTTTTTTCAGTTAACCAATCCATCCATCCATTTGTAGTTAAACGTGTCACCTTTAAATGCTTTTATTGCTGCTTCGTTGCCAATCTAACGACTGCGTGGGGCCCAGGATCACAATTTTGAATCAAAGTCAGGCAAGAAGGGGGACGTGAGCGTCAGCGTATTTGCTTCCGCTTTTGATGGCGTCCGTTCAAACAGGTGCCACATTTCCGCCATCGCTGTGCACGCACGCGCGAGCAAAAGTGCGCAGGCGCGCAGAAAGCTCGGCGAGACCCTCGCACACGGCTCACGCACGCACACACGGCTCCAAATGATTCCCGTTTCCTCTATCCTCCTCCCCATCACGTCAAGTGTGCCGAGGAAGTGGAGTAATGGGATCTTAATGAATTTGGTCCTCCATCACGTGTAATCACGCACAGACGTAATGACGATCATCTTTTCGCAGCTAACTGTACTCGGAGTCAACTCGCGACACGTGCGATGCGCCGTTTAGACAGATCTGCTAAATGTCAGCAAACTGCTTCTGAGCACAATCCCAATTTGCTCAGGAATTAGCACTAGCCGCGCTAATTATTTGGACAATTCATTGCTTTTTTGGTCGACGCGCGCGCGCGCGCGCACGCACACGCACACACGTACACACACACACACACGAGGAGGAAGGAGCTGCTCTCTTGATTTGGGATGAGAGTGGATGTGTCCCAGACATGCCTCCTCACAGCCTGCAGGCTTCACTTCTCGGCGCTCACACACTCGGCCAAAAGCTTTGTGACAGCGCGCGCGCGCGCACGCAGACACACGCGCGCGCGCTCGCACACACGCGAACGCACGCACAGGCTTTGCTCTTTTCCGGACGTGGCTCTGGTGAAGGAGGGAGGGGACACAAAAAAAAAAAAAAAAAAGGGGGAGAGAAGTGAGCTCAAACATGTAAGTCACTATGACTTTTAACCACATGAAATATAAACAAAAAAAAAGTGAAAGATTACAACGTGTACAAATTAGCTTTTAAAACCAACTTTGTACAAAAGCGTCGCCTTTAAAAATGTTTTTTTTTCGGTTTCCTGTACGTAATCTGATTGAAATGAATGGGAGGGAAATGATGATTAAAATTTAGTATGAGTAACTAACTGAAATGTTCAATGCGTCTTTACTTAAACATTTTAAGTTACTTTGATTTGTCTACCGTGTGCCAAGTCAACTTTTCATCACTTGTGTAGATTTTCATAGACCATTTCAAATGTTATTTTTGACTCTAAATGACGAATTGCAACGAATCACGTTTTGATATTTTACAATAAAAGCGGTCGTTTTCTTTGTCATAAATTCTGATGTCTGACCAGTTGAACGAGACCCATGTTAAAAGTGCAGGTTTTTACATTTAATTTCAAATTATAACTTCAAGAAAGATGTAGCCTAGAAAGTATATATTACGTTTAAAAAATCACTTACAAAAATAAATACCAATAAGGGAATTCAACGAGGGAAATTGAGAAAATCGAAAAATGATTAGAAATGTGCAATGCATGAGACTTGAACGTAGAAACCCGACGAATTCTCTACATTGAACATTTCTACATTTTTGTAAAAAAAAAAAAAAAAAAAAGCCACGGGGTAATTGTTTTAAACATTTTATGGTGTGTTAATAACCTATAAGGGTGTTTTAAATACGGACGTGCATCCCAGTGCAAGTTGTTGAATGAAACATTTAAGTTTGCAATGTTTTTCAACGTGTAAACAATCTTCCAAAATGTTTTTTGAAGTATCAAACTGAAGATAAATGCTGCAGGCCTTTACGTGTGCGCCTCATTGATTTACATTAGGGTACCATCAAAAGTTTTTTTTTTTTTTTTTGCTTGATTAATAAGAAACTAATTCTCTTGATTTAAACGTTTTATTTGTAAACATTAAATAACTGCCCCCCCCCTGCAATCTTGATAAACGCTGCGAGGCCTAAATCACACACTTCACATTTCCCCCAGTTTTGTTCGTGTGACATCCTCTCTAACATTAAAAACGTGGACAAAATGCGTGTTTTTTTTTCTCCCTCGATGCGCACCCATGCTCGTCAATCGGCCAACAGAAATGCTCTAAGCATATAGAGAAAGGTTTATATTGAACAGCAACAATACTTACAGAACACATACAAACGAGGAATGTGACAGTTGTACAAACACAATGGCTCCCTCCCTCCCTCCCTGGCTGCTCGTCTATACACAGGAGATCATATATTTATATATATATATATATATACTGTATATATTTATATATTAGTTTGAGTGCCAACTATATTGGTATCAAATCTAGCAGACTACATAGTGTCCGGTAGGCTATATAGACATCGCCTCTGCATGTGCCTATAACAAAAATAAATAATCAGAATAAGACATGCGTCGTTTTTTTTGGAAAATGTCTGGGGGGGAGGCACGATTTGAAAAGAAAAAAAAAAGTCATTATAACAAACTTTGTACATATTATAAACTGATGCGTCATCTATTAGAATAATATACAGTGTCCGCGCGTGTCCGCATATACATTATATATACTATATATAGAAATGGAATATATATTACATCTGGTGGTGCTGAAGACATGATGGAAAGATGAGTCATCACTTTTTTTTTTTTAAACCCCACTCAAGTCGCTGGAATTGAAATGCGCAATGTTTGCATTTGCTGCCATGCAGTGTCAAAACAAAAGTGTTAAATTAAAATAAGAATAAACATTTTTTTTTTTTTTTATAGGCAATTTTAGAAAGGTCCTCATATGGGGGAGGTGGTGGGAGGGGGTTGATGGTTCCTCCAGTCCTGCTTTTGCAGATATCCAAAAAGAAGAAAAATAAAATAAAGGTCTGGAACAGTTGTTGGGTTTGGGGGTTTGGGGATTGGGGGGGGGGGCGTGGAAGTAGTCCGCGTGGGATCCGCGGCCTGTTTTTTTTTTTTTTTTTTTTAGAAAGGCAGCGTGTCGAGGAAGAGTTTGTCGATGATGGCTGGCGGAGGCACGAGGTCTTCGAGTTTGAGGTAAAAGATGCGCTGCAGCCCCTGCGTGCACAGCGTGCGCAACTCGGGCAGCTTGCCCAGCAGCTTGGACAGATAGTTGGGCCGGTTCAGGCCGCCGCCGCCGCCGCCGCCGCCGCCCGTGAACGTCACTTGATCCTTCAGGCAGTTGACGATCTTGTTCTGCAGCTCCTCCACGCGCTTAGGCTCCCTCAGACCGTGTCTCTCTAAAAAAAAAATAAATAAATAAATAAATAAATAAGAATCACAATGATGTTGATGAATCAAGCCGCGTGGAGTTGATTATTTGCGCGTGCGCGTCACCTGTGACCATGGCGAGCGCGGCGATGCAGGCGAACGCCGAGATGTCCACGTTCATGCCTTGCAGGTTGGACGAGAACTCCACGATGGCGTCCACCCACTCGCCGAAGCCACGCACGCACTGCAGCCTGTGCAGCACCACGCCGTTGCAAAAGATCAACTTGCCCTCCACCGGGTTGGACCTAAAAGCCAGCAAACGCGCTCTCGTCACTTGCAACCATCTTTCTAATTCGACTCGGCGCGGTCCAAAGTGCGAAATCGTCGCGTGAAGGTGCTCGTCGTCGCCTACCTGTACGCCAGCCTGAGGACGAAGAGCTCGAGGAAGGCCGACTCGAACAGGAGGTCCTGGTCCGGCTTGGGCAGGTCGCAGAAGCCCGGGATCTTCTCGGCCCAGCCGCGGATGATCTCCATGGAGCCGGTGAGCAGGTCGTAGAACTGCTGGATGTGCTGCGTGTTGTCGCCCGCCATTTGGTAGTCAGGACTCGCCTGGAACTGGAATTTCATTTACACACACGGCCGCTTAATGAAGTCTCTTTAAAATATATAATCCGTGAAATTGCACAGTGGGTCGTTTGGCGACTTTTTCCTTTTATTATTATTATTAAACCACCCCTCCGCCCCCCCCCCCCCGCCCCCCCACAGCCCCCTTTCCGACGTAAATTACTCCGCGGGAGCCACTTAAAGAAGTCGAGATATTACAGCCGAGTGTCAAGGTAACGCGTCGTCAAGTGTTTTATTTCGCTTGGGAAGAAATGCTCCCACTCACTCTGGAGTAGTCCAGCGCGGACATGGAAGGGTTCGAGTCCACGTGGGCCCTGACCAGGGCGCTTATGAGGCTGACCGGCGGCGACGGGGGTGAGGGCTCCTGGGGGCTTTTGGGTTTGGATGGCAGGCGTCCTCGTCGACCTTTCAGATTATCAGTCCTCACCACTGGAAAAAAAAAAAAAAAAAAAAAAAAAAATCACACGCAGAAGGCATCAGGCCACGCGCTAATTGCCACCGTGACGTCACATTGAAAAAAAGAAAGCAATGCAAAGTTTGATTTGGGCCCGCAAGTACCTTCTCTCACCATTCCGACCACAAGGCACTTCTGGAAACGGCAGAACTGGCAACGGTTTCTCCGGCGTTTGTCAACTGGACAGTTCTTATTGGCTAAGCACACATATTTGGCATTTTTCTGGACGGTGCGCTGCATGGAGACAGAAACACATTCACGTTGTGGGCCTCTACACTCAAAAAATAAAAAATAAAAAAAAATGGAACAGCAGCAAAGAAACATTCGACTTTTATGCCTTCTGGGGTCATGCGCGGTCACCGCGGGCCTGACCAATATCACTTCTAAATAATAAATATTTCATTGGTAAAGTGCATCCACGCAGCAACCAACATTAGGACGTATTTTTTTAATTTTATTTAGAGGGCCTGCTTTACGCTACATAGGGAATGATAACATATTTAAAAGTGAAAAGTTTCATATGGAAAGTATGGATGGATGAATGGGAACAGAGGAATAACTTATTTTTATGTTAAGGACATTTTGCTCATGCTGTACTTTACGCTGGAGAAAAAAAAAACTAAGGAAGAGGAAATAAAATAGGGTACTTTTGGGGAGCTGTTTTACATGATATTAATTTGGAACTTGCACGAAGCGAACGAATAACGGTTTGTTCGTTTTTTACGCATGCACTTTTGACGCATTCTGGACTGTGCGCCGGAGAAACAGAAAAAGTGTCGGGAAAGCGTCCATTGTTGGGCCTGTACCATACCCCCCCCCCCCACCGCACCCCTCACGCACATGTAGGAATGCGCGTCTAAATGAGACTAGTTCAATTCGGAACGTAGGACACAATAGGATTGGTGGATCCTGCCTTCATTTTTACGCATGGCGTTTTTACGCATCCTGGAATAAAACAAAACAAAAAAAGATGGGAGGGATAAGATCACTTCGTGGGCCTCTTTCCTACTAAATCTAAATGAGAAACGCTTCATTCGTATGCACGGATCGAGGAAACAACAAGAACATCTTTTTTTTTTTTTTTTTTTTCGCGCATCCCTGGCGCCCACCTTGAAAAAGCCCTTGCAGCCCTCGCAGGTTCGAACCCCGTAGTGCTGGCAGGCCGCGTTGTCCCCGCACACCGCACACAAGCCCTCGTTGGACGGCGAGCCGCGGGAGGGCGGCGACGGCACCTGACTGTCCAGCAGCTGGTGCCCGTGGCCCAGCTGCAGCGAGTGCGGGAAGGCCAGGCCGCCCTGCTTGCGGAGGCCGCCGGGCACCGCGAAGCTCTGCGCGTCCAGGCCCCGGTGGTGCACCGCGGCCGCCGCCGCCGCCGCCGCCGCAGCCGCCGCCGCCGCCGCCGCCGCAGCGGGGCCGTCGTGGCCCATGGAGACGTGCAGCGGGCCGTCGAAGCGCATCTGGCAGCTGGACACGGGCGTGCCAGGCGGCGACTGCTTGAAGGAGAAGAGCGAGAGCCGCGACACGGGATTCTTGCGCTGCTCCATCATGTAGTTGTGGTGGAAGCTGTGCAGCGAGGGGCCGGGGTCCTCCCACATGGCGCCGGGCTGCACCTGGAAGTTGGGCGTGTTGGGGGCGTGCGGCGACGACGGGGGCTTGAAGTACACGGGCCCCGCGTGGGCCATCATGTCGTCGGACTGCGGCGGCAGGTGACCCTGCTGGTGCGAGTGGTGCGGGTGGTGGTGCGGGTGGGGGTAGCCGTGCATCTGCACGTCTTCCACCTTGATGGGCGACTGCTCGCCGCCGCCGCCGCCGCCGCCGCCGCCGGAGTGCGGCACCTGGTAGAGGCACGGCGGCTTGACGTCGTAGCCCGCCGCCGCGTTGTAGTTGTCCATGAAGGTGCTGAAGCTGGGCAGGGAGGTGGTGGCGGTGATCTCGGTGTTGGTCAAGTCCATGCTAAACTTCACGAACTCGGGAGTGAGGAAGTCGCAGCTGTACTCTCCCGCGGCGTGGTAGCTGTAGCTCTGGGAAGCGGGGCTGGCTCCTTGGGGTGATGATCCATACTGAGCCTGGACGCAGGGCATGGCTGCCGAAGCGCGGAGCTTTGAGTCAACAAGCACAAGTTGGCGATGATGACGGGGCGGGCGGGGGGGGGCGATGTTCGGAAACGCTTGCGTTCACCTCAACGCAGTGCCGGGCTCACACTTGGGACACGATACGCGACTTGGATGGACCGTTTGGATTCGAGTAGGCGGGATCTTGCCCTATAAAATCACACCACAATAAGCATAAAACACAGCATGCGTGTGACATGAATAGCTAAAGCTCCACTTTTATAATTGCAACACTTTAACTTGCTTTTTAAAAAAAAAATTATTACACCGAACAAACGTCACTAATTGCAATTTGCAACCCGCACACATGCAACTTCTACCCCCAAATAATAAATATAACGTGATGCAATCGCCCCAAAAAACAAAAAACAAAAAAACATTTGTACCTCTTTCACATCCAGCTGTTCAATCCATGCAATAAGCATTCAGGAGGGCTGCCGTCTTCCTTAAAATGTGCTTTGAAAAGAACAAACAGTAAAGTCGGAGCAAAATCTCCCAAATCATGAAGCCCCCAGCCTGTGAGCGACACTTGCCTCGACTAAGCCACTCCAAGCCAATGTGGCTTTGTTTATGTGAGCTCCGGTGGCCGTGGCCCACGTGTTTGCTGGCGTGACGTCATCGGCGTCAACACCGACGCCGGCCAACCGGGAGCGAGGTGGGAGGGATGCTGGAGCAGGGGATGAAGGAAGGGAGGGAGTGGGGTGAAGGTGTGTGTGTGCGTGGGGTGGGGGTCGGGTGGTGGTGGGGGGGGCGGGGGGGGGGGGGGGGGTCGTCGGCGCTCTCCAGCCCTGCCTGCCTGGTGAGCGTGTTTGTCTTGTGCTATGCGATCTATGCTGCTTCCCACATGGACATGAAGCAGAGATGTAGTGCGGATAAAGGCAGCTACGCTCAGTTTGAACAGGACTTAAGACTAAACACCCTCCACATGCTCTGGTCTAGTCAAAAGCGTATTGCTGTGCACACCAGACGAAAAAAATAAAGTGAAATATCAAGTTGGAATGTGATCAGTTTCACACCAAGTTTGGCTTCCGCATTTGGCAAAACAAAACGAAGCGATTCCGGTTCAGGTCACTGGCGGGGTTCCGTCTCTAGGTACGTGTGTCTTCTTTTTAAATTTGAAATCTTTTTAAACACTTGGCCTTAGTTATTACAGCATTACAGAAGAGCAGTGTGGTTACGTAGCAGTCTTGATTGATAAGACAAAAAGAAATCAAACTTATCACTTCAAGACATGAAAAGTATCACATGAAAACATGAAACTCATCGCGTTAAAATTGAAAAGCGTACATATGGACAGTAACAGAAACACATGTGAAAAGTTGACTTTCAACAAGGCACAGACTTAGGGAAGTGTATTGCTGCTACACCCGATAATAAAAAAAATAAATAATGAAAGCATCAACAACATGTTTATGTTATATGCTAACAACACGATTCTTAGGATGGAGTGGCCCAGCCAGTGTTTATTGTGAACCAGCTGGGTTGGGTTCTAGCCGTGATCCTGTGTGTTGGGTTGGGATTGCATCACCCAACATGGGTTAAATTTGATATCGCTGTTGGGTTAATCCACTGCAGATGTGCTAAGCAGTCATCTGTCATGTTGCACTGTAATTGAGTGATGTCATCCACTGAAAGGCCACACAGCTTCTCCTGAAAAAGTATTTTCTAGTTAGCATCCATAACATATATACAATATATTTTATGTTGTGGGCGGGGCATCTCTTGCCCAACTGATGGTTTAACAATGTCGTCTAATGTTTGATTAAAATTGACCCAACCTCCGACCCAATAGTGTCAACTAAATGATTGAGTTACAAAAACTCAGCAAGCAGTTTAAGTGTGTACAACCAGAACCTTTTTTTTTTTTTTGCATTTTGCACTTCAGAAAAATTACAAATACTAAAAAAAAACAACCATAATACTAAAACTAGGGATGTAACGATCCACCCAAGCCCTGATTAGATTCAATTTTCAGTTCCGACTTTTTTTCCCGATTTGATTTTTTTAAAATTGCTACCACGCTTGTCTCTGTACACTAGTGTGGTTCTGCAGCCATCCACAAACGCAATACGCAATGATGTTTGGCGCAAAAGCATCATCTATACACAATCAAAATGTGCTATGCATTTGGAATGAAAAAACGTTTCAGTTTTCTAGTTAAATTTAAGCAATTCGATTTTCGATTAATCGGGGCGAATTGATTTCAAATCAATTTTCGATAAATCGTTACATCCCTAACCAAAACCAATCAAAACGAAACTAACGAACCATACTTCACATACCGTATATATGAAAAACTAACTAATACAAAAACTAAAACGAAGCATTTTTGAAAAAATAATAACAAAACCGAAACAAAACAGATGTAAAAACGAATTCCAACTAACTGGATATGAAATACCAGTCAACACGAAATGAAAACGACCTCTAATGAAAAATCCAAAGATATTACAACCCTGGCACGGTGCTAACCGAGCGCGGCGACATATCCTTACACCGCTGCGCCAACTAGCTCATGGCCTGCCTTTGGTAACCTCGAAACGCCGTTAAGGGAGGACCCCCCTCTGTAGTGTAATTCCCACCCCGCCAGTAAGCACAGCACTTGTGTGACATAAGCCTCATAAAGCTGGAGGCAGGCGGGTAATATTATTGTACCTTATCGTCTGACAGGATTTCTTTATTCCTCAATTGTGTTCCAAATTTAGACCTCAGCTTCTGTGTGTGTGTGTGTGTGTGTGTGTGTGCGTGCGTGCGGTGGGGGTGGGAAAGTAGTGCTAATTAGTGTGGGCCTCTCACCAGTTATCACAGGGGAACCAATTTAGTGCCCGTGAGAGGTAAAAGGCTGATAGCGCGAACCCTTACGGAGACTGCTGAAAAAAAAAAAAAAAAATGGAATCAAGTTAACGCGTCATGGCCAAAATAAACGCATTGTTTTGTAGCCCATCTCGGGGTAATCTTACACTAACACCTTGTGTCCAATAGTTGCTCTGGCTGTGTGTTTTTAGCGAATATTAGTGTGGGCAGCGGGCCAAAAAACCTCCACTGGACAGCATCCTGTTATTGTGCGGGCAAAAAACAGGCAAAGGCGCACACACGAGGTGCACTCAAGGACAGGCTGAGGAGGAGTGTATTGCACTGGCATCTAGAGGGCGCTCTTGTTCACTGCTTTTTCCGCTCCTGGCAATTAACCTCCTTCATTAACCTGGGCCTTTTATGGCTGCGCCGCCCCGCCCGTTTGTCTTCTCAGGTGGGCTTTATTGCGCCGCAAACCTCGAGTCATGTACGGAATTTTATTGTAACTATCGTTAAAAATGAACCATCAAGGTGGTCATTTTTTCTTCTTCTTTCTTTTACAATTAATTGCCGCATGTACAGATGCGATGAGATCATTGCTAGTAAAACGAAAACAAAGACAATTATTAATTTAATTGGCCATATTAGCAGTTTATTTACTTTGACTTAAGGGTAATCAAGTGGTGTGGGTGTGCACGATTAATGAAGTGGCTTTGGAACGTGACTGAGGCTTGTAATTGAATGCGTTAAATCGCAATGAGTTTTAATTGTGTGCGTGATAGAGCCACGGATGCATTTTCCCCTCTTGATTCCGGAACTCTGCATGAAATGCAAATATCAAGCAGATTTTTTTGGGGGCATCTCAAGGAGATAAGTATAACCATTCATGCATCCATTTTTTTTCTAAATAGAGTTTGCTGGCAGGTGAGCTGGAGCACACATAGGCGCACTCAAAAAACATATTGTTGAATGTTTTTTTTTTTTTTTTAATATGGACAAAATACTGGTATAAATTCAAAATACGTTCTCTTAATATATTTCATTTTTGATAATACCGTTATTAATGCATGTATGAAAGACCCACTATCCTAACCTAACAAAGGGTTTGAAGTAAATTACAAAATACATTCAGATTTTTTTTTTTCCAGGGCAAAGGGCTCTGTTGCATAAAAATAACAATTCAAGACCCAGTGGAAGTGCAACTAAGATATTTCTGCCACCTAGTGGTCATTGGTGATATTACCACTTAAAACCACAGTCGAACTCTGCATCTTAGCAGTTTGGCACCCGCAGTTTCCCTATTCACAGATTTTTCTTCCCCTCAAATTTTTCACATATTTTGGATTTTTCCCATTTTCTCCTCAAATGAATTTTTGGGGAAATATTTATTTATTTATTTGGGGGAAATTAATCGAGTGTGGTCACATGCCAGTTACCCATCCCTGACCTATTCTACTTGTACTCCTAATATCTATCTATAAATAGCTACACAAATGACCAAAAAAAAATGTTAGTTCAAAACTTTATGCAGTCAAACAAAAAAAAACAATGTTTAAGAAAAAAAGACAAAATACGCTGAAAGCAGCGTAAAACGGAACAAGGCCTGACACTTAACAAATGGGCAAAAACAAGTGAGGACATTTTTTTTGGAGTCCACTTACCCTCAACTGTCACCCACATCCTGGAGAAAAAAAAAAAAAAAAAAAAAGAAAGCTCTTTTGAAGCAGCTCTGAAACTTTGTGAGAATCGAACATCCCGAGCCCGAAGGCATCTCTTTGCTCACGCTCCTCTTTCCCATTTCTGGAATTCCACTTTACAAGCTTAAATGTCTACTTAATATGCTTTAATGCCTGCTCTTTAGAGCCGGCGAGCACTTCATCACTTTTATACACCTTTATATAACACACTGTTAACTAGCAATGCCTCACGGAACAGCTTGTCTTGCAGCTGCAAGGCGCCCGCATGCCATGATGGAGGTACCTGTTCGCCATGCACAATGAGACAGTAAAAATGTGGCGCGGGGCCGCCGCGGCCGCGGCCACCGCCGCCGCCGCCGTCTATATCGGTCCGTGCTGAATATTCATGAATCACAGTGTCATGACATGCTCTGTAATTGGCAGCAACGTTAGTAATGACACCGGCGCTATCAAGGCCCTGCATATTCATGCGGCCGCCCAATATTTCCTCACGGCCGTGTTTTGTCTTTTTTTTTTTTTTTTTTTTTTTTCTCTTTTTCACCGACTTCTCAAAGTGGAAATGTATTCCGGAAGCTGCAGGTGTCCCCGCTGACACAATCAATTCCTACAAAAAAAACAAACAAAAAAAAAAAAAAACATCAGATAAAGCATTGACTTTCTTTGATTAATAAAAATGTATAAAATTACACAAAGCGCACAAGAATGCAAATAGTGTTTAATGAATCTTGTTACAATAGTTAGGATGCGTTTGAGAAAGACTTGAAATGGTCCATTCATTCATCTTTTATAGCCGCATTATCGTGTTAAACAAAAAATATGTTAACGTTGCGCAGTGAGCTTTCGCAACCTACGTGCGTGTAGCAGGGGCGGAGCCAGAAGGTGGCTAATGGGTGGGCCTGGAAAAATCAAGGTGGGCATGAATATTTTTCCCACTCAGCACAATCCGCCTCTCCCGACAAATCGTATATTCAAATAAAACGACAAACTGAATAATATGAAGTTCAGATCTTCCTGAGATAACCGCAATTATAGCATCCTTAATATTCAATAAAATAAGATAAAAACAAAACAAAACAATGAAACACAAATATAAAACAATTTAATAATAATTTACTAAAAATGTAAAAGTATATATCTTTTCATGAATCTCACTGGGTGGGCAGTCTGTCCATCTCGGTGGGCCTGTGCAGCAAAATGCACTCGTTTTTAGCCATCTTTGGGGGCGGCCATTTTGTCTTCTGTCGACTGAAAATGACATCGCAACTGCTCACAACGACCAATCGCGGCTGACCTGTTTTCTGAATCTGAGCCGCGATTGGTCGTTGTGAGCAGTTGCGATGTCATTTTCAGTCGACAGAAGACAAAATGGCCGCCTCCGGAGATGGCTAAAAACGAGTAGATTAACACTTAGTCCACAAACGGCTGGAACTGCGTTCAAGTGGAACGTATAGTTTCTGAAAAATATTTTGAACCTTGTTGGGGTGTACCAAAACGAATATATTAGGAGACGTCCGATGGAGAACGTGGCCTAAAATCACCCACTGAATTCTGTGAGCAAACTTGGATGCGTGGCTTGTGTGGACAAAATCTCGGTCACGAGAGTAACGTCACAACAATACTCATCTCTTCTAATTGGTCTTTTTTGAGGATATTTTGACGTTTTCCTTGATGGACAACATTTTGCAGGTGCATAAATAAACAAGTGGAACATTGTGACAACTCGACTCGAAAATGTTTCATTTTTTTTTCAGGAAATCCATCAAAAGGCATATGCATAATAATGAAACACACTTCTTAATATGTACGGTCCCCTGAAGTCATGTGACAATGAAATGGATGACCGCTTTTGTGAAATAGATGACTGACTGCTATTCCCCGGTGTGCGTGGAGGAGGTGGACCTGCTACAAACGCTCGACGTGGATGATAACCTCCAACGGGGAGCAACTCGGTCGAGACGGCTCAGTTCTTGCATGGCTAGCATACGTCTCGGATTGGGTGAAAATAGCGAACCCGGTGGTGGGTCCAACAGGGACCGACCCAATGCTGGGTTATTTATACCCAGCATAGTGGCTTGAGGATTTGACCCAGGACGTTGGGGCCAAGACTTGATCCAACAAGGGTTATAGCGATGACGTATATCTACCAATGAATGGGTTACCATGTTGTCAAGGCTGTGGTTAAAAATAATACACATTTCATTCCCAACATCCAACAGCCGAGTCAAGCGCATTATTACGTTTGGCACAATGGTTACACCGGATGCCCTTCCTGATGCAACACACCTTCGTATTTTCGTCCAGGTTTGGGAAATGGTGTTATGGGGTTATGGAAATGAAATATGGCGTAAAGAGTCTTGCCTACACTCGAAAAATAGATTTGGGACAAAAATAACCCAAATTGGGTCGAAAAGAGAGGGATCCAATTTTTTTGGTTATTTATTTAACTCAAAAAGGTTGGTCAAAAGAATAACCCGTAAAACAACCCAATTTTGTGGGCTGTTTTGTGCAAGACAACACATTTTTTTTCAGTTGTTCAGGAGAAAAACAACCAAAAATTTGGGTTGTACAAAACAACCCATTTATTTTCGGTTAAGTACAAAACAACCCAATTTTGTGGGCTGTTTTGTACAAGACAACACATTTTTTTTCAGTTGTTCAGTACAAAAACAACCAAAAATTTGGGTTGTACAAAACAACCCATTTATTTTCGGTTAAGTACAAAACAACCCAATTTTGTGGGCTGTTTTGTGCAAGACAACACATTTTTTTTCAGTTGTTCAGGAGAAAAACAACCAAAAATTTGGGTTGTACAAAACAACCCATTTATTTTCGGTTAAGGACAAAACAACCCAATTTTGTGGGCTGTTTTGTACAAGACAACACATTTTTTTTCAGTTGTTCAGTACAAGAACAACCAAAAATTTGGGTTGTACAAAACAACCCATTTATTTTCGGTTAAGCACAAAACAACCCAATTTTGTGGGCTGTTTTGTACAAGACAACACATTTTTTTCAGTTGTCCACTAGAAAAACAACCAAAAATGTGGGTTGTACAAAACAACCCATTTATTTTCGGTTAAGTACAAAACAACCCAATTTTGGGGGGGTGTTTTGTGCGTTATTCATTTCACCCAACTTTTTGGCTTACCTGAAGTTTGGTCAGTCCCCTTTTGAGCCAATTTGTGTTATTTCTGAGCCAACTCTTTCGACAGTGTAGGGACCCAACTGGATGTGACGCTCACCCTGACTGCGATTTGAACCCTGACGCCGCTGTCAAAAGTCAGGGGTGTTTACCCACCGAGCCATCCTCTTCCACCTGCCCCAACCAACCTTCAACTCAATCGGCCGGGTTCAACTAAGCCAACCTTGGGTAACAGTACCACAATCTGCTCAAAATCCACAGTTCCCCAGCAAATGGGTTCTAGGAAAGACGCCGTGAAAGTCACACGACTTCCTCCCAAGACGCAAACGACCGCGCAGAGTAAAAGCAACGTGTTTCTCCTTTGAACCGCGTTTTGCCGAGCATGCGCCGGCTTATTGCGCTTCCAGCTGTCAAAGATGCAGGAAAATGATTGTGGGTTTTAACCAATGGAATATGTATGGCCCGCCTCGATATTCCAGCTCATCGTGGATATGAGAGCGCACATTTGAATAGCGTGCCATCCGTCGCAAAGATTTGGGACAATAAGTATCCAAATGTTGATGTGCTCGGGTTGGGCTCCCACAGCGGGATCAGCGAACCGGCCGTGGGCGAGCCGCCCCATTTCTCATCAGCCCGACCGAGAGCACCCGGCTCATTCGCCGAGGAGTCCGATATCCGCGCAACGCCGTGGAGAAATTGGATTACAAACAGGTAAATGCTTCATTTTTTCTCCGCAGCTGACACTTATCCGCCGAATTCCTGGTCCCCGTGGTCATATTGCTTTATTTGCCCGCCTGTGTTCATTTTTCACTCGAAGCGGGAGGCAGTGACATGTTTGCTTTGAGTGACTGCCTGATGCGGAGTTTTCCTTGTTCTGCATTCAAGGGATCCTTTCAACCTGGGATAAAGCTCAGTTGTCCCCAATATGGTGATTTTCAAAAGGGGCATATTATGGAGAATTGATTTTTCAGTCTTTGTATACACTTTAAAAACAATTGGGGCAAAAAACGGACCGACCACTACTTGCAGTCTTCAAAACAGTTGGGTCAAAAAAAAACACCCTAAAACTAAATAAATAAATAAATATGGACTGATTCACTACTTGGGTCAATTTGAGTTAAGTTTCTGGGTTGTTTTGTATAAAATGACCCTGTATTTAAGGTCATTTTATGCAAAGGGACCCAAATCGACTCAAGGAGTGGATCGGTCCTTTCTTTTCTAATTTATTTTTCAAAAATGTTTTACCCAAATTGGGTTATTTTTGACCCAATTGTTTTTAGAGGGTGGGACAATTTGATCTATTTTTGGGGGGCTTTTTGGTAGGGAAAAAAAATATAAAATGAAAATAAAAATTGGATTTTTTTTTGTACAAAACTAACCAGTTTTGGGGGTGTTTGCAAAACAACAATTTTGGGATTATTTTGTGCAATAAAAAATAAAAAGTTGTGTTAAATGGACCCAAGTAGCGGTGGTTGCCTTTTCGACCCATAATTGGGTTGTTTTTGTTTTGGGTCAGTTGGGTCTCTGGAATCCCTGTCAACCCATCAAGTGTGGAATTTAACATCCAAGTGAATATTTCTATTATATAATATATCATATTTAATAGTTATCATCTTATTTCTGAAAAAGTGTTGCATGAAACATGACCCTGAAAAGGATCTAATTTCAGCAAGACAAGAAATGTGTGTCAAGTACGCTGTAATTCTTGATCCTTGGGGTATTTGGACCTAAATATATCACGGACATGTTAGTAAAACATCTGTCAACTGTTTCAAATGATAAAAAAAAACAAACAAACAAAAAAAGCCAACAACATATGCCTCCTTTAAATCATGGAATGATGTCACACTACCGGAGCTTACACTGTACCCTTACCTGTGGATTGTTCCAGACTAGTCACCCGGGTTCAAGCTGAAATGTCACCACTTTCTGTTGCTTCTCAGCACATTTGAGGAATCTCATTATTCACAGCTTGTGTTTTTCTTTTGGAGCCTTATTTTTTTCCATCTGTACGAACATAGCGGGGTCCTGGAGGTGAGCGACAGAGGAGACCAATTAGTGGGATTGCGGCTTGACAGTAAAATGTAGGCTACAATATCGTAGCCTCAAAAATCTATATCCCGTCACACTTACCGATCCCAAAACTCGATTCGCAAAAGAGACACTTTTTGCTCCGTGCCTTCGGCAAATAACAATGACATATTTAATGTACAGTATTAAACCGAAGGCTGTGAAGACTAATGGCGGTGTATAATTCAACATTGCTCCCAGTGGACAACTACGATACACTCTCGCCTGTAAAATGATTTTTGGCAAGATTAGCATATTGTACATTTCTACAATGTGCAATATTTGTGCTCATGCTTCTTACAAGGGACGGTGCTGACATCATCTTCCCCAAATTCAGTTTCAGAGAATCAAGAATCAGCGCAAAAACAAAATCATCTAGAGAAGTTTACTTACATCTCTGATTGAAAAATGGAATAGAATGTGTTGACGAGCGTAATGCGTAAAAATTAGGGCTGTCAAAGTTAAAGCATTAACTCTGGCGATTAATCTAAATGTTATAACGCATTAAAAAAATGAACTCAGTTAACTCAATTTTATGGACTTCCTGTGGCAGCTGACCTCTGCTCACTTTCCAGCCAAACTTAGTTTTACTTTAAAAAGTTGCTTGACGTCTCATTGGAGAAATCCAAAATAATTTGCACACTTTGCACAGCCAAATTCAAATACCATATTAGTTGTACGTCTTTGGTGTATCGTTCAACTCTTGTATTTTACAGGAAAAGAATCGGATTCAAGTATCAAAGAAAGCTATTAGAAGAGTCTTTGAATCGAAATATACTTTCATTTTTTTCCACATTAATTCCAAGATTTTACTCAAGTAAATATCAGTTCCAATCTTCATAAAAAATTGTAGTCGAGAAATGTGATTAATCGCGATTAATTAGTTAAAATTTTGCGATTAATTAGTTTAAAAAATGTAATCGCTTGACAGCACTAGTAAAAATATGTAATACAAAATTGCCAATATTTGGATAACGTTTCAATATGATATTAGATTACACACAAATTCCATTCTTAATGGCCTAATCAAAAGGATGAATCCACTTGTACAATGCTTTCATCAAATTCTGACGCCGGTAATGAGTGCGGTGCTGGTTTTAAAGCATTTCACCCTTGTAAGACCAAAAAAAAAAAAAAAAAATAGTCTTTCTTCCTAGCCCTCCCCCGTTATCATTTTCTATCTGCTGTCATTTCTCAGCTCATATAGCCGAGCACGCCGTAAACCTTTCCCTTGATAAAGGCGTCGGACTTGGGAAGATGGAGAAGTTCAGGCGAATGGCAGTAAACTTTACAATCACCTTTGGGCTGTTGAAGTGCGAGGTAAAGGAAGAGCGAGCGCTGGGTGGCATCTCGGCGCCGGCTCCAACTCTGCTTTCTCCCCAAGACTTGGCTGAACTCCGGGGCCTTGATTTGATTGGTGCAGCCTTGAATCATAAGCTTTAATTGCACCTGACATTTAAAGCTTCTCTCTGGTATTTAAAGCAGTGTACAGGTGTGGCTCATTACAGAGAGGGGAGGAAAATGAGGGGTGGGTGTGTGTGTGTGTGTGTGTGTGTGTGTGTGGAGAGGGGTGGGGGGGGGTCATGTTAGGTTTTCTCTCATCGTCGGCGTGTTTAAGTCATCTCAGTCCCTGTCGCCGTCCTGCAACCGACATCATTGCCGGCGGTCGGTCAAAGCACACTTCAATGAAAGATCATCGCAACGTCGGCGTCGGCTGAGCCGCCGGCATCGGCCCATCAACGGCGTTGGCTTCCTTTTACGTAGCTTTGTTCTCATTAGGGTGAGCCGGTCATCAAATTTAAAACGACATCACAATAGAGTAAAATGTAAGCCTCGCCTATAAAAGCAAAATGTGGAATAAATCTGATATTGTTTTATTGTAATGCAGATTCATTTGTTTGTATTCATCTTATTGCAGCTTACTGAGTCACTTAGAGTAGCTGTGAAACTCTTCTTTTGTGTCTGATATTACAGTGCCCCCGGTGGCCGAACCGCGCGCACCACAAGAAGCTGCAATGCAAAACTGTAATTCTTGACATTCGATTTTGTTATTACCACATTTTTTTCTGAAGTTCAGTATTATGAAATGCTATTTTCCTGCTTGTTTTTTTTGGGGGGGGGCGGGGGCTGAAACATGCTTTTTTATTTTGTCGTCATGGTGAGTAACGTGAAGCTGTAGACGAAAGCCCGCTGTGCCTCACATGCAGTGTAATTGCAGTGCTGTGCGAGCGTAAACACATTACATTTTTTTTTCTGCGTCGTCTTTTTTTTTTTTTTTTTTTTTTTTGTCTTGAGCAAATAATATCCAGTAGGCATTGCGTTGCAACCGGTCCCGGGATCCATGTGTCTGCGGGCAATGTGTGCCTTGTGTTGGCATCGGAAAAACAAAGCATATGTTGATTGTTAGCCAGGGTGTACATAGCATGTCCTGTTCACTCAAGCTCTCCCTCGTAGCGGCAAACTCCCAACTTTGTTTCTCGAGGCCATCTGTCAGACCTCATTTAGCATTTGGGGACATGTGGATTCCCATGTACTGCAAAAAGGCAACAGACTTCGCAGGGGCTACGGCTACTATCTGACCACTGATCTGTCAGACGCATTCGAATAGCTAGGAGTGAGGTGAGGGGCGAGGTTTGTACTCAAACCATTTTTTTTTGTTCACGTTTTAACATTCCATTTTAGGCAATATTTTTTTAAATATTTATCAATAGAATGGAATTTAAAAAAAAAAACGATTTAGTAGGATTTCATACTAAAATTAATACACACATAACATTTTACACTTTTTTTTTTTATACACTTAAATGAACTCAAACGAGTTAATATGCGGCTACAAGTCATGAAATATGAACACCAAAGTGATCCCCGGTTAGCCAAATAGTGAGCCCACAAGGAGGTCAGCTGTTTCATTGATTTGTTTGTTCAAATATTTGGAGTTCAATCTTGATATTTATTACATTTTTAAAAAGTACAAAAGTCAGTTTTTGCGAGTTCATGCCACCGGCAGAATCGATAGGGGGTGGTTACCTTGCCAAATAGTGAGCTAATGGAAGTATAGTTTTTACTTTTAATGAAAAATTCAATCAATCTAACTTCATTTTGAATGCACTTTTCATTAATGGGAAAAAAAGGCAACTCGGCTTAAATTTAGGCCTAGTATGCTACTGTACTTTAAATTTCAAGCTTTGTTCATATATATATACTGTATATATGGACTATAGTCCATATATATATATATATATATATATATATATATATAATATATATATGTACACATTATATATATATATGTAATATATGTAATATATATATATATATGTAATATATATAGTGTATATATATTCTGTTCTTAGAATGACAAATCTTATGAGGTTACACATTTTCTAATCCTTACCTAGCATTGAATAATGTAAAAACATATTATTTTGACGCCATCGTATTTGTTATATGTCCACAATTGTCATAGAACATGTTCTTTTTAATCATTGGAACAGCATAGAAAGGCGAAGAGAAAAGAAAAAAAAAAAAAAACCACAAAACCTTCAGCGTATATGTAATTTCTACTACAGCTGTCTAGTCCTTGCCTTTTCCCATATGCAAGTGGGTACATTATGGCAGTGACATTTTCTGTCCTGACCTTATTTAGTGGGGATCGGGCTTTGACTGCTTGGGTTCATCTCCTCGGGATTATTGGAGCCATCACGGTCAGATCGTCGCAAGCGCGCAAGACATGCTTGGGCCTCTGACGAGCTTTGAGAAATAGCAGCTTGCAAAGGCAGACGCGTGAAAATTTCACAGTGAGCATCTGCTAACTTTGCCGGGATTTAATAAGGCGAGGCCAATCTAAACATGCCTGGGACTCGTGCGTTTACATACATGCAAGTGTGCCGTTCTTGTGTAATTGACAAAAAACATCTGTGTACCTGTAACAATTTAATCGGCCGAGTCAGCCCAGCCAAGCATCTCCGGTTGTATGACTGGGAGACATGAAATTCACTGTCATTACTGTCCCTTGTCATTTTGCAGCATTTTTATCTGGGCTGCAGCCCCTTCCTCTCACTCCACTGAGCTTTGTACCTCCAGGAGGCTGCGGCGGGCAGGCGGTAGGCAGGCTGTGAGCCCAGCAGAGGTAGGGAGAGGACGGGTGGGAGGCAGGCTCGGTTGGGTGAAGCGAGGAGGGGGGGCGCGTGTCCTCCAGGGAGCTGTGATGCTCATCTCGCTGCGCCATCATTCGGGGCCATTTTGGCTTTTTAATTGCTGATGATAATTATCGTCATCATCATTGTTATCCTCATCAGGATGTCAGCCAGCCGCTGCCGCAGTTCATTCATAAAAGAAAAAAATAAATAAATAATAAACATCCTGCCACTAATCCTGCTATCCAGACATTTAACGTTTCTGTACAGTGAATTCAGATAATAATATTGAATAAATAATAAATAGCTGACAACGTGCAAAACGCTGAGAATTATGCGCACTAAAGCATGTTGGGTTGTTTAGCTATGGATTTTGAGCAGATTGGGTTACCGGTACTTTTACCCAAGGTTGGGTTCATTATTTTGACCCAGCAGATTGGGTTCAAACTAGAATTTGGAGTGGGCTGAAGAGGTGAACACAGTTTTGTGGGTTTTCTTTCTTTCTTTTTTTTTTTTAGTTTGTCGAAGTTGGTAGTCGGAAACGCTAACAGAAGCCCGTTTGAAATGATAGTCGACTACTATTTGGTCCGGCGGATAAACGGTCGGCGGAAGGGTACCCTGGCTGTAGGTGGAAGGTGATAAACGGACCGCAAATTTTTAGTAAAATGCCCGCAACCATTCATGACCAATTTATACCGTAAATTAAAAATTCAAAAGGTTTCACAGATTGTTGTTGTTGTTCTGCGGCTTGTTTACCATAGTACTAAATTGGCCTCAACTACCAGAAACAAATTCCCTCTGTGTTTAAACATACTTACTTCTATTTGTAGGTTTGTAGGTGCTTAAATGTCTGTCACGTAGTGTGAGCCACAGGCTGAATAACAATGTTTAATGTTTACTAAACGCTTCATTTTCCCTGAAGTGTCTCTTAAGTGGACCTACCTACAACACAACACCAAGTGAGAAGGTGATGCCGTGGACGAGCTAGCTTCCATAAACCCTGTTAGCTAGCAAGCTAGCTGGTAGCTGTCGAGCTAGCTGGTAGCTAGCGAGCTAGCTGGTAGCTAGCGCGTCTCGTAGCGGCGTGGAATGCCCCACGGCGACTCAGTTGCAAATATTCCAGCCACCAGAAGCTTTATATTGTCGCGGCTCCAACATGTAAGGATGTGCAGGCATAAAAATGATGCTGTGATGTGTTATTCGATTGACAGTTGACAGGTGAGCAGCGTGTGCTTTGAGCGCATTCATCATACACAAGCTTAATTTACAGCCTTAGTTTTTTTTTTTATTTTTTTTTTTAAATCATTCAAATTTGTCAGGGTTTTAAACAATTCCTCTCAGCGGCGAGTGTATCAAACTCACAAGGTATATTTACATTCACTTTACAGGGACTTCAATATATTAATGCTCATGTGCGCAATCTGTGACCGAAAGCTGTGTGGGGTCATTAAAAAAACTCAGCAATCGCCAAGTGGACACTAGCTTTATTCAGTGTGTGTGTGTGTGGGGGGGGGGGGGGTTTGTGTGTGTGTGCTAACCACATTAATGGTCACATTTACCCTACAGAGATGAAGAAGAGGATTCTAAGCTCTTCCTAATACATCATGGCAGGGTGCATACTCTTGTATGTAATTCATTTTAAAATGTGGCCTTTAAATCTGTTGTTTTCCTGTTGTTCTTTTTTTTCCCCGTTTACTTTTGGCTTCAAATTTATATATTTATTTCCCGCAGTGGGGGCGAATGGCTTCCAGCGTACCGTAGCATTCAGCGCAGCCCCAGCAGCTAGCCGGCCTCAAGTCGCTCAAACGTAAAATAAATCAGGGCACAAAAGGGAGCCGCCTCATTCCTGCAAAGGAGCAACCAAACAAGGAGGGACTTGAACTACCTTGGCAATAACAAATAGAAAGAAAGTCACCCCGGACACCAACATTAAAAGTGATTAATCATCTCTTGTTCTCTCTTTACTTTTCAAACAGAGGGATTGTCCAGCTATAAATCTTCAAAGATGTACATAAGAATCACTTCCTAATGAAAGACGGCTTTGTTCATTTGTCACCTTTAGACCCTTTCATTTAAATTACAAAACTTGTGACCTTGTGACTCGGAATATAGATCTCGGCTATTTTAGAGCCGAAGAGGAATTAATCCATAAATCTTGATAGTAGCATTCCGTGTTCATTAAAAGGATTCCGCCGATGGCTCTTTTGCTAGCAAAGCAGATCAGCTGCTGTCAGGGCTTGTTTAGCCTATTGAAAAAGTCATTATGGGAGAGTGGAAGCACTTGTGTGACACCCAACAGACAGTTGAGCAAAAATGATTCATACGCCAGCCATATTTGGAGCTAACAGAAAATGGCCCAAAAAAAAAGGAAAAAGAGATCATAACGGGTTTATTATTTTGCAGTTGGACAAAAAGTCTTTGTCCATGTCCATATCTCAACACATGCACATCCAATAGTTTACATCTGTAGTTGATTAGAAATGACCAAAACGTGAGTTTTGTCAATAATGTGAGTGATTTTTTTTTTAAACGTAAAAAAGGTGGAAAATTGACCATTGCCTATCCTAAACCTTTTAAGCCACACCCACTTCAACAATATACCACTGCAAAGAAAAAAAAGAAAAAAAAAGGTAAAAAATGTGTGATAGGAGGACTATTTAACAACCATTCTTAGTTAAATAAATCTCAAGGTATAAATTGAAATCACTATGATGTTTTTATGTCAAGAAGAAGACGGGCAGATTCCCAATTCCGGAGAGAATTTTGGTTACCCTTATTTTATTTATTAATTTTTAAAAATATTACATTAGTCGTCCTCTGAGCTAAAAAGAAATTTTACTGCATTTTATGTTCTTTCATTAAAGAATCACAGTTGTGAAATTTGAAAACAAAACAAAAACCAGATAACAAGTAGGCCGCAACTCACCCCCAGACGCTCACATACTGCAAACTGGCCAACCTGACTCCAGCTCCTGATGTCATTCATTAGGCCACGCCCCTTCAAGCACACTTCCAATACTGTACACAAATACGAAGGTACAATTATTAATAACACTTCATAAGGAACAACCGCTTTATTTCTTCACATTCTCTATCAGTATGCTTCAAGTACCTATCCAACGCAGAGCTATTCTTTATTCAATTTAAAGCGGAAGTCAACGCATCAAACATTTTTTATTCGAATATATGTTCTATGCAAGCCCACTAGTCGAAAGAAGGCATTCTGATAAATATTGCGTTTGTGGAATAAGTGTTAATCCACCCGTTTTTAGCCATCTCTGGGAGCGGCCATTTTGTCACTTCTGTCGACTGAAAATGACATCACAACTGCTCACAACGACCAATCACGGCTCGGATTCAGAAAACAGGCCAGCCGTAATTGGTCGTTGACTGAGCACTTGTGATGTCATTTTCAGTCGACGGAAGTGACAAAATGGAGATGGCTAAAAACGAGTGCATTTTGCTGCTTCACTTATATTCCACAAACGCAAAATTAATCAGAATGCCGTGTTTCAACCAGTGGGCCTGCTGGGCAACAAAAAAAAAAAAAAAAATGTTAGGGTTGACTTCGGCTTTAAGTAAAAATGATCCCACGGTGTGATCCTTTCGGGTTAACAGAATATACTGTAGCGGTTTCATTTTCCGCACCTCCTCCTTATTCCCCGGCGCAGGAAGGTGGACGGGAGGGGTCGTTATCAGGGCCCCGGCGCTCAGGCCAAAAGAGCCGCTGTGGCTTTAAGTGCGCTCCTTGTGTGGCCGGAGCATCCAGAGCAGCCATCGCGCTGATGCAAAGTGACAGGGACAGATGTGACATATCGGTTCCGACACACTTCCATACCACCAGTCACAGGCTCGGGGTGACTCACATCCCCCTGCGCCGGTCCTGTCCCCCCGCTGCAGGACAACACCACGATGCTCCAATGAACCTCGCCGTCGCCCGCACTGCTGCCAGGTATGGGGCTGCCACAGCCAATTACACTGAAGTGGTGCACCTAGTGGAGAGGGCAGAGCCGCAGACGGTCTTGGTAGGCTCGCGTTGGGTGGGGGGGGGGGGGGGGGGGCGGCGGCGGGCTCGGACGGTGGGGGATGTGATCACAGGTAAATGCAGGAAAAAGCAGCGGCCCCTCTTTTCCTGACGCGCTCTGTGGAGCCCTCGCACCGGGGGCCCGCCGCCGCCGCCGCCGCCGCCGCCGCTTACTCACAGCGAGTTTGCACGTAGTCACCGGCAATCCGATGTAGAAGCTTTTAATATTTCATAAGCATTTTTATGCGGCCAAGAGAGACGTTTCAGGAAGAGAAGGCGGAATTAGCCAACTCCAAATGGCCTTACTTATCTTTTAAATGTCACGCATCGGTCCGGCTTTGGAAAAAAGGTATTCTGAATCATTTCATGAATAACCGAGATTTGAGGATCTCAACACATGACCACCCCCTGATGTTTAAGAAGATGGAAGCACACCTCTTGAAGGAGACGGCTCACTTTAAAAGTGGGAGAGGAGGGCCCCACGTGGAGAGGGATTAGATGGAACGGCTAATAAGAGCAACGTTTTTTTTTTTTTTTTTTTTTTTGTCTTTCTCAAGTTTCCTTGCATGAAATGCACACTTGCCGCCTCCTCGTTGGGTACACCTGCAGAATCGAAATAAATACAACAGCAAACTACAGGGATGAATCGGAGACGATGTCAGTCCACTTCACGGATTTTAGTTATACAGTGGTGCTTTGAAATCTGACCCGATTTACACGTTTCTCAAGATACAAGTCATCATTTGGCCGATTTTTTTCTGTGACTTGTGAGTGAAAACCGAGGAGACACGAGCACTATATGATGGCAGTGAACTCAACTCAACACGCTGCACAAGAAGCAGCAGCTTGGCAGAAAGTGATTTTTTAAAAAATGGCTTCCAGCTGTTTACATTCTGGGTTAAAAATAACCCAAATTGGGCAAAATACCGAAACTGACCCAGCGTTGGGCCATCGCGAATATTTTTTTGTTAATCAACATTGGGTTGAATGTCACCCCACGATACCCAAATCCATTATTTAACCCAATCTTCTGGGTCAAAAATAATTAACCCAACCTTTTAAACAACCCAATCTGCTCAAAAACCCAGCAAGTGGGTTAGGAAAAAAACATTTTTTTGGGTGTGTAATAGTTGAAATTTACTGTCAAACCAAACATCAAACAAAAAGAATTAAGGGTGTCATGCTGTGTGAGGCAGGCCTTACATGTGTATTTAAAGGAAAAACAACTTCGCCTTAGGATGCCAAGTTAGCTTAACGCTAACACACAATGGAAAACATTACTGACAGGCTAACATTGATCATTGCGGAAGCCCTTTCAAGCAATGGATATTCGACACACTTCAGCTGCTCGGGGTGACTCACGTCCCCACTTTGACACTCAAAGTAGTCGTGAAACTCTTCTCTTGTATCTGCATGACTGTATTTGAGAGCATTTTGACTTGATTTTTCAAGAGACACGAAATATCGCATTCTCAAAGTACAACGGATGTACCAACTGAAATAATTGACTCCTTTCTTTCACCGGACCACTGACGGGACAACTGGAAAATCGCAAGAGCCTCGCGTTGAGGCCTCATTCTCTCTCTCGCTCTCTCCTTCCGCAGTCTTACGTGTCAAATTAGAAGAAGACAGCGTGTCATTCATCTTGCGGTCCTCATTTGCTATCCTTGCGCTCTCATTTTGATATGCAATCTCATTAGGTGCTATAGCTCTTCAACGGCGACATTAACAAACATTTGCCTTCCACAATTTTCAAAAGAGTCCCTCAGTCAGTGACACCGGTCCCGCGTGTGACACAAACAGGCGAGAGGGAAATTAGGTATGTCTGTTTCCTATTAATTACAATCCTGGGAAGTCTCCCATGGACACACGAGGGCCACTCTATTACGGGGAGAGGGGGGCGTTCGCTGATAAATTAATAATCCGGCTTGTCACCAGCCACAGATGAATAGCCCCTGGTGATTGATGCTGTTTTCTTTCATAGGGCAGGAATTTGATGTCAGAGCCAAATGTGTTATCAATGCCACGGGACCTTTTACCAACGCGCTTGGTAAAATGGATGATCAGAAGAACGCCGACATCTGTCAGCCCGGCGCCGGGGCGCACATCGTCATCCCGGGCTATTACAGGTAACTAACGGTGGGCCCCTACGTCTCTGTCACTGTCCCTCTGTGTCAGCCGGTCCTTAGCGCCGCGGTCTCAGCAGTTCATTAGCGACGTGCCAGGGGAGGCTCTCGGGCGCGACAACAAGGGAGCTAGCTGTCTGCCGGCTCTTTGGGAATGTTCGGCTAAACGCGGGCTTTTACTGGAACCGGGGTTCGTCCGAATCTCACACCACCCGCGGGGCTCCGCTGTGCTGGTTACTGTGATTGAACAAAATACAGTGGCGCCTCAAGTAACAACCTACATTTTGGTTCCTGACCCTGTGTGCAACTTGAAATGTTCATAAATCGAGGGAACTTTTCCCATTGAAATGAATGCGTTTCAGCCCCCCAATATACATATATATACATGTACATATACATATATATATATATATACATGTACATATATATATATATATATATATATATATATATACATACATATACATATATATCTACATATATATACGTATACATATACATATATACGTACACATACATATACATATACGTACACATAGATATACATATATATATATACGTACACATACATATACATATACATATATATATATATATACACACATACATATATATACATATATACATATACATTCATATACATATATACATTCATATACATATATACGTATACATATACATACACACACATATATATACACACACACACACATATACATATATATATATATATATATATATATATATATATTCACCTGTTCAAGGATTCAACTTGGATTGAATTACAAATAAATTACAGTACAAGGAATACTCTTCTATAATGTCCTGTTTGCGTGGTTTTTGTTTTCTTAAGAGATGCTCCAGTATAATAAATAGTTTTGTTTTTTGGTGATTGGAAGAATTGCGTGTGTGTAAGTGGAACTTGCGGCTGCACACACAACCGCTTCTTATTTGCTGCCGCGGAGCAGACATTGAGTTTCAGAGTTTTTTAACATTTTTTTTTTAATTCCATTAGTTTTAATTAGAGTTTGTTAATTTTCACAATTTCTTTTTTTGAAAAATGTTCATTTTAGTATTAGTTTTTTTGTATGAGCTTATTTTGGGAAAAACGTTAATTTTAGTTGAGTTTTATTAGTTTTAGTATTAGTTTTTTTTTTGTATGAGTACGTTGAGTGCAAGATTAAAAGAGTCACTAAATACTTTGCTGTGTAATAACGTAAACTACAACTCCCAAACAACTTATTTGACCTCCCGTTATCAGCAAATCAATACATTTAAAAGAAACCCCGAAAGCTCATTTATGATCTGAACCGACGGGAGATGAAAATGAAGGACATTTTTTGGTTTATCCATCTATTATGATCTTACGGTCTTCCTTTATCTCTCAGTGAGCCATCCGTGAGCGTTAATGCCAATGATTGCAATCTAATTGACTTGCTGTCTGATTAGCGAGACAACAAACTCTACTTCTTGCGGAGCTTTCGCCAAAGAACAAACCACAGAATTGCTCGGCCCTTGTAAAGGTTTGCGCTCTCCCCCCCCATCATCGCGTTTTTGACGCTTTTGTCTCTGTTGATGTTATTTGCGCATAGGCGGAAGGGTATTCCTGTGACCTATCTCCCCCTCAGCTACCCCCGAGTTCAATTGACTCGTTGCCATGTGCATGCGCGTTAAACAGGCCGATGCGCGCACCTCGGGTTGAGGCTAGGAGGGGCGCGGCGGATGGAATTGAAACCAGCTGAATTAATCTCCTGGAAAGCAGCAGTGACAGGAGCCTGATTATGGGGAGTCCCTTGAACGGGGCCGGCCTGTTTGTGCCCTCCCCTCGGCAGCAAAGCAAAGGTTAATGCAGTCGTCTTGTTAGTTACCCTGGCGCCATCTTGTACGCGTCTGCTACTTCAGTCCATACGACATCACGGCGCTCCGGGACCACGGCGCTGACATCCAAACTAGTCTTACCTCAGCTTGGACGCTCATATGACCACCATCAACCACGAACCGTGACGTACAACATGTGTTGTAGTTTGAAATTTCTCCAAAGATCGAGTGTAACATTTCCCGAATTTGTAGTAGACAAAAGTCCTTCAAAAACCTTTACGTGAATATGGCCATTTTTCAAATGCAAATGTTTATATTAATATTTGTTAAAGCGGAAGTCAACCCAAACATATTTTTTTTTCCAAGAATATGTTCCCAGCAGGCCCACTAGTTGAAACACGGCATTCTGATTCATCTTGCGGAATATGAATTAAGCAGCAAAATGCACTCGTTTTTTAGCCATCTCTGGGGGCGGCCATTTTGTCTTCTGTCGACTGAAAAACGACAACACAAGTGCTCCCAACGACCAATCCCGGCTGACCTGTTTTCTGAGTCTGAGCAGTGATTGGTCGTTGTGAGCAGTTGTCATGTCATTTTCAGTCGACAGAAGACAAAATGGCCGCCCCCAGAGATGGCTAAAAACGAGTGCATTAACACTTATTCCACAAACACAATATTTATCAGAATGCCGCGTTTCAACTAGTGGGCCTGCTGGAAACATATTCTTGAAAAAAATATCTTTATGTTGACTTCCGCTTTAAATGTTTTCTCTGCTTCTGTCAAATTTGAAGTAAACTGGTCGATTACAGGCACAGTTTGAGAGCTTTTAGTTTGCCAGGTCCCGGCGTCATGGCTCATATTTTCAGTTGCTTCCAGTGCTAATTTCATGAATTTTAACAACCAAAAATAAGCCTTAAGGTTGATATACATGTATTTGTTGCTAATGGATTTGAATAATTTACGGAGTGTTTCTTCATTCTCGACTCTTAATTTCTCTCTTCTCTCTGGAAGTTTGAAATTCCAATTCTGCTATAAAAAATAAAAAAAAGGTCCCACCTAAAATGTCGACTCGTTGACTTTGCATTGCAAGACGTCGGCCAAAAATTGCTGCATTTTCCCTGCTTTCTTGATGTTAGTCAGAGGCAAATGGTACATATACCACTGGAATCATCTTTAAAAGATCTGTTGGAAAACGCTGGTTTCACGTCAATCAATATCACGCACATACATCCTTAATGACTGTTTTCCTAGCATCCCACTGTCAAAAAACAAAAACAAAAAAAAAAGCGTCCTTACCATGCACTAACACTTGAGGCACTATAGGCATCAGTCCTAATTCATAACAGCCATTTATGATAATAAATACATGTCCAACAATCTCAAAATCAGCCCCCCCCCCCTTCCCCCCAAACACCACCACCACCACCACTCCCCCACCCGACTCTCACTGATTTACAAATAGCTGATGGAGCAAGCAGCTGACAGAAATAAATGAGCTAATCTGATGGCTGTGTAGCACTTCCACCCAGATATTAATTCATCAGGAGGCCACAGAGTGCAGACAGATACAAATTCCCGCTTTAATTATGTATGGGAGCTCTGCTAGGAACAGGAGACCCCTCCGCGAGCAGGACTATTTTCTCGGAGCAACTTTATGAAGCGCTTTGATCCCACGCTTATTTTGCTTTTCTTTGCCACGTCATAATGTCTCCTTCTGTATCACACTCCCCCCAACCCCCCACCCCCCACCAAACACTCCGGCCGAAGAAAGCTGTTGCCCCGCCTTTATATAGCCACGCGCTCGCCTGGGACATTCGATAATGAACAAGTGGAAAAATAACCTTTGCCACATTAAATGATATTGTTTTCGATTTGCAATTTTTACGAGCCCTTCCTGGAGCCTGTTTGATGCATTTTGTTCCCACTCTCCAGCCTCAAATGGCCCTCTGCCGACTGGCGGTCTTATCTAAATCAGTGGAGGCTTTATTGAAGGAGTGACCGGTGGGTATCTAAACAGAATGCAGGGCTATTGATTTCACAGAAGTGCTCTAATTGTTTCCACGAGACAAGGGCTTGTCGCGATTATTTGATTGATTAGCTTGATGCGGGTCTGCCTCCTCAAGACCCCCCCCCCCCCCCCCGACTCCCTTCCCTCCCTCCTCCCTCGGCCAGTTAATCGCACTGTAATCCCAATACGCTGGTGTATTTCTAATCCATCATCATTATCATGGCTGTGCTCAGCACAAGATTAGTCCACGGGAGACTTGTTTCCCCACTTTCACAATTTCTCAATATTAACTCGTACTGGACCGCGGCTAGCCAATTTCTGCTCCGATCTGATTGGAAGATCATCGACAATGCAAATACGGACAAAAAAAAAAAGTCATTTTCTAAAGCTTACGTCATAACGTTTGAAATTTGCGGTCTACATTGAACATGGAGTATGTAATTTAATTTATAGAAAAAAAAAAAAAAAAATCACCCAAGCCACTATTAGAGTAACACTGACTAAGATGATTAGTAACATCTTGCCGTTTTATCTTTATTACATGTAATATGTTTTTTTTTGTAAATCAAAAATATTCTACATAAACAAAACACAGATATAATTATAATTTGTGAATATTTATTTTCTATGAGAAATGGGGGTTTGCTTCCCCCCTACAAATAAACCCAAAACAAAGATTTTTTTTTTTATATTTTGGAAAAAAAAAATGAAAATTTGCAAAAATCGGAAAATGAGGCTCAGTCGCAAGTATTTTTTTTTTTTTAATGAACCAAGGGAAAATTTTGCTTTCTGCTAGCTGCCCATCCCTGCACTATGTTGTCAACAAACTTCACAACAAGCAGCAGTTCACAATTCCCCCCCCCCCAAAAAAAGGCGAATGCTAACTGTCCCTCCCAGTTGACCTTTACAACAGAACATAAAAAAAAAGAGAATTACATGTTGGGTTTTAACCAAATGACAAAACCTTGCCTTACAGACGTCCACTATCTTAACAGCAACACATAATGGGTTAACACTGGTTTAATACTCACAGGCATATATTCTTTATCCTCTGCGAAAAATGCTGAACATTATCGCAGCTTAGTTGCAACCTTGTGTCCTCATCAAATCTACGTATAGCATGTGAGCATGCATTACTATACTGTCACTGAGGCACACACACCAGAAGGAGCAGCACAATGTCAATGGGCTTGTTACAAAAATTTGGTTGGTGTCTTTTGGGGGGGGCTGGAACGGATTAATGGCATTTCCATTCATTTCAGTGACGATTGGAGATACGACAAACTCAACTCGCAAGCCAAGTCACCGCCGTACGCCGTGCATTTGATTGTTGACATCGGCGAATCACAAGAACGGGACAAAGTTTGAATGTCATCCCTTTTGTGTAAATCGTCGGCGTTGGGAGATCAAACGGAGGAAGGCTTGCTTGCTTGCTTGTCACAGCGCTACTCCCGATTCAAGCCTCAGACTAACATCCCCCTTCAGGCACTGTGGCCGGGCTGACATGTGGCGTATGTCTGGGCGAGACCCTGCTAAAAGTCCCGTGGACATCAAATGAGCAGCCAGAGCCCGCAGCCTGAGAAAAGCAGAGATGGCGAGTGAAGGGGGGGGAGAAAAAAAAAAAAAAAACCAAAAAGGGGGGTTCAAGTGTGAAGTGATGGAGCGAGACGCCGTGACTGGCGGAGTCCGCGCGGCTCTCCGTCCTTGCCTGTGGTGGTGCTCTTCACTCATTTGTCTCAGGAGGAACGACGTTGTGCCACCAGAGGGCTTTGTCACAATGTGTGAAGGTGACACCTCAGAGGACCTGCCGCCCCCCCCCGCGCACACATGCAGCCGACACTTTTCCTCAAGGGGGCAAAAGACTTGCGCCGCTTCTCATAGTGACACTTGATGTGAACCCACGGATGCCTCTCCCGACTCCGCTGGACACTCAACTGGCGTGTTTCAACGCTGCCTTTGTTCACTTCCTGCAGCCGTGGAATGGACCATCTTTGTGTTTTTTTTTTTTTTTTTTCCACGGCACACAACAAGTCCCATTCCCCGGTTATGAGTCAGACGAACAAAGGCGGCATCAGTGTGGCTCACTCGGCCTCCGCAATTATGGTATGAAAAAGACTTCTTCTTTTCTCTGGATGTTGCCAGTCCAATCTTTGAGCCCACGTGTCTGAAGAAAACTTGTGTTTGGTTATCACTTAAAGCGGAAATCAACCCAAACATATTTTTTTCAAGAATATGTCCCCAGCAGGCGCACTAGTTAAAACACGGCATTCTGATTAATAGTGTGTTTGTGCAATTTGTGTTAAGCAGCAAAATCCACCCTTTTTTAGCTATCTCATGGGGCGGCCATTTTGGCACTTTTGTCGACTGAAAATGACATCACAGTTGCTCAGGGCTCAGGTAACGACCAACCGCAGCTGACCTGTTTTCTGAAGCTGAGCCATGATTGGTCATTACCTGAGCCCTGAGCAACTGTGATGTCATTTTCAGTCGACAGAAGTGACAAAATGGCCGTCCAAATAGATGGGTAAGAATGAGTGGATTAACTGTTATTCCACAAATGCAATATTTATCAGAACGCCTTGTTTCAATTAGTGGTCTTGCATAGAACATATTCTTGAAAAAAATATGTTTGGGTTGGGTTTAACAAAAAGACCATCTGCAAAAGGGTATATGGGCCACACTCAAAAGAATAAAGCTACAACCTATCCTTGATGACAATTGCAACTTTGTCCGGGAAAATTACAAAAGCAAATTTTCTCATAAATGCCAGCAAATTTTTATTCTCAAAACTTTTTTTTTTTTTTTTAACGACCCTCCTTTTCAGCCTTCAATTGCTTCCTGAGACCTATTAAAAGAATCAATGGCAGTGGGTTAATATACCTCCCGAGATGTTTATCACGCATAAGTTAGATTGGAAGCCGCTACAAATATCCAGCGCCTTCATCTGCATGTCTTCATCTTTTATTGCCCATGCGAGGCCTCCTGCTCCACTGCTACTCAGCCGCCATAAATGTTTAAAAAATGACCTTTGGTAACGAGTTTGTCATTGTTTGATTCAGAAATATCAACCGGGCCATAATGGTGGCAGCTATTTTTCCCAATCAATATACAATAGTGTATTAATATTTAATTATTTTTATATGTCACCATGTTATAAGACAAAACTGAGCAGGGGTGTTGTGAGGCGGCAGCTGTTTATTTTCATGCGCTGACAGCCTGACACCAGGAGAATTTACTACATTTCAGCGCGCGCACATACACGCACATGATCTGTGTGTACAGTAATATATACTATATAACTATATCCATGTTAATATAGATAGATAGAATAGCTAGCTAGCTAGCTGATCGACAGCTAGCTGATAGCTAGCTGATAGATAGCTAGCTAGCTAGCTAGCTGGATAGAATAGCTAGCTAGGTAGCTGATAGCTAGTTAGCTAAGAGCTAGTTAGACGATAGCTAGTTAGCTGATAGCTAGCTAGCTAGATAGATAGATACAGTAGATAGATTTGATGTCTTCTTTCCAAATCTACAGAAAATGATGTATTTTGACTTGTTCGCCTTAACATTGCATGTCTGCTGTCATGAAGGTCAGAGATCTCCCCTGCGGCTCAGCAGTCTCTTTGTTGGCTCTCAACAACGTTGGTCACATCATATTTTTTAGTTCACGCAGTACGTACCGGTAGTTTAAAAAGCTGCCTTGTTTATTGGACAGGATAAACAGCCAAATGCACACAAACAAAATGAATGCACTTGCAAGAAGCATGGAGGAGCCGTTGGCACTGGAGCACTTGACTGACTTCAGGCTCTGGCTATCACTCACTAGGCCACGCCTCTTAAAGAACACACATCCAAAAAATATTTCCTGGCTTTCTGCTTTTTTTAAAAAAGTTTTATGTTCTCAACTTTATCATTTATAATACAGTGTTTTTATTTTGTGAAAACATGCACCAAAACAATTGTGGTGTTTTCGTGGAAGCTGGAAAACCGCTGTGTCCTATCTTGTTAAATTATTCGATAATTACTGGGACAGCCAGACATTCAACGCCGGGTCGGACTTGAAGCGTACAAACGGCGCACGGCAGCTCACAGGCCTGCTCAACTTTGCCGTGATGAGTTTTAACCCTTTGTGGGCCACAACCAGAGGATAGGAAGGCATAATCTGCGATCCCAATGTTTCTGGAATGTTTAAAAAGGTCAATATGCTGATATTTTTGACAGCGCTTGACCTTTAGTGGAAAAAGTAACACAACCATTGGAATTGGAATAACTTCTTTGTTTAGTTCTGCCAAATAATGTATCACAGTCAAAGCATGCTGTCTCCCACCAGCATCTGCCCATGAGTGAGCGGACTGTTAATCCGCCGTATTGATCTCATATCAAAAGGTGCGATTTAAATGCAGCAGAACGCGCCAGGAGCCGCCATCAGTCGGCAGGCGGTGTTTGGAGTCTGGCGGGATCGCCCCGGCCAGGTTTTGTCTGCGCCTCGGTCCAGGTGGCCCCACATCTGGACGGGCAGTCAAAGGGCGACAACCCACAGAAGCGGAGAAAAAAAAGTCATTTCTCACTTTTGTGGCGCGGATGTCACTTAAAAGAGCTCGCGACAATCACGCAACTGAAGGACATGAAAGAACGTGGTCCATTCCAAGTCATCACAATTTTGCATTAAAAAAAAAAAAATAGTTTGTATGATTTTTTTTTTAAAGATATACAGTGACATAAAGTCTTTAGATAGGGTTTACACTATTAACACAATTTACATTTTAACTCATTCACTGTCAGACTGTTTGAAAAAATTTGAAAAAAATAGAAATAAATTCCTGGGATTCAATGGCTGGACTGTGAAAAGACAAGTAAATTCGTCAATGGCAGTGAATGAGTTAACAGTGATTTTTTGGGGGGGAGGAGCGTATTTGTTTCGGGAGGAGCGTATCGGTGCTTGATGAAACACATATTTCCCATCGAAATTGGAAGTGCCGTTAATCTTCTCCAAAATTATTATTTTTTAAAATTGTATTGTGTTAAAAATATACCTTATAAAAACATCCCGGCACTATTTTAGCAACAAAGTAGAGTAACTTATTGCCATCTTGTGCGGTACTTTCCCTTTATTGGGAATGTTGGTGACCGCCTCAACCACAACGGCGATAATCCCGGAATGCCTCTCCCCAACCCGCTCCGTCAATTCCGGCTGCGGTATTCCCGCACATGCATTAGATTGACCTCACATTAACCCAAATACATTTGATCTTTAAGAGCCATAAATTGGCTTTTGTCATTACCATAGGTTAATTACGCAGATTTGCTCTGTACCGTTGCTACACTGAGATTGCAATAATAAGCGGCACACAAAAGCCATTCACGCTGCCTGCGTGAGCACTAAATAGGCATTGTTTTGATCTTGCTATTCCTGTCGGGAGTTGTGTTTGCACTGCTCTATTATCAGCGCGCTTACCTCGCAGCTCTTGTGATACGGCGAGATTCTGCCGAGGCGGGCTCAAACCGTGCCCTTCCTGTCATTCTCTGCGAAATAAGTCATCCGACGTGCGGGCCAGACGTGGAGCCTGTGGCTCTCGCTGCGCTCCTTTCACACAGCAAGTGTGATGCAAGTCCATGCTTTTGAACGGTAAGACAACATAAACATGATTGCTGGGAAAGAGTCTTTTTTTTTTTTTGGAGAGTATTGCAAATACAGTGGAACCTTGAAGTTTGGGTTTCTAAAAATACATTTCCCAGCAGGTTATGCCAATAGTTTCTGTATAACTGTATTAATTTGGTACCCGGGCCTTCAGTGGGGAACCAGACTTAATTCACCACTTTCACATAAGGAGCATCAATATTATGGAAAATGGCGGCCATCTTACGTTGCCACTCGCTAAGCAGACCTAGCTTGAATGTAGTGATTTTTCCGCCATGTTTTCACGCTACTTTCTGTCTCCATGGCGAAAATGCCACCGTGTGTGGCGTACGGTTGCACCAATAAGTTTGGGAGAGAAGCGCCACGTGCACATTTCATTGATACGAATGAAAAAAAAATGATGGCGGCCATCTTTACGTTGCCACCCGCTCAGCAAACCTAACTTGGATGTATTGATTTTCCCGCCATGTTTTCACGGTACTTTGTGTCTCCAAAATGCCACGGCGTGTGGCGTACGGTTGCACCAATAAGATTGGGAGAAGCGCCACGTGCACATTTCATTGATACGAATGAAAAAGTTCAAAATGAAATGGATTAAAAGAACAGACGTTTTCAGTAACTGTGGCAATGAAGGACGGCTGCTCCGCGGCTTCAGCTGCGACAGGCCAATTGTTAGTCCGTTCATATACAAGTCCGTGTATAAGGTGTTTTTTGCCAAGGCCTTATCTATAGCATCTGATCGTAACGGAGGTGAAAAAACGAAGTGCGCTATAACTTTTTTTTTTTTTTTCAAAAAAATGTCATTCAGCATTGTAAAACCATCTTTAAAAATTCCACTCCACTACAGCTGTACTCGAAAGGCGTCTACAAAAGTAATTCAGATAAAGAAAGGATAAGAGGACTATCACATACAAGAGGTGGCTTGTAGTGACAAAGCCATCAATTTATTACTTGACTGCAATTTCCTCAGCTCTCGAAGCTTCCTGACCCACATTTCTATTTTGGTTCTCTCTCGTAATCGTCCTCATTGGTATGGCGTCACGGGCCACTTGGGGGAAAAAAAAAAAAAAAAAAAAAAAATCATTGTACAATGCACCTTACGCAATACAATACGGGATGTAGAAAATAGATGTCCCCTTGGTGTACCGTGAGAGGAAATCACTCTTAAAACATTCCACACCACAGGAAAATCACTTAAGATAATCTTTCAGAGACAAGCAGTCCTTTGCCGACTTTGATCAAAATCGGTAGAAAATACTCAATTTTTGGTTGAATATCTTTGTTTGCCCCACTTTTACATTTCCCATTGTGAACCTTGACTGCTTTGTGAGCAGAACGGGGATGAAAAAAAAAATCCAGCCCACAGAACAATCGCTCAGGATCATTTTTCATTGACATCCGACAATCAGGCCTTTGATTGGAAGGGGTGTAAAATGCTAAAATGTATCTTGAATAGCCACCTTTTATACTTTAAATTTACCATTGTCTATCTCGACTTTTTTTCAGAGCAGATTGTAGAGGTGAAAATTAATATGAACTCACCCACACCACAGATAATCGCTGGAGATAATCTTTCAGGGACATCAGACAAAAGGGCCTTATTTGACTTTGAACTGAAAGGGGAGAAAATGCTCCATTTTTTTTTTTTTTTTTCCGACAATCGTATGTTCACCCCGCTTGAGTCTCACTGAGTTGCATCTCTTCTGTTTAATCCCAAATTGTAAACAAGATGTTGGACAGCAAAAAGGATTGCCGAGCATACCTTTCATTAGACTTACAGCTAGCCACCTTTTTGAGTTTTTTTTTTTTTTTTTTTGTGCTGCTCACAAACAGCCCTTCCTGCCTTCCTTCCTCCGGTGACAGCGCCAGTCGTCTCCAGCTCGGGTGACAATGATGAATGCAGAACATGAAACACATTAATGCAGCAGATTCTGCTCAATGTCAGATCTTTTTTCACCGTGTCAAGTTAAACAAACAAGATCAAGCCATTGGAAAATGGTAATTGACCCTCCAGAGATACAGCTTCTGTTATAGGTGCAAGAGGTCTAAGGTCTACCCACAATCACCCCCCCCCCCCCAGACACACACACACACACACCTCTGACATAGCTAGATGGACATGCCATTAGATAAACCTCTTATGGCCAGTGTGAGGAAGTGCCTTGTTCTTCTGAGGTAATAGCTTCAGAAGAGTTTTAATTAAGAAATTATCATGTGTTATTGTCATATATATATATATATATATATATATATATATATATATATATATATATATATATATAAAATCGTATATAATCGTGTTCCATTATATTCCATATTTTGGCCTGCCTGAGATGTGGAAAGCCTGATTGGGGCATTAAGGTGCGAAGGCCTCCGACACTGTGATGACATGAGGTGTAGGAATCAAAGTAATTGGGACTGAGTTTTTGATTTGGAACTTGTACTTTTTCAATGATGACTCACATTCCCTTCCGATCGAAGGTAGCGGTCTAATTAGGAAATTGGGGGCGACCAAGTTGGAAAAACGAGGACTTGTGCGCGCGGGCGCTGTTGGAACGTAACGCGCTTTAACAACAATATCATCCGCAAAACCGCTTGATTTGAATGACAAGGTCATTTAATTGTGGCTGCGAACGTCGTCATCGCGATTGAAATTCGATTCATTGTGCAGCCCTTGCTTGATCCCTGCCAAAGTCTTCAAACCCATTTATTTAAACACACGTGAGCATATAAAAGTACACACATTCTGAATGTATCGAAAAATGTTCATTGTCTAGGTGTTTTACTCACCTGCCGTTCGATAAACATCTGAAAAATGCATCAGCTTAGTGTGCATTTTTCAAGGGAATTCAATTAAAAAAAAAAAAAAAATCACCAATGTGAAAGCAGATTTGGACATGTCACCAAAAATTCAAAAATGACATTTGTGAACTATTTTGCTGGATTTTTGAGAAATATTTCTCTACCTCAAGCCGACTTAATTGTTTTCCCAGGGCATGTAGTTAGTCAAATGTTCATCTTTGAAAAGAACCGTACATTGCAACAACATACAATTTAGCGCAAATGCGCCCGCCGTAAGTTTCTTTGTCATACATTTGCAGTTCCTTTCAAATGAGAGACGTTCAGAATGTTAGCACATTTAACTTCAAGCATTCTGAAATGGGCTAATGCAATTGTCAGTAAGACTAAATAGATAATATAGTGGCACTTGATTAGAAAACTGTTGCTTTCTCTTAGCATTTACTATTAGATCAATTCAGTGCGTGCCAAATCTCACAGAAACGGAGTTTAAACATCCAATTGGAGGGCGACGACGATCGGAGCCGAGAAGTGTAATTGCGTTGCACTTTATTACGCCGAGTGGCGTCTTGTGTTTGTTGCCGGCTTTCAATTTCTCTATCTGTCGGTGCAGTTGGTGTTTTTACGACCGTCAATTTATTACCTGGGTTTTGTGCGCCTGGCCACTTGCGTTTATAGAGTAATAAGGGAATGTATTTAATGTGGCCCGCTTTCAGTTGCCGTGCCGATTGTGAGCATGAATCACGGGGCTTGATTAAACCGCACTGTCCCAGGCTATTACGCGTGCTTAATTTCATACCGACCATAAATAAAGCAATTATTTTCTTATGCACACTGTCAAAGTTAAGAGCTCGCGTGTTTGGTTGCGCCGAGACAATTGTAGATGAAGGCTGTTTCAAAGACGTATTGTGCATCTGCAGCGCCCATCTGGTTAATCCATCGCTCGTGCCGACCCGTGGCTGCGACGGCGTTTTGATTTCCACAAAAGCTCTGGAAGCGACGCCATTGTGTGGACAAGGCCACTTGTGAAACCGTTAAAGCCGGGGAGTTCCGATGCATCCTTGTTGTCGCCTTTAATCTACAGATTGTCACGGCCCTCCGCTCGGGTATTACGCAACGGCAAATTCCTCAAAAGAAGAGAGAAATCCTCAAGACCGAGTATGTGGGAGGGCTTATCCCGATGTCGGCTGCCAATGGGAACGCGGGAGGAGACTTCTCGTTGAATAGATGATTGCTTTTTTTTTTTTTTTTTTTTTTTTCTAATCTTCATTGTCGCTCTCGCGCACTTGCCCGCAGTTTTATCTTGGTCCCGAGTGAGGGAAAGACAAAATAGGCAAGTAGCAGCTACAGTCATACTGAAAAAATGAAACAAACAAGCACTACTGTAATAATTTACAAAGTCATGTTTTATCTGTTTGGGATTGACGATATACTTCCTATATACCGTGGATTAAAAAAAATTCACACCGCAACATGTTAATTGAACTACTATGATTTGGGCACATTGATAATAAGAGCTGTGTGTCATCTGCATTGCCACGATAACCGACATTGAATAATTTAACCCAAAGATGAAAAAAATGGGTCCAAGGATTGACCCTTGAGTGACCCCACAAACGAGACCATTTGATCAGATTCAAAACTTCCAATGCTCACAAAAAAAAAAAAAAAAAACTGCTTTCCTCCAATTAGGACCTGAACCGGACTGTTCCATTTAATCCCATCCAAGTTTCCCATCTGAGCATTTACACTCACATTCACATTTACAGTATGAACAACTGAGACGGTGAATCTAACATGGATGTTTTTGCTAGGGCCCGACCGTTATGGATTTTCTTTTAAGGCTGATACCGATTCTGATATTTCGCGGGGTAAAATTCCGATAACCAATTAATGTTTCGATTAGTTAAAAATAGACTAAAAAAATAGACTAAAATAACTTAACAGGAATTAACTTTGCAACAGAGAGAAAAATCAGTTGGATTGCTGGATTTCAGTTTTCAACATTGTGTTTCACTGAGCCTATACACCCTAACCTGCTTTACTGACTCTCCCGTGTGCGTACAAATTTGAATGGCATTATGTATAATCATGCATGCCTACTGGAGGACCTAAATACATTGTAATTAGAAAATAATGAGGCAGCCTTCATGGATGGGAAATTTCTACTTAACATTTTCCCTTTGAAGTCAACGGTCTAAAGTCTAAATCAATGTGGAGAGGCGCCCGTCAGCCCGGCGATATTAAAGTTGATCTTGCCTGTTAAAAGAGGGAGACGTGCACACACAGGTGGAATGGCCACCCTGTCGCTATTAAGGCCAACGCTTCCCGTCGCCTTATAGGTGGTCATTTAGAAGCGCTGCTCATTCAGCCTAATCAATGGTTGGAGCGGCAGCCAACCATTAAATAAAAAAAGGGGATAGAGATTAGGCGCCGCTGATTGGGGTTAATTGGATGTAATCGGAATTTATATTTTACAGTGAACGACTCATTAAGAACGCATTTAAAAATAATGTCATTTGGGCTCAGGTCATTTAATCATTTTACTTTGGGGGGGAAAAGTATGCCGCGAACCCCCTTTTATCGCACGGAAAACGTTCCAGACTCAATCGCGATGAGTGAAATTTTGGAGGGACTGTAGTAAAAACATGTTTTAAAAAGTTTACCCCCTCCCATACAATTGAATCGCATTAACACACTTAAATCTATTAAACTCTAAAAATAGTTGGGTTCATAACATTTCGCCGTACCTGAAAAATTTTCATCGTAATGCTTCAAAAAGTGTGTTCTACACTCTAAAAACAGTTGGGTTAAAAATAACACCGTTTTGGGTCAAAAATGGACCGATCCATTAATTGGGTCAATTTGACCGACTCTCTTAAGTTGTTTTGTACAAAACAGGCCAATTTAGGGGGTTGTTTTGTACAAAACTATCAATTTCGGGGGTCGTTTTCTGGAAAATCAACCCAGAAAGTTGGGTCAAATCTACCCAAGTAGTGGATCGGTCCATTTTTTTTAATCCAAAATTTTCAGGTACGGCTAAATGTTATGAATCACTCGACCACTATATGGGAACTTCGCTCATATCAGCTGCTAGCTATGCCGATACATCCGAAAATGCATATTCACTTTAGGAGTGTCAGTGTGGCCACTTTAGAGTGCCTCATTGTCAGTTGTGAGTGTGTGCACTTCATGCAAGAAAATGCAATGTATGTGTTTGGTGTATCGTTCAACTATTGTACTTTACAGGAAAAGAATCGTATTCAAGGATCAAAGAAAGCTATTAGAACAGTCTTTGAATCGAAATATACTTTTACTTTTTTTCCACATTAATTCCAAAATTTGACTCAAGTAAATATCGGTTCTAAGCTTCGTAAAAAAAAATTGTCGTTGAAAAATGCGATTAATCGTGATCAATTATGGAAAATTTTGCACTTAATTAGTTAAAACATTTGAATCGCTTGACATCACTAAAAAATAAAATTGAGTTGAGTTGAACAATATCTTTGCGTTATCAATTGCTCTTGTGTTTAAAACGTGTTTGTATTATTTCCCTTCAACTCTTTCAGTGCCTGACATTTTCAGACCCTCTTATAACGTTTGAAAAAAAATATGAATAAATTCCTGGGATGGAATGGCTGGACTGTGAAAAGACAAATAAATTCGTCAATGGCAGTGAATGAGTTAAATGAAAAAAAAAAAAAAAAAATCAACTAAAACGGAAGTCAACCAAGCCACTCATGACAAGCAATTTGGGTAACATCAAAAGCTAATATTTGTCCGATGGAAGGATTCCGCGCAAACGGTTCTGCTCATTGGCTGGCGTCGGGTGCCGGCCCAGCGGAAGCGCCGCCGCGCCACGGCTGCAGTTCAGACGGACGGATTTCCCCACTAATCCGCTTGATGCAAGTGAATTTCGCTTCTAATGCGCGCGCTTGCGAGCTGTACAACAAGGCGGAATGGGCGACCGGAGGCTCATAAATTGACGAGGAGGAGAGGCAGAGCGCGGCGCGAGAAGAATGCGCCGCTTCTCTGGAAGGCGGGCAATAGCTTTTATCAGCCGCTGGCACCGCTTGGCCCGCGAACGCGGTCGGGGGGAGGCGGCGGGGCGGGGCGCCCGCCGTGGGAATAGCTCATGGGCACCGGGCGTTCACCAAATCCTCCCAAGAAGAATATCAGCGCTTCTCACATGCCGCCGCCTGATATCCGAGCGGCGTGGCTGAAAACTATCTCCATTGTCCAGTTTGATTGCCTGAATCAAACTGATTTACTGCAAATCCATCTGAGCTTTGATAAATCTATTACAGTTTCATTTCGCTGATTTCATTAACGTGAATAAAACCAGCCATGCTTTCTGCATAACTGCCTTTTAATGGCTTGGCCCTGTCACCTGCCTCAGTATTAATCCCTCTGACTTATTGCTCCGCAGAGGGAATGAGTAATGGGTATTTGAATGTGATCAGCACAGTACAATGCAATTAAGGAACCAGTACTGTTCTGTGCCTTTAATCCTGAACTAATTTGAATTGCAGTTTGATAGCACTGTGAATCCTGCATAATTATGTAGGGTGCATATTAAACTCTGTGACAAACCGAAGAGGCCTTTAACTAGCCCCGCCGTGAGGGCTGCAGCATGGAGAGCGACACAAAGGTAGCCGGCCACGGCGCCCTGGAAGTCTCAATTACCCACGTCTTGGCTGACAGGTGAAGCCGGGGCTAAAAGGGGGCTGGGGGACACTTTCATTTCAAAAATGGCTGATGAGAACGTCTCCTTTAACCACCCCGCCCCCCCCCCCCCCCCCCCCTTTCCGATAATTATGTACGACTGTCATTTCACCCCCAGAGAACAGATACATCACGGGCTTGGATGTGGTCGCTGCTCGTGGAAAAAAAAAAAAGGAGTCAGTGAGTGTTTTTTTTTTGGTTTTTTTGGGAGCATGGCGTAACTTGAAAAAACTTATATTACTGAGGTATATTGTCAATAATAATGATGACAACATCAACAAAGCGATTACGCGAGCTGTATATTGGACAAACAGCAGCTACGATACGGTACAGTTTCTGTGGACATGAAAAGGAAAATTTGAAGTGTATGAATACAGTTCAGTTGTATTTAACTTTAAAGTACAATACATTTGTGTTTGGAACCAAATTTATTGTCAAATATTTATTTAGGGTTTATCCAACATTTGTTTGAATATCTTTTAAGCGCAGTGTTCATTTTCAAAGCATGCATATTGTGATAGTGGCTATCAATAAACATTTAGTCGTCATTATAGTTGCATTTGGACAGCCAAATATTATTGAGGTGGTACTTGGTGTGTGCGCCTTGGCCACCCTGATGGCAGTATAATACAGACATACAGAAATACTAATATAACTAAATAATAGTTGTTCTTCGCAGAGGATTACTATATGAGAGTATTGTTATATTATCTGTCTACATGTGTTGCTACACTATTTGTGTTCACAAATCTGTAAAACCTTACAAAAGAGAGAAAAACTATTTATTTGGGTGAGGGGGAATGTTTGAATGTCATTATCTTATGTTTTGCCTATTTTAAAATAGCCAATACTGGCTGATTGGCCCCAATTAACACACCATGACAGACAAGGCTCTTTTTTGAAAAAATTATCTGCCAAACGGCTGCTTGTTATGAAGTGAGTTGAGTTTACTGTCACAAAGTACTCGGAAATTTTTGCTCATTTAAATATATATTTTTTTTAAAAAGGCCAAGTGATGGCTTGCATCTTGAGAAACTCTTAAGTTGGGTCACTTGTATCACAAGGCACAACATTATTTGCACATGTCCATATTTAAAAGACAAAAATCATTAAAGCGGAAGTCAACTCAAACATATTTTGTTCAAGAATATGTTCCCAGCAAGCCCACAAGTTGAAACACGGCATTCTGATTAATTTTGCGTTTGTGGAATACAAGTTAAGCAGCAAAATGCACTCGTTTTTAGCCATCACTGGGGGCGGCCATTTTGTTTTCTGTCGACTGAAAATGACATCGCAACTGCTCACAACGACCAATCACGGCTGACCTGTCGCTGTGAGCAATTGTCATGTCATTTTCAGTCGACAGAAGACAAAATGGCCGCCCCCAGAGATGGCTAAAAACGGGAGGATTAACACTTATTCCACAAATCAGAATGCCCTGTTTCAACTAGTGGGATTGCATTGAACACATTCTTTAAAAAAAACAAAAAAACGTTTGCGTTAACTTCCGCTTTAACGATCTATTCCAAGGTTTTTTGCAGGATCCTCTGAACATGTCAGGTGGAAGCAACCAAAACCAGAGTATTGTGTTTCTAGGGTCAGATTCTTGCGACAGCTGCTTTATTGGATTGTGCCGGTGTACCTAATGAAGTGTCCTGCAACTGGGTAAACACAATAAAGGGAAGACATAATACGACAGTATCCCCAGGAGAAAGGCTACAACTACTCTGTCAAGTGGTCAGTGGTCCGCCTCGGAGCTACTCTTGCCCGTGGACTGGATGTGCATCACACAAGATGCAGATAGCAAGACATTTAAGAAAAGGGGGATTGATTGGGGCAATGATAAAAGATGCAGAGACAGGAGGGTTGTGGGGGGGGGGGGGGGGGGCATTGAGGGGAAGAAAGCAGAAAGCGACACAAAAGGGGCTGCTGGCTAAATTAAGCCATTGTGACTCAAAATCCTCCTTTAATAAGGTTCATGCTGTCTACAACTTCATCATTTTCCCCTGAATGATAATTACTTTATTCAATCATGTTCAAGGTTTTAGTGAAAGCTAGCATTGATTGATTAACTTCAATTACCATGCTCGCATTTGCATAGATAAAAACTGCTTTTCAATTTGTGAGTGGCACACGGGTGGAAACCCTGCCTTGATATTTGCATTTCAATGTGAACGGTGAAGGATAAAGGTGGGAGCGGGGGTCTGATCACCGCTAAGCCCTTTCTGGTCGGCTGCGCCAGCATCTATTTTTCCATAAACACCCTTTGTTATGTTGTTGGTCCGCTCCTTTCACGCAGGGAGAGTCAGCGGTGAGCTCTGTTTGCCGGCTGGCTTGACAGCTCTGTTTGGGGGGGGGGGGACTGGATTAGGACGCCGGTTGCGCTACTCAGCGGAGAGCTTAGGTGAGCCCGGGCTGAGGCGCTGGCGAAGCCGTCACCCAGGACAGAAATAGACAGTGGGGAAATTTCACACTCCAAGGAATAGTACATGACCGTTCGACGTCCACCGGAGGCTGACTGAGCTAATGAAGATGCACATGTGTACAGAGCAAGAGACGGCGGGAGATAATTACCATCATCTCGTGTCCATATCACTCATCATTAACCGGGCTGAAAAATAATATGTGCGAGGCGGCTGAATTGATCACGACACACGTCGGCATCATTTAAGCTTGACGTCGTGCGAAGTCTGTCGACTTACGAGCTGCGTCTGAAATGTTCCGGGACTAGTGTCGCTAAATACTCACATGGACAAAATTGTTCGTACACATCTGTGAAAGAAAAGGAGAACCGACAGCGGTCACGGAAATTATATGAATCTGCGAAAAAGTAAGGCAAGATTGAAAATCATTTGACCACACCAAGTTGGATGTTCAACTGAGGTGTGTCTGCGGATGAGTATCACAGGTGTCTTCTAACTTGTAATCAGTCAGTCAGACTATTTAGAAGGGTCGCAAGTAGTCAATGTGCTGTTTGGTGACATGGTGTGGACCACACTAAACATGGACCAGAGGAAGTGAAGGAAAAGTCAGACAGGTTCCAGGACTGGCATCATTAAATTGACAAATGGACAAAATTGTCGGTAATCCTCTGCTCAAGAAAGAAATAACTTGAATATGACAAAACTAATCATTAATAAAAACAATGAAATTCAACCAATGAAAGTCATACGTTGCTTTTAAATTGTGCTTTAAGAGAATCGTTTTACAAAACAAACTCATGAAACAGGCCTGGATGAAAATGATGGTAACCCCAAGAAAAGATTGAAAAGAATTTGGCTATTGGGATGTTCAACTAAGTTGTGTCCGCTATTTAGCGTCACAGGTGTCTTCAAATGTATATTTATTTATATTTTTCTATTTAAAGGCTGACAAGTGGTGACTGTGCTGTTTGGTGACATGTCGTGTACCACACTAAACACTGACGAGAGGAAGAGAAGGAAAAGTCATAAAAATTCCAGGACTGGTTTCCCCAAAAAAACATACAGTGGTGCCTTGAGATATGAGTTTAATTCATTCTGTGACCATGCTCATAACGCAAAACATTTCCTATTGAAATGAATGGAAACGCCATTACTAAACAACATAATAACATCCAAAATTGTTGTAATGTCTATTTTAATAAGGGAAAAATAGTAGTAGTAGTAGTAGTATTTAGTAGTGTGTGCATGCATGCATGCATGCCAAGGGTGTATGTATGTACATCGCTTCTGCTTCAAAATTTAATCCATCTCTGTTATCTTTTCTCTCTTTTGTGACACTCTTTGTCGTAGATTTAACGTGACAAACACTTTGATCAATCACAAGCTGCCTGCAACAGTCGCATTTCAAGGGCACGCCATCAAGTGCTTTTTAGCGTTAGCATCAACCTAGCGGACCGAAAGGCGAAAGCTTTGGTGTCATTTGAAAGACACAAGGTGTCATTCCCAACGGCTTCATTCAAATGCACCGGGAAAAGCACATCCAAATGTATGTTCGGATTTAAATAACCAAGTTTGGCCGTTGGAATAACTTGCGCGGAGCTAATCTGAAACTGGAGGCTGCCGCTAAACATATGTTAGCCTGTCCGCAAACGTAAGCACTCGTGAGTAAGTGATGATAATGACGGGAGAAGAGGAATCCATTAGCCCTTCCGTTTTTGCACGCCTAATAATCAGATTAATTCAATGACACTAATTTAGAGCAAATGATGAGCCCGGCGGTATTAATTCAACCTGTGTTTCCAGATGCTCATTTCTAAACAGCTAAGTGAACTAGCTAATCACACCCCACCATCTGGGAATTGCCCTCCGAGGCGGCAATCGGAGACGGGCGCCGTCGTGTGTTTTAAAAGACGGCGACTGATGGCCGCCTGCGTCAAAAACACATCGGAGCTGACGTTTTCATGTCCGTCCTTCAAACAAATGTGAGCGCCTCGGTAGTTAAACCCCCTTCATTGAAGGTACCGAATGCAAATGCGCCTCCATTGTGCAAAGGTAAATAAGGTCAGTAAGGCTGTGTTAATGATCAGCCGATCTCACAGGTGCGATTTCGAAAGCGTGGCTCCGAGATGCTTTCGCTCCGGCGACAATCGCTCAGTGCCATGCCGACAAGGGTGGCACGCTCACTAACGTATCCCCAAATTTGCTACCATGAATGAAGAAGGGGGGGGGGAAAAAAAAAAAATCATGCAAATGAAGCAGGTTCTCAATTGGAAGACACAGCATTTGGGTGACATTAATCAAAGGAAAATATGCAGACAAAGGTGACAGTAATCCCAATACTCATGCATAAGTGGCACAGCTGTGATTCGGCTCACTTCATACTTGTAGAGAACATGAGCACGTCGCGGCAAAAAAAAAAAAAAAAAAAAAAAAAAATGGAAATTCTATACGTCGGGAAAAAGCGCCCTCACTCATTAATTTTATTTTAGCTCGCAGTGATCAAGTGGCTACTGACTTCTTTTTTCACACTTACATGCTCCTGCCTTCCAATTACAACAACGCAATTACACGTAACTGTTGGTTTTTCCATTAACACTTTGAAGTTGGCACGGGGGAGTGGGCAGGTTTTTTTTTTTTCCTGGAAAGGAGGACATTGTGTTAAAAGTGAGCGTGTACTTTATCCTGCGCATGAGATACAAGTTGGCGGGTTGTCTCGTACCTGCATGGTCAAATTATAAATGAGCTTTTTTTTTATTCAAGTTTTTCAAAATTGGAAATACTGCATGAATGCTATAGCGCAGGGATGGGCAACTTAGATGCTGGAAGGGGCCACAATTTGTCATCAGCGTGAGCGACTTGGGGGGGTGGGGGGGGGCATACACTTCCTAACCAGATGTACCAACGCTATTGACGAAAATGCTATTTGAAATATGGAGAAAATATGTGCTCTTAATATATTTCTTTTTCAAAGCAAAGTAACATACTGGGTCTTTTTTTCAGTGCAAAGGGCTCTCTCTCACATTCAATGAAACTGTTAAACAACAAACCAAACAAAGGTAGTGCTAAATTTACTCAAATTGAATTGAAACAAATGACCAAAATGAATTAATTTGAAGTCTTTTAACACATCTTAACCAGGGGTGCCAATAATTATGGAGAACACTGTATATTCTATTTGAACTGGAGAACGACAGATGACTATTTGCAAACATTATAAAAGTAAAACGTAAAGGGAAACGGGACTGATTCCAGGTACTTTCACTTCTTCACTGCCATGGACGTTTATATTCGTCAACCGAAACCCTACGTTTACTGCCACCGTCGAATATTTTCATTCTCACCCAGCTTGTCTGTGAAATTCAGGTTTAGAAACCACTGAAATGGCTAAGAGGGGCATGAAATAGCTTTCTGGTAAAAGAAGAGTCTACTTTTTTTGGGGGGGGTGGTAGGTTTGGTCCTGATATTGGTGCTCTAAAATAGCTCGCAATAAATTAGTTTAATCTAAAAATATGACTAAAATTAGCTAGACTCAGCTATGTCTTTTGGATTTGAGAAGTCAACCGTCAATTTTTTATTTTTTTAAAAAATTTTTTCAGTGAGCAAATCAAAATTGACACATCCTATAAGGGAGATATCCTATAAGAGCTCCCGGGGCTATTTCTGCTACATTTGTTCCCATCAAAAGTCGGATGATCCACTGGATTTTCAATGCGTCACTCCACCTGTCACTTCCCGCCACCGGACATAATAGACGGGAGCCCCTCTTTTCTCTGCGATCATGTAACGCAGGCCTAAAGTGGCTCGGGTGGTGTCATCCCTCCCGCCTCGTCAGAGGAGCCCCCCGCTGGCCGGAAGGGACCTCTTTCCAAGCTGGAGTGCCTCCTGCTGGGATCACTGGGCCGATGGAGAGGTTGGGGGGGCGGAGGGTTACAACGACTTGGAGAAGATTGTCTACAGCGCACACCTCCCCCTCTGTATCCCCCCCCCCCCCCCCCATACCCTATTCTTCAATCCCTTGCCCCTTATCGCCCTCCCCCACAAATAGAGCGGCAATGTGGATGTATAGTTGCCATTTGGCTCTTTATGGGCCTCTCTTAAATGTTAAGAAAAGACTGCAAGTGTGTTACAAAATTTAAAAAAAAAAAAAAAAAAGAAGAAAAAAAAAGGGAAAATGGCAGTATTCAATTGCACATAGAAGAAATACAAAGGAGGACAGTAATCCCCCCCTCCACGGCGGAGGTCACGTTCCAAAAGAACCCACAATAAATGAAATCGGTGACATAGAAGTATCCTATTTAAATACTCACTGGGCATGTTTTTATGGCATTATAAAGAACTAAATAACACAAACACATTTAAACATAATATACATCATATACGTCAATAATCCGGCACTTTCTGTAGGCGTAAAAAGCAGGATTACAACGGATGACAGTCATTTTCAACAAAAACGAGGCTGTGCTGAAATACTTTGTTTCGTTCCTCTCCTTCCAAATTTACAAACTCAATAAATGCGCCGCCATCTAGTGGTCGACAGTGGAATTACACCCCGTATAATCGAGAGTTGGACCAAAATAAAGTTATTAACCACACCCCACGAAGAAACAAAATCTGCACAAAAGCATCACGGCGAGCGTGGAAGCCGCGATGGGGTTACCGTATTCCACTTCTCAGTCGTCCCACCTCTCTCGAACTGGTTCCCTATCAATCATTGCTTGGGTTTGATTCTGTGTATAATGCAAACAGCCAGGTAACCTAAATCACAAAGAGGGGATGGCAATTTCATCCCAGCAAGAGCGTTAACCAAAGCAAACAGCGGCGTTGAATTTTGATAGCGCTAAGCCTTCCCTGGGAAGAAAGGCAGAATTTAGCTTCAAATCTATATTCCTGCTTGGAAAGAGATTGTATTGTGCTATCAAGATAGTCTGTTTACCTAGTGAATCTACATATGGCTATCTAATATCTTTGTGCCATTGAGCGGGTTGGAGGCTGGAGTCCCAGGGGTGTCAAGACCGGGATTATGCATGGCAGGGGTTGAACTATTGCCCCCCGTGTGATTGAAAGACCTCCGCCAGCTTAGGCGCTGTTTATTGTACATTTGCATCGCTCACTTCTCGGAGGCTGTGGGGGAAACTATCAGTGGTCAGGCACTCCATATCTGGGCCGCTGTAATTTGGTTTCCTTCCGATGCCACCCCAAGCCCCCCCCCCCCCCCCCCCGAATCCCCCCGTCGTCGTGTTTCCCGGCCTGCAGGTGAGACTGAGGGCTTATAAGCAATCATTTAGTTGATTGACCAGGATACGCTTGGATCAATATCTCTCAGCGGGCGCCGCACGGTTAGAGAAAACACATCATGTGTTTGCGGACTTCAAACTGGTATCTATACTGGCGTTTAGGGTAAGAAACAAAAACACTCAACCCTCTGTTTGGTGTTGAGGAACACTAGTTTGCATAATTGCGGCGCAACCACGAGACTGCGGCTGCTGATTTGTAGAATCTGGAAATTTACTGATAATCGCAATGATAAAGCAAGTAATCGTATGAAAATTGATTTGGTATTATTAAAGACAATTAATATGTGTATGTAAGGTGCGGGTATTATTTGTAACCACTTTTGGTCACCATCCCAACATTCTACTGCAGTATCTGTAACTTTGAGTGTGCATGGCTTTAAAAAGCAGGGCTCGACCTGGTGAGTGATGTGGGTGTCAGAAAATGAGAGCGTAGAGTTGGCTGGCTGTGAACTGGCTAATCCGTTAGCTTGACTGCATGTTGAGTCGAGTGGCTGGCATTAGTTGGGGACATAAGCGGCTCGTGTATGAATCGGTTTTCTTAGAGGTTGTTCAGGAACTATTTTTCAGGTGAGGGGAGGACCTTCATTTTGTTGAGTTTTGTTGAATAGATACAAAAGGCCATAGCTTTGTCTAACAGAAACAACGCTTTTGCTGCCATTTTATGGTATCTTCAGGTAAGTAATAATAATGAGTAAACATAGTTTTGACTACAAAGGATCTAAATATATATATATATATAAATATACACACACACACGTTTGACAATGGAATGGATTCACTCTTTTTCCACTGACAAACAAGGAGTTAGGGCATAACATTAGCCATTTCCCCCCCAAATATTTCACTGTACTCACTATACAAAATCTCACTTCATTCTTGTGAGGAACAGGCTCCATCAGATCATTCCGAATCAGATTTCCCCGCTGAAGAGCAGATTATATTAACAAAGATAATTGCATTCGGATCCTTGCCCCGAAGTGGTCAACAATACAATTTCACTAATTTATCCTGGTGAAAGGTTGACCTTAAGAAATGTAATTACATACACCTGAGTTACACGAGCGCCTAAGAGGTCCACAAAACGGTTAGCGTTGAAGAAGGTGTAATTGCACACAAAACAATTAGCCCGTTGTTGCGGCAGTTTAGAATAATTGCAATGTAGCTTCTGGCTTTAAACAAGCAAGCGATTATGACCAAAAAAGAAAAACACACATGGTCCATATAAAAGCAAAAAAGCAGCTAGCATCCTTATTTCGTGTGTGTGTGTGTGTGATCCAAATTAAGCGATAACATTTTAGGGAATAAACACAACGGGCCTGCTCCGCAACACCATCCAGCGGGGAGCGGCATTAGTTCTACATGACCACGTGGAATTAAGTGGTTTAGAGTAACCTGTTATAAACACACACATCATTTATGAATTTTAATAGGTCCGGCCATGCCTCATAACTATGCATGACTTCATACTTTCATAATTGACAGGAAATATGAACTGGGCCAGGGGTCGCCTATTAGAATGACTTTTCATTTAATTTTTTGACAGCCCAATACACAAATGCGGGCTGGATTGCTTGGGCATATCCGTGTAGTGCACGATAAGCCTTAAGAGTGAATTTTAGCAGAAATCCCCTAAGGCTAGGACCGCCGCTCTTACAACTGTAGTGAGGAATAGAGTAGAATAGAACAGAATCGGATATTACAAATCATAATAAGAACAATTTAATCCAATAGTACACTATGTGCATTATGATTATGTAATTCATTATTCATGCAGACAAAACGGAGACGAGATCCACGCCATTACAGCAATCTACAGTAATGATAGTCGTTCTTCACGGAGGATAAAGAATATACGCCCGAGTGTCGTTTCTATTGTCTGTCCACGTGTGTTGCTGCACTGTTTGTGTTGAAATATTTGAAATTGAAAGGAATTGAAACGCCATAAATCCTGCTCCGCAACCCCCAAAAAAGACCACACATTTTTTTGGGGGTGACTTTTTCGAGAAAGCTCTGTACTGTATATAAACACAACAAAATGAAATAAAAGAGAATGCAAAGCAATCTCGTTTTACAACGTGTAATTATTGTACATCCGATATTCATGGATGGGATGTGTGCTTTAAGGGGAGTGGCCTAGCGAAAAGAGCCGACCGGGCGGACAGGACAACCACACAAACCTGACGCAGAATATTTGTCAGAGGACTGTTAATATACAATAGAACAATGTGTGGTGGGCGGCAGTGGAATTTGGGACCAATCACCGTGGTTTTAGCACATGCTAACACACAATGTTTCCCCCAAATGTAAATCCACACCTCTGGGCTGTAAATTGCCACAAAGAGGGCTCTTGAGTGAGCGACTTAACGTCCATCCCACTCACAATTAAGCAGACAGACTGACATTGTCGCTCCTACGCCACTGCAACACTGGGGGCTTTGTTGACATGGCGTCTCGACAAAGCGGGAAACAAACCAGAGGAAAATATTTTCAGCTGACTCATCGACTGGACATTGGTTTCTCGGACACTTGAATGAAAGCAAAATGAAAGATGCTCACAAGTGTCGCTTGTCTCAATGCGTGCTGCTTTTCAACAATGGGTAGGGAACAACTGTAGGAAAGACTCTTCTTCTTATAGGGGGAAGTCAACGCAAACGTTTTTTTTTTTTTTTTTCCCAAGAATATGTTCTATGCAAGCCCACTAGGTGAAACGAGGCATTCTGATAATTATTGCATTTGTGGAATAAGAGTTAATCCGTTTTTAGCCATCTCCGGGGGCGGCCATTTTGTCGCTTCTGTCGACTGAGAATGACATCACAACTACTCAGGTAACAAGCAATCACGGCTGACCAGTTTTCTAGAGCTGAGCCCTGATTGGTCGTTATCTGAGCCCCGAGCAACTGTGATGTCAATTGGCAAAATGGCCGCAACCTGAGATGGCAAAAAGAAGGTGGATTTTGATGCTTAACTCATCCCGCAAACACAAGATCAGAATGCCGTGTTTCAACTAGTGGACCTGCTGGGAACATATTTTTAAAAAAACATGTTTAGGTTGATTTCATTCTTTAAGGGGAATATATGGTTCTGTTGCCTTTTTACTAGGACTGCGACTTTAACATATTCATTTCAATTAATTAATTACTGAAAAAAAGACCCTCTTTTAGCCTAACGTTTGAAAAAAATTGAAAAAAAAAATGAGTGCTGTCAAAAGATTAAAATTTTGTAACTAATTAATGACAAAATTTTCCATAATTAATCGCGATTAATCATATTTTTCAACTCCAATTTTTTCCGAAGCTTGGAACCAATATTTACTTGAGTAACATCTTAGAATTAATGTGGGACAAAAATAAAAGTATATTTCGATTCAAAGTCTGTTCTAATAGCTTTCTTTGATCCTTGAATCCGATTCTTTTCCTGTAAAATACAACAGTTGAACAATACACCAACGACATACAACTAATATGGTATTTGAATTTGTCTTTGCAAAGTGTGCAAATTATTTTGGATTTCTCCAATGAGCCGTCGAGCAACTTTTTAAAGTAAAACTACGCAAAAGTCCGTCTTGACAGTGACTCTCTTAATTTTGGCTGCTCAGTGAGCAGAGGTCAGCTGCCACAGGAAGGAAATAAAACTGAGTTAACTGAGTTAATTTTTAATCTCCATAGTTAATGCTTTAACTTTTGACAGCCCTAAAAAAATATATGAATAAATTTGTGGGATTGAATGGCTGGACTGTGAAAAGACAAGTAAAAAAGACATTCTTATTAGTAATGGAGACCAACAAAAACTAAACACAATAAATCATTTTACATCCACACGCATATCCCCACACAAACATTCTAATACCGGATCTAAGAAAACATTTGTGAAAGCATGAATATATTACCATCTGCTTTTTTTTTTCTTCAATTCTTGACACTTACAGTAGTGGCATGTTTTTGTAAAAGGATATCATTAATCATGGGTATAATCAGATGACATCAGGTCATGGCCCACTAAGTGTGTTTTGCTCATTATGGTAATCTCCAGAAGAGGGGTCTGTATCCGCTTTTTATTTATTTTTTAATTTTTTTTTTTTTTTTTTTTTACTTTGACACTTCTTTTCATGACAACCTACTTCCGATTCTCGTCGCGAAGCCGAAGAGCACGGAAACGCGGCAATCTCTTTCAATAACTAGCAATTAACAGGCATCTTAAATCTTGATAGCCTCATTTGAGTCGACGTTGATGTTTTAATTTGAGTGCCGAATGTAAAATGTGTACCCGGATGCAGAAAATGTCAACGCATTGCAACGTTAAGAGTACTGAAAATGGAGTTATTCCGTAGCGTGTTAGAATGCCGATTTACTCTTCTTCTGATTGGACTACTGCATATTGTACTTGACTTTATCGCTGGTGTTTTTTATGTCACCGTTACATTTTCCCATTACGCCACACATGAAGGCTCATGTTAATAGGTAAAGTCCAAGTCTGCTTACTCATCTGAAAATGATTTTTATGTGTCGCCGTTGTGGCATTATCTTAATTCAAAGCGTGGCAGTCTCGGCTCACGAATGAAGGGAAAATCATTTCCGCGGCAGCAGAAAATAAACGCCGGACCTATTTACTATCTGCTTGATATATGAAGTTTGTGCTTTTGATTGCGGCCGATTACGTCCGGGGGAGAATGACCTTTAGCGGCTACCGTATTGTAATATAATGAGGACGTGTCAGTCAGCGTGAGTACAGTGATGAGACGAGGGCCGGCCAGGCGGCGTTGGGAGCATCGATCCGCCGCTGCCGTGAGTATTGAGGAGAATTTGAACTATTTCGACGCCTCCTTCTCCTGGTAGAACACACAAAGAACCGAGATAGAACAATACATCATCCGGTTATTCGCTAACTTGTATACGATTGCGATATAATTCGTACTGTTAAACTGCTTGACGCCACTGAACGTAGAGTCCGTTTTTTTCTTTTCTTTTTAGATAGCCGTAGCTGAGCGGCAAAGGTGATGAAAATGGATATGTTGATGGCCGGTCTTGCCTCCACCTTCTCATTAACTCTGGCCTCGGTAATATGACCTGGGAGAGATTTGGTCCTCCTACTTCAAAGCCAACACTGAGTCGCTAAGCCCTGCAGGGAGAGCCCTCTCTCATAAAGAACAATTAAGTGGGCCAATCAGACGGGCTTAAAGTCACTCCTCCAGTGCCTCAGCTCCATAATGAAGCAAAAGATAGCATCGGCCACGTGGATTCTCATCATAATCACGGTCAATCATAATGTTGTAATTTGCTTTGACTTTTGCGTCGAGCACTACTTGAAGCCTGATTTGGCCTAACAGGATGATCAATGTTTTTTTTGTTTAATCTGCAATTTATTATTTTATTTTTTTTCTTGGAAAAAAATGGGAGGTATGCGATTGAATTTCAATTTCAAGCAAGGTTATTATAGTTGATAAAAACAAAAACTAACAAAACAACCAGAATGGAAAAAAACATTTTCATCAACCAAATACTAAAAACACAAATGTGTTTTGATATCTTCTGACATCTTATGTCAATTAACATCGCACATGAAGTGCGATTTCATTTTAAAGTCTCTATTTCGGTATTGCTGTGCGTCCACACAGAAGAAGAAATAACAGTTGTTTGTACCGTAGTTTAATTTATTACGCAATACTTGGTGGCTTTTTTTGTTTTTTTGTTTTTTTTTAATCTTGCACTCACAAATACTCCATATACTGCATTTCAAAAACTAAAGCTAATACTAAAACTAATAAAAACTCAATTAAACCGAGCTAAAAACAAATAAAAACTAACAAATCCGCTCTAACAAATAATAATTTTTTTTTTTTATCAAGTCAAAGCCAAATAAAAACTAACTATAATGAAAAATCCCAAACGACTCTAACCCAAGCTGCAACTTCTGATTCGGCGCTGAGGAAGTTGACGCCGGGCATCCCAGAATGCCTAGCAGCGTTTTGTAAGATGGTGTTATGAACTTTGTGTTTCATCATTGATTGTGATTATGCTTCCTTGTAGTCTGAGCTCGTATCCAAGCTAGTGTTCGGTTTCGGGAGGATCCTGTTTGTCTCACTGTGTCACAAGCTCATTGTGAGTTTTTGGCCGTCTTCGCCAAGAGGTGTCTTGCACCGAATGACATTCAAGCTAGGACTACCACCGCCCGTTCGAAATCTCAGCCAGGTCAATTGGTCCAGACGATCGCAAACAGATGGGAAGAATAATGTGATTATTTTTAGAAACGTCAACTTTGAGAGCGGATTTGCTGACGTGTGAAAGCGTAGCCAAAATGAAATGCCTTTCATCTCCAGCATCGGGTGTAACGTCGTCAACACTTGTGGGACGGCAACACTGCTTTCAACACAACAGGGCGGGCGGGGTATTGAGTCGAGCGTGAATCTTACATCCGCTGCATCCCCCGTTCCAGCATTGACCATTTCCACAAATACCGTAGAAACAAGCGGCCGAAATGACACGGCTTTTTATCCGTTCTTAGTTAAAAAACAGCGTCTGAACGTGATGTGAGTCTGCAGTGAATAGTTTATCTCTGGGGTGTTAGCCCTAACTATGGAAGCGGAGTAGCAGTGAAACATTAATCACCAAAGTATTATGGCTCATATCCTTGGACAGCACATTAATTCAGGTGGCTATTAGGCGGCAGCCTTGCAGCCGGCCTTCGCAAGAAAAAAAAAAAAAAAAAAAAAAGAATAAAAAAAGCGGGGTCCACATTCAAATTCAGTCGGCAGTGTACACAGTGAGGAAATCTGCGGCACTATTATGGCGCGACGATGAGAGAAGCAATTTTCTCATTTGAATACAACCGACAAACGAGTATATTTAGCGGAGTCCGTGCTGCGGGTGAAGCTCGGAAGAGTGGACTTTGCCGGGCAGTGGGCGTAATAACTCGGCGCCGCAGTCTTTTCCTGTATTCCCTGTCAATACAGGCAGACGTTCTACCTGCAGATGGAAAATTAAAAAAAAAAAAAAAAAAAATGGAGTGAAGGAACACCAATTAGAAAGGCTCTCTCTCCTGCACTTCCTCTGAAAAGCCAGGCTCCGCTAAAGGTCAGCCTGAAATTTGAATGACAGGGCCAAAGTCTTTTACTCATAATTTTTGTGTTTGCCATAGATTTTGGAGCAATTCACAGCCTTAGAGGCCTTAAGTAGAACAGCAATTAATTGTAATGAATAATCTGACAAATCTGGTTGACATATGGCCGCTAATACTCCTCCTTTCTAGAGGGAGCAGTGGAAGGATTAGATTACCTCAAATGATATCTGGGAGTGCTGTGCCATCTGCATGTACGGGGAACCTGCGGCGCACGTAAAACAGGACGCGGGTGGAAGTGGGGTCTGCGCCCTGCCGCTCCACTTCCCCGCAACCGATTCGGGAATAGGACCGGCTTCTTTTTTTTTTTTTTTCCTCCTCTCTCTGCTCCCTTCCGTCTTATTGAACCAGCTGCCTCTCATGAAGTAAAAAAAAAAAAAAAAAAAAAAAAAAAAAAAAACGCAATAAGGCGACGGCGTTGCCAAAATGGAAGACGGAAAGCAAAAGCAAACAAACACGACAGAAGTGACAAGTGTTGTGTCAACTCACAAACAACACCTCCACATGGAGCCATCTGAGCACAGGCGAGTTTATTAAAAGCATCTAAATGAATGATTACTTATTATCCCTCGTATACAGGCGGCGCGTGTTTGCCATTATACTTCTAAAGCTCTACAAATAATTTACATCGGATGAAAGATGAATGCAATGAGCAGTGCCCAAGTTTTTCACGCATTTATATTTCGGGGCGGTTCAAGTTAAAATAGGGAATAATCGAGATTTGTTTTGGGCTTTTTCGTCGATGAACAAAAGATGTTCAGTTGACACTGCTTTGAAATGTTGTACTTGTGTATGAAATGCGCTATATAAATAATGCCGCATCGCTGCAAGATATGCTGCTCGAAAATACTGACATTCATTAACAAAATAACTCCATCTCATGGCCCCCCAAAAAAACCTTCCATAGTAACTTAGCAAGGAGCAACAATCGTTACAACATTAAGTGACTCTACAGTGTGCAAATAGCAAACGACATGCCCTTATAAGTGCCGTGAACAGCTTCTAATGCTAATGGGCTAATGTGGCTAACTGTCTTTCTGTAAATTTTGCTATGAAAAGCCCTTTTTCAGTCTTGTCTTTGTTATTTCATAATTTCAGGTGTTAACAGAAGCAAAATAATATTAAGGTCAAATTCACTGTTTCTGCTTGACTTTTTTTTTTTTTTAACAAAAAGCTCATTTTTGCTGCTTTTTGGTCAGAAAGGGGTGTTTTGGGTTAAACCAACCTACAGTATATTCTACTGCTGATTACTACAAAAACGAAAAAGCATTGGTGTTTATATCTTTGCAGATCAATAATCAGTAAAACAAACGGCTGGCGATATTGGGATCTCAACTGTAAAGAATGAGTTAAAAACAGAGTGGGGAAAAAAAAAAGGAAATTTAATTCCAATCAAGGTCGTGAACTCGCAAATCAAGGCACCGCCGTACTCCTCTGAGTCCTCCCGTATGAACTCATCAGAAAAAAAATGATCTCCAAATAATATGCCCAACCCCGAGCAGCGTTTAGGTGACAAAAACGAAGCGCCAAAGCGCCCCTTTTGCAGTCACCGCTGTGCTTTGTGATCATCACTTTAACCCCCGTGTAACTGACGCCCAACACTACAGAGGCTCCATTTGCAGCACCTGTCTGCATAAGAACACTCTTTTGTGTTGCTTCTGAAAAAGAAAGAAAAAAAAAAAACATTGTGAAGTGATCGTTCGGGAGCCAGGTCTGCTATGATGGCAGGAATATAGAACATTTCTTCAACCGCCCCCCCCCGCCTCCACGAGGCGCTGGTGTGTGGCTTGCATAATTGCCAGGGAGCAGGTCTTAATTTAAACCGGGGGGTAATTATCATGCAGAGCATACCCACCCAGAATGTTTGCATAACTATCACAAGCGTTTTCATAAATGATGCTTTAATTAGTCTTAATTAGAATTTGTTTAAGTCAGCAGGGAATGCAGGGCCCGTGAAATGATGTATGTAATAAGCATCAGGGCCTGCTCAGTTTTTTTTTTTCTTTTTTTTTTTTTTCTCCCCCCCCCTACTCGGGGAATAGAGCTGACAAAAATCACATCACATTAAATTGATTCAGTCAGAATTAAAATTCTTATGGTATTAATTAAATGGGTGGTGGGGGGGGGGGGGGGGGGTAGGTGTCGGGCGTTGGGGGTTCGATCTCATTAGCAGGCTGTGTGGTGAGGCAGAGAGCCTCTCTGCCAGCAGATGCGAGGGTGTCACAACTGCTGTACATGCTCGCCATTAGGGCCCCCAGACGGGGAGGAGAGAGACGTAAGAAGGGATGACCTGCGAGTGACAGAGGAGAGGAGAGCGGCGGAGGGAAGGAGGAAGGAGAAGTGCGGCCGGGGAGAAAGGCGGCAAAAAGGCGAGGAAGGCAAGCGCGCGTCTCGGGGCTTGGCGAGGAGGACGGCGAGCGGGAGGAGGCTTCAAGTGGCAGCGCATTAATGGGGCTGCGGGCTCCTCGCCGTCTCAGGCTTTATTTAGCTTCATTTGGTCTATTTGGCTGGAATTCAATAAGAGCAGAGCTAATGACTTGACCAGATAGCCTGTTATCAGCTCTGATGAGACACCCTTTCTCTCTCTCTCTCTCTCGCCGTGACTTTACACGGCTACACTCGCCTAATGGGCTTCTTGGATTGCTAGGCAAAAGGACAGCGCAGTTCAGTGCAGTACGAGGGACGGAAGCACCCCACAGAGCGCGCTGTTGCCCAAGAGGAGTTCATCGTAATCACAATGAATTGAAATGCGATTTGGATTTTGGCTTCTCGCGATCATAAAAATGTTTGATGGAAAAAAAAAAAAAAAAAAGGTTGAATGCGTCAAATGGTGCCGCGTTTGCGTGTATGCAATTTCCTACATCGGGGATGGGTAACTTAAATGGTGGTGTGGGGCCGTCATTTTTGCTGCAGCGCAACCCCTGGCTACTTCTTAGCCAGATGCGAGAAAAAAGTGCCATTTTAAATATGGACATAATATGTCTGTTTTTTTTTTTTTTTTATTAAAGCAATGTATCTTAATATACGGTATTTCATTCTTCATAATACATTTCTCGATACATGTCTAAAAGAGCCAAGTTCAAATACAAATTGTGTTAAGAATCGGAAAATAACCACATACTGTGATTCTCTTTTTCCAGTTCAATGGGCTTTTGTGCATAAAAGAAAATGACAATTCAAGGACAGCACAAAACTGTTGAACAGCAAACCAACATGAAGTGCAAGAAGTCATTTTGTGCATTTGTTGTTAACATTACACAGGTACTATATTTGTCCTGCGTGTCATTTCAAATGCACCAAAAAGTATTCGGCCTACTCATGTAGTGCAGGGCAGTATAAGATGTGTCTGCCATCCGGTGGTGAATGGTGATATTACAATTTAAAACTATACAGTGGAACCCCACAATTAGAGGCATATAGCGACTGGGCCAGTGCTAATGCTAATGCCCGTGTACAATTCACGCCCACTGAAAATGGATTGGCGATTTTTTAATTTTTTTTTGTAAAGCAAAAAAATTCATTAACTCATTCACTGCCATGAACAGTATTTATTTGTCATTTCACAGCGCAGCCATTCAATCCCAGGAACCTATTTATATTTTTTTCTATTTTTTCAAACATTTAGGGTAAAAGAGGGTCTGAAAATGTCTGGCAGTGAATGAGTTAAAAAATTGTGATGAACCTGAAAATGTAAATTTTCCACAAAAAACGGGGTTTGGACCTCCCTAAAAAAAAAAAAGAAAGAAGGGTTCATTTTCCTGCTGAAAAAAAGAGCTTTTACACACTGTTGTATTAACAGTCAGCATTACGTTAAAAAAAAACAAAAAAACGATTTTGATAATTACCAATACTGTTAACTGAGGGCAGTTGTAGCCTAAATCTCACATTGGGTGGCAGTCTACTCAACGTGTTGAGCACTCTCAGTATTTACTTGTTTAAATTTGGAAGTGTCGCTCACCCGCGACACTCGTTAGCATGCTAATAGCTCCGGCCAAACTTGTGCGGAATGTGAGCGCTGGACTTAAAAAAACAATTTTCCAGTGCTAAGCGAGAATTTTCCCTGCCATCAAAGTGTGTCTCTTGACTTAGCTTTTCATCCCTCAGGTAGTGCGTGGCATCATCAGGTCAGCAGATAGTAGAGACGTTAAACAATGGCCGCATTGTTGAACCCCGCAGCAGCTGTCAGCTTCAGTGAACTGCAACCTTGAGAGGACACAAGAGCATAAAAAAAAAAAAAAAAAAGGAGAAGGGGGATAAAAATCACTTCCAGATCGCACACATTTATTGAAAGGTGTCATGTCTTTTGTAGCGCACCATCCAAAAGTCTTTTTTTTTTTTTTTTTGCTGCAGGTGGAACATATATTTTCCAATAGGGTGCTCAATAAAAACCGCACACGCATGTCTCTTGATTAAATAATTCACCGCTGCGGTCGATAAAGCCAACATTTCCAGCGGAAATCTTTCATTACCCAAAAACGCCTCCGTCAAGCCTGTCCGACATCGTATGAGGCAGGCATTGTAAACACTTGGAAACGGCGCCCGGTATGGAATCCAATGAAAATGATAATGCGGCGAAACAATGGCCCGCGGCAACGTAGCGCCAACCCGGCGGAGGGAGCCCGTGTTACAAGGCATCACTTTCCCAGTATTAGGAAGCGAGCATGACCGCTAGGAGGCCCCTGCATAAATATTTGGGGTAAATACACACTACATCATTTTTTCTTCACACTTGAATTGCATTATGATTTCCATGCAGACTCGGGTGAACCGGGGTCAGGGGACTAAATTAAGTGGGCCCTGGAAGCAGCTGCAGCGGTTCCTCTCTTTAACCATGCTTGGCTGGTTAAGCTATCAAAAGCAGCTTGTACATGCATCATAAAAAAACACACACTTGCGCGCGTGCGCTTATAAATGGTATTAAAATGCTGTTGACCCTTAAAATTAGAAAAGGAAACATTCGACTCGTTGCGTGACAATTATTCCACGTCCGTCAAAAAAAGCACAGTAGAGGAGAGGGACCGTGCGAGCGAGGTTGACCCCGCCCGCCCGCCCCCGCGGAAATTTATCGATAGGCCGGCGGAGAAGTGCGGAGGTACATTTATGACAATGGGGCGTGATGACATCACGGCATAAAAGCCCTCGGCGGGGTCACGTAGACGCAAGCCGCATGCGTTTGGAGGCTTTGTGTTTGCTATGCGTGAATACGTAAGTGGGAGAGTGGGTCAGTGGTTGACATTGCTTCCCTGTGATGTATTACGACATCCACGCCGTTTTTTTTTGTTTTTTTTGGGTAAGTTTTCAATTTGGAGCCTGTAGCATCTCAACTTGATCCAGGGGTACCTTGACTTCAATTAGTTCCAGGACCAAGCTCCTACATACGTTTTTGCCCATTGAAATGAAATGAAATGACATTAATCCATTCCAGCCCCCCCAAAAACACTTTTTTTTTTTGTCTAGCACTGTATTATTTTAAAACATAATAAAATAAAATTCTATTAATATTATAATATATGAGTTAAGCAGCAAAATCCACCCCTTTTTAGCCATCTCAAGGGGCGGCCATTTTGTTACTTCTATCGACTGAAAATGACATCACAACTACCCAGGGCTCAGGTAACGACCAATCACAGCTGAGGTTCAGAAAACAGGTCAGCCGTGATTGGTCGTTACCTTGTGATGTCATTTTCAGTTGACAGAAGTGACAAAATGGCCGCCCCCTGAGAAGGCTAAAAACGAGTGGATTAACTCTTACTCCACAAACGCAATATTTATCAGAATGCCCTGTTTCAACTAATGGGCTTGCCTAGAATATATTCTTGAAAAAAATATGTTTGGGTTGACTTCCTCTGTTTTTCGACTTCAACTGTTTTTACCTTTAACCATTTATAGAAGTTGTACGTGAAACCCCCCCAAAAAAATCAAAATTATTTCAAAATATTGGGAAGAAATTGAAAAAAATATTGACTGCTGAGAAATCAGAAAACATCCCTGAAATTAACGAGATTGTGTTTGCTGTAATGTCTTGTTTTGTGGATCCGATCAATGACGTGATTGATCGATCGGCAAATTTTGACAATACAACTGACATGCATGGAATGCAAAATATCCAAATCGAGTCAATATGGTCCACTTTTCAACAACAAACTCGTTGTGTATTTTTTGCTCAGGAAAGTGAAACAGGCATTCATTTTCAGTTCTATCAATCCATTTTCGAGCAATCTCTAATTGCCCCTGGCACAGCCCTTCGCCAAAAGTGATTCATTACGCCGAATTTGAGCAGTGAGCGAGGAAATGTACAAAATTATAAAGCCTAATTTCTAATTAGTCCGTTTGGTGGTAATTTTTTTTGCAGACATAATCTTTAAGTCCAGAACTACAAAATAAGTGCCAATGTTTGAACCATGAAAAAGGACCTTTAAGGGGCGGAGCTGAGTGAGTAACATCAGGAGCTTAAATCCGGTTGGCCCAACTTGGTCAGTTTTCTTTCTCCATATTAAAGTCATGCTAAGGCTAACATGGTATCCTTGACGGGCCTGGGGTAAAGGGCCACCCCCAAAAAAAAATCTAAGGTACACTACGTTTTGGCCTGTGGTTTACCACGGATGCCAGTAAACCTCAAACAGACACATTAGGCAAAAAAATAAATAAAATAGCCTATGTCTGTTGTTGCTGAAATTTCCTTTCGAAATCGGAGATTCCAAGCATTTCCTCCATTGCTGAGCAGTTTTTGAACAACTCAGTGCTCCGTACGACATCGGCCTAATGCAGTCGACGCGTGCCAAGCGAGACATGCGCACCAATCTGGGCAATGTTGCAAATGAATGAGCAAGACTTCATGACAACGTCACATTTACGGCACGTTTTTCCATCAGTGTGATGAATCACCTTGATCTGCTGGAGATTTGACTGGACAGAGCGGCCGCAAAAACATTATCAATGAATTTAACTTCATCAAAACAAACTGCGCCGTTATTAGCAGCAAGGAAAACACAAAATTGTATTATTGGAGAAGGGGTTTCTCAAACTTTTTATATAGGCGTGGTAGGGCTGCGCAATTAAGGAAAATTCGATTACAATTACAATTATTAAACTCCACGATTACAAAATTGGCATAATTGTAAAAAAACCCCGATTAATTTTGCACTTTTTTTTTTTTTAATTTCATGACTCATTTTATACATTTTGTTTGATCCAAAAGGAAGTTACATAATTATAGTATTTCAAAGAAACTTATTTGTCTTTAATGTTCACATTTAAACATTTTCTTGTTTTGTACCTAAAAATGAATGATCGTTTGAATAATCGTGATTTCAATTATCACCGAAATTATCGTGATTACTATTTTTTTTTTCATGATCGAGCAGCTCAAAGTAGTAGTAGACTTTTTTTTTTTAATTTTTTTAATCAAATTAAGATTGTCTTACAAAAGATTTTTATTTGTTTTTTTTTTAATTTTCTGGTCTAGTCCTTCTAGATTCGCTTCCTATCCTCACACTCAACTGCAAACAGCCCATTATGATAATTTAGTTTAATTATACTAATAATCTGTTATATATTCATTAGCCTTTTAATTGGTTAACTCTGGGGACCGCCAGCAATTGCAGTCAGTCACACACACGCAGATGATAATCACGCCGGCACACACGCCACGCATGCAGTTCTCTCAGCGCGGAAGTAACCTCCCCCTGAACTTTTGCCGGAGCGCTCGTCCTCCAATCATTGACAATTTCGGTACATTTGCCAGTTTGGACAGGAAAAGCAAAGCCTCAACTCGGAATGTGGGGAACCTGTGACATCTGCACTGACATGCTGCAGATAATCCTCCATGTGATTGTCAGACAAATTGGGGGTCATCGGCGCCGCACACAGCCGAGCGCGGCGGCGCCAAAAAAAAAAAAAAAAAAGGACACGGAGGGAAATGTTCAATCACCAGGCGGTCCATTCGGGAGCCCGTTCGCCTTTTTCAGCCTCTTGAGCGCACGGTTCATCTCCCCGCCGCGATCCGGCGCTCGCCTTCTCCGCCCGCATCTGCCGAGCCTCCGCTGGGAGGGAGCTGTATTATGGCTGGGTTAATTTACTGATTAATATCCAGCCACTAGATCCCGCTTCCCCCAGATGGCCAATTAAAAAGCACAACTGGCAATGCTCGTAGGCCTGGCAGCAGGTTGCCGTCGGGCCCGGGGCTGGAGGCTGTGACAGAAGGTGCGGGTCCTGTTTGGGCCCAAGTAAGAGCCACCAACTATGTGACTCTTTGACTCACTGCGCAGTGTAGAAGGACAAACGAACGCCATAAAAACAGGGTAGGGCAGAGAAGAAACGGGTGGCAGAGGGCACTCTTTAATGGGGGGGAAGTCAACGTGAACATTTTTTTTGTTTTTTTTCAAGAATATGTTCTATGCAAGCCCACTACTTGAAACAGGGCATTCTGATTCATATTAAAAATCCACTCGTTTTTGGCTAGCTCTGGGGGCGGCCATTTTGTCTTCTGTCGAGTTGAAAATGACATCGCGACTGCTCACAACGACCGATCACGGCTCAGATTCAGAAAACGGGTCAGCCGTGATTGGTCGTTGTGAGCAGTTGCGATGTCATTTTCAACTCGACAGAAGACAAAATGGCCGCCCCCAGAGCTAGCCAAAAACGAGTGGATTTTTAATACTTATTTTCGTCATTTTATTTTATTTTTTGTCATTTTCATTTTCCGCGCGTTCTGGGATTCAATACGTTAGCGACCAAGCTTCGCTTTGTATTGCTTCCCTTTCTCCGTGTCACCGTTCCGTGGTCCGGTTGCAGCTGGGTCTGAATCTACTAAGGTAGGCTAGCGCCGTAGCTAGCAATATGAGGCTAACCCTGATTCATTCCCTTTTATCCAGTTAAGCGTGCGCCGGTTGCGTTTATAATTCTTTGGTCCAAATCTAAAAAGGCACTTTTAGGCCACTTTTTCTGACTTATTTCTAGTACACACCTCAGATAAAAAGATAATCTTACAGGACGATTTGATTGTCGAGCGTTTGATGTCCTTGGTCGCGAAGGGGCAAAAACAGCCCGATTGTCTCTACCCGGCCGTAAATAAATTCACTTTGTGGCATCTTTGTCCCTTCAAAATTCAGGCTTGTGGAACCGTTCTAGTGTGTTTTTGTGACAATCGTTAAAAGTAAACTCCTACTCAATTTTCATAAGAATAGACTCGATGGCGTCATGCATCTTTCACTGCTCAACGGTCAACTCCAAAGGGATCTCATTGAGCTCCGAATCCACATCCTTGAATAACGCAGAACGAGTCTTTTGGTGTCGATTTATCGGCCAAATAAGTGGACATAAAGCACTCTTGCGACTCATCAGGGAAGCCGTTAATTACCGCTAATGATTTGAATTTGGTGCGCGGCTTTGCTATAAAACAATATTTATGGTGCATATTAAGGTCAAGTATTTTTTTATTTTTTTTTTTTCAAAAGTAAAATCATCACAGTCCAAAAAAAAAAAAAAGTGTTAAGAACAGCCAACAATCCAGGAATGCGGTAATTGGAAAATTGTCGGTCCGGTCTCATTTTGCATTCCCAATCAAAAAGGTAATCAAAGCTCACAGGGTGATCCCACTCGAGCGGCACACTGCTCTTGGATCAAGCCTCTTCACTTCATGCCCAATTGATCTAATTACATAAAGGGAATTATCACTCTCTGTCTCTCTGATATAGTGCTTGCCGCCGCATCCGACTGTTCACTTAATTAAGTCCTCATTCTCGCAGTGGTGTGAGGCCATCCAATATTCCGTCTGCCTTTCCGCAACCCTCTTTGCCGCTTTGTCCGTGCTTTTTTTTTTTTTTTTCTTCTTTCTTTTTTGTCTTTTATTTATTTTTTTATTTTTTTCCCCCCGCGAGGTGAGCGCAACTCCAACCACTGTCCTATAGTCCTCGGTGTCGCTCGCCTTGTAATCAGCGACCCCCTGTTACTCAATTATGGGATGTGAATTTGGGCTCTCGGGTGACCTTCTCGCAGTGATCCTTCTGCTGACCCTTCAATCAAGAGTACCGCCTTCCCCACTCCTGCTTTGTGTGTTGCTTTGCTTTATTTATTTATTTATTTTTTTTTCATTTGAGGGGATCTTTATGAGGAGGGAAATGAAAGGGAAGCGGGTCACTCGTGTTGTGTTCTCACCTCCAGCCACTTCAGAGGCTCTGAACAGGGGCGCGGTGTTTACTTTGATTGGACGTCGGGGATACCTTTTTGGGTTCAGGGGTCGGAGGGCGGGATGCATCGCTCTGTTGTCGGCAGGTAATCATATCTAGCTTTGTGCTCCTTGTACCCCGACGCCGAGGGTGGCGGCTTAAAGGCCGAGCGGAGCCTTGTACCGCCTCTGGATCGGACTTTTGATATCCTGGAGGATTCCGCTCGGCTCCGTCTTTTGCCGCCGAGCTCATCTTCCAAGCCGGGCTTTGTTCGTTCGGCGGTTTTAAGATGACACTTTCCGGCTTGGCTTAAAGGTGACGCAAGGATTCCGTCTATTTACCGATGATGTGTCGGGAGACTGGCCTCATATCTCTGCATACGTTACCTCGAGCTGGAGTTTAAAGAGCGATTGCTCAGGACAGGGAAGTTAAAGAGGCAATTACATAATGAAATGGGCCATCAATTCTGTTCACAGGCCTTTTTTTTTTTTTTTTTTTCTCTCCCTCTTTAAACAGAGATGGCCCAGATAGCCTCGGTTTAGCTGACCCGGTAGAAGTACAACTGTTTGCATGAAATTCTCCTTTATCAAAGAACGCAGAAAGCGCACGGCTCTGTCCGGCTTTCTATCGCTAGCCTGTAATTGGGTTATTAATTACCCCTGCTTTCGAAGCTGCTCCGGCTATTGTATTTACAGCGTTTCCATGGTGACGCGAGCCCATTGATAAGTTTGTGCCCGTATCATGAGCGGCGCTGTGTTCAAATGACTCCCTCGTCTAAACATGGCAGTGTCTTAGAATGGACTCCAACGCAATTAGTTGGATGCGCGCTACTCGGCTGTTCGGCATAATTTGATCATATGCTGACAATAGGGGAAAAAAATACGGTAGCATTGAAATCAAATCAACTCGCTTCACAACAAGCAGTTCTTCTTCTAAAAAAAGAAGCTTATTTCCGCTAGCGGTTAAAGTTAAAACAAGTACATAACATTCCCTTTGGAAAGTCTGCTAGCTTAATGCTAACACAAAATGCAAAGCCCCATTGACGGGTTAACGACACTAGCATCGATGTTACTGTACTTATAAACCTAGCTTAGCTTTGTAAACGAGTGGTAGCATCACATTCAAGCAAAGTATCCAATACTCAGGAAACATATTCTTTATCCTCAGCAAAGAACCACTTGTGTTATTGCGGCTTTCCGAGGAGCTGAGACGTCTCCGTGTTTATCAATTTGTTTGCATTGTTCTGTCTCCAGGTGGCCAATGTGCGCACAGCATAAGGAGCAGCACAATGGAAGCAAAATGTGGCAAAAACTGTTCAATTGAATTATGTCAATAAGTCGTTTATCAAATACCGGGAGAATAGTAACGCACTGTCCATGATTGTTGTAATTTAAAAACATATTAGTTAGGGGTGGGAATCTTTGGAACCTCAAGATTCGATCCGATTCTGATTTAGAGGCCCACGATTCGATTTAATTCCGATTCAGAGGCCTACGATTCGATTCGATTGCGATTCCGATGCATCAATACATTGGCTTACATTTTATAGTCCATGTAAGAACACTGCTACCTTTTTTAAAACAAAAAACTCAAGGAAGAGCAAAAATGTATATTTCACACTTTGACTTGTATGAGGTTTTGCTTGTTCCGCCATCTCGTGACGTATTAGCTTAGCCTAGCGCAGACATCTGACGTACAAACGCAGGTAATCGCTTGCGCGTGCTTTGAGTTTTGTTCGTTAAACTTTAAGTATCGATGAATGATACCTATGAATCGATTCAAAATCTTTTTAATCCGCCGAACGATGCATCGAAAAACGACGACTACAAGCGACGGCTCGTACCTTGAGATACTCTCTAGTTGAGGCACTTGTAAGTCAAGGTACCACTCTATGGGGTTGTGCGAGTGGCTTCTTAGCTTCACCTTTTTGCACAATGAGACCACGTTGTGGCTTCTCACATTGGCTTTTAAACACAAGCCATAAAAAAAAAAAAAAAAAAAAAAAAAAAAAGGGAGGGGGGGCGTGGTCTTAATAAACTGATCAATCCTTGATCCCGGATAAGAACCGGCAGTCAGACTATGGTCTCAGCACGCGGGCCCACAGGAAAGGCGCGTAGTAGTTGTGTGGCCCAGTGGAGCATTAGACTGTCTCTGTCTGTCTGGCTCGGCAGACAAGAGGACACGAGTGAGGGATGGGCCTCGTCTTGCGGGGGAAACGGCTTGTGTCCGCCGCCCACACTGCGCCTCCTTTGTGTGAAATTGGCTGAGAGGATGTAGACATATTCCACGCACTGATCCATGGCGGAGTATAAACAAGAGGGGGATCTTGCTTTGCCTCCTAGAAGGTCAGGAAGCTTCCCCGTGAAACAGTAAGTGACACTGCCTCTTCGGCGCTCACTAACAGTCTGACCGGTGGAAGCTCACCCTGAGCCCCTCCCTTTCTTGAGTCCTATTTTCTTCGGATGCAGCCATGCATATTCAATGGATATCGTAGTTTAGAAAAAAAAAAAAAAAATCAAATCAAATCGCTGAGCCTCACTGAAAAATTGACCACCAGACAATCCATGGCCAGTTTGAGAACTAGACCAACTACTCTTAAAGCGGTGCCTTCTTTTAGCTCATTAACGGCCGGACATTTTCAGACACTCTTTTACCCTAACGTTTGAAAAAATAAAAATAAATAAATAATAGAAAAAATATATAAATACATTTCTGGGATTGAATGGCTGGATTGTGAAAAGGTATATATAAAAAATGTTTTTGGCAGTGAATGAGTTAATGAGGGAAAATAGCACGCTATAATAGCAAACTTTATAAAAACATTTAGTAATGACACATGTAATGTAAAGACATTCAGCAGTTTTTGCTTCAGTTCAATGCCGCTTCTGGTCCAAGCCACCTGGGGGCAGTACAATATAGACAGGGACATACTGTACATGGAAACGGTCTTAGCTCCTCAGTGCGGCAGTAATATTAGTCGTTCTTTGCAGATGATAAAGAATATAAGCCTGTGAGTATTTTTATATTATCTGTCTACACATGTTGCTCCACTGTTGTGTTCAAATATCAGTTGCTTCAAACAGCGCAACAAAGGAATCTGTACATGGTAGTACAGAAATTTCCCAGCCTGGCAACCATTCTTGGACGACTATGGTGCTGACATACATTCCCAATAGTATATGCTTGGCGACAAAAAGCTTCATTTTTTTTTTTTCCACTCAAGCCCCGATTCGATTCGATTTTCAGTTCCCGATTTTCGATTCAATAAAAAAAAAAAATTCAAAACATTTTATTAAATTAAATGTCAAAATTGGTTGTGATTCTGCAGCCATCCACAAACGCAATACACAATGATGTTTGGCGCGATTAATCGGGGGGAATCGATTTTCGATTGTTACCTCCCTAGTCAATGGCATTTCACATTATGTGCTAGTATTAACTACAATTTTTGCCAATTCTGCATTTGTTTTAAATACACGTGTTATTCTCTTTGTTTGAGGTTTATTTTGACAGTAAACCTACAACGTAGAGCGGCATTTAACATCTTTTTTACCCTCTGGAAATGTCCAAACGACAACTTGTGTCTTGAAAAACTCCCAAGTCATGCCACTTGTATCTCGAGGCAGCCCTGTTCTAGAAACTCTCCCAAGTTTGGGAGGAAAAAAAGTGAAGTCCTTATCTCAGCACCGGCGAGGTCACAACGGCTGAGACAAAAGGTAGGAGATCTGTGCATGAAATCTGATTGCGGCTGCAGTAAAACGGACTGGGGAAGGCATGAATGTAATTAAAGTGGCTGACACTTTTATGCTGGGTAATGGGAGTCCAGGGCCCAGCTATTCCCAGACGAGCTCCCCTCACAGTATGGAGCACATTTTAATACCAAGCCGCACAATGACTTAAATGCAACTCTCAAGGCTTTTTGTGGGGATTTAATATTGATGTGTAAACAGGATAAATGCCAACAACCTGGGGTTTAAGGGACATGGTAAATAAACACTCGGCCATATATAAAATATATAAAACCCGTCAAGCATCTGGAGACCGGGCAATTCTCATCCTCAACTTCTCCTGTGATTTTCTGCCACATAAAAATCCGCAATTATGAAACTTATGAGCTTGAGTACGGCTATGAAATTAAACTAGGCCGGGTGTAAAGATGAGCCGTGTTGCATCGCGGGGCTAATATCAGGAAACCAAAAAAAAAACAAAAAAAAAAAACAGTTAGGCCCGCTCCAATCAGCAACATATTTATTCATGCGGGCGAGAAGGAAACGGGAGCATTTAGATCACAGAGGGGCAGATAATGAACAAGTTAAGAAGAGCAATGGTACTTTGAAATGTTCCTCAAGCAGCCAGATCCCATGGATTTAATCTGTAATAAATAATCTGGCATCATTGCAAGATGGCATCTCATAATGGCAAATGAAATATGCTGGTATGATAGGTACAATAAATCTGGATTTTCCTATGGTTCCCTCAGGCTAGGACAATATGCAACTATAGTGCTCTCTGTCAGGAAGAGCAGATCTCAGAGCCGTCATAAAATCTAAATGGGCACTAATTAGGCAAGCCTTGCCTCTCACACTTACTATTTCTATTGACATTTTCAGCACGCCGCCAACGCTGCCGCCGCACGCACGTCCTCCCCCCCCCCCCCCCCCTTCACAACCATAAGTCACTGAGAGGAGAACTCCCCGGATTGCAGAGCGCCGGGCTGTTAAAGGGAAGTTCAACTTAGCGGTAATGAATAAATTTGCCCTCCCATGCAGCACTGTTTCTTTTGTCTTGCACCCGAGCATATTCGTCGGGATGAACGGTCATTTGGGTCGCGGCACCCGTCGCCGGGATCGCCTTTGCGTCCGACTCGTTTCAAAAAGATGTTGAAATGCTCCCTTTTTTAAAAAAAAATTATTTTTTTTTTTTTTTTTTTTTTACACATTGCTCTAATGGTGTTAATTTCCTATAGCTCGACGCCGAGCATCGGGGGTGTCGTGGAGGCGCGGGGATAAGGTAAATATATACGTACGGCATTCCCGCCTGCCTCAAATTAATAAAAACCTAATGCACGCTTGGCACAGGACTGCTTGTTGAACATATGCTGCAAGCATGGCTAAGCCATCTGGCACCGAGTCAAGTATTCCCACCAACTGTAGTCTTATGCTACCTGACAGTGGGAAAGCTTTATTCCCCCGGTATCGGGGGCACAAATGGAGAAATATTATTGAAATGATTATCTGCATCAAGACTCAGATTTGGGCTGACATTTCGCCGGCTCTGCGTAAATCCGAGGGGTTGCCTACGAGAGGGCGGAGAGGGGTTTTGCCGCTAAGCCTTGGCGGGTTGATTAATGAAGCCAGGATACTGGGCGGAGCCGGACCACCTCCACTCAGACCCTGGGGCCGAGCCCCGCATATGAAATTGGCCTGCGTCGCTCATCTCCCTGGGAAGCGAGGAGCTTCCGTGATCCTCCCGTTCGGCGACCGCACTCCAAAGCCCGTCGCGTCCGGGCTTAGGAGGCCCGGCTCGTCGCGCCGGGCGGCGGCGACGCCTGATGAGGAGGGGCATTAAATAAGTCGCCCGATGTCAAGCGCGCTTCGCTCAAAAGTGATATTGCTTTTCTCGGCGGCGCGGAAACTTTTCGGCTCAACTAGGGACGGCCTTTGGGGGAAAAAAAACACACACAAAAAAGACGTATGTCCAATTTTGGAAACTTTTTAAAATTTTCACCTTAATGCGAAGTCTGTAACGCAGAAACAGTATTCACGTAAGAATAAGAAAAATGAAAAAAAAAAAAATGGAGATAAGTAGACCTTGTTGCTTTCTCTGTGATATTTTCTTATCACGTTATTGTGAGAGCCATGCACCAGGGAGATGATAACTTTCTGTTCATGACCTCACCTGAGAAGAAACTGAGAGACGCTTCTTGGACCAGCCATCAGGTCGTATTTGAACTTTTTGCTTGTCCCGTCTCTCGTCTACTACTTGACAATAGTTGAGGAATTAACTTATTGTTAAAGTGTGGAAGTCAACGCAAACATTTTTTTTTTTTCTTCGAGAATATGTTCTATGCAAGCCCACTAAACAGGGCATTGTGATCAATATTGCGTTTGTGGAGTAAGTGTTAATCCACTCGTTTTTAGCCATCTCCGGGGGCGGCCATTTTGTCTTCTGTCGACTGAAAATGACATCACAACTGCTCACAGCGACCGATCACGGCTCAGATTCAGAAAACAGGTCAGCCGCGATTGGTCGTCGAGAGCAGTTGTGATGTCATTTTGGAATGTGAATGAGTTTGCCTGAATATATTAGATCCACCAACTCTATTTGTTTATTTAAGTCATACACTTCAACCTATATCATTGCACTTTGCGTCTGTTCCTGTCCCTCAAGAGAGAACCGAGCGCCCTTACGACTATGTCTCTAAGCCAACAAAAGGGCTCTATTTAATCACATTTTTGATTTGATTATATTGTCTTATTTATTGCTTGTTATGATTGGTGCATATGTATTTAGGTATCCGTTCTGTTTGGTTGCTACAGTCTTGTGCATGTATGATTTCGTTTACTTATTCATACTTATGTTAGCATACAGCTCAGTTTTGTTTGGGTTGACATATAGTATGGAGTTTTATGCTTGTATGTGATTGGTGGGGGAGGGGTGGGTAACTGTGGCAAGAGATGTGTTCTATGTGTAGTGTTGTTATGTCTGAGTTTGTATGTTGGACCCCCTCTAAAATGAGATCAAATAAAATAAATAAATAAATGTATTTTCAGTCGACAGAAGACAAAATGGCCGCCCCTGGAGATGGCTAAAAATGGGGGTGGTTTTTGCTGCTTAATTTATATTCCACAAACGCAAAATTCATCCCAATGCCGTGTTTCAACTAGTGGGCCTGCTGGGAACATATTCTTGAAAAAAAATGTGGTTGGGTTGACTTCCTTTTTAAGCACTGGGTTGATTGTGTAGAATCAATTGTTGATGAATGGTCATGACGTCATTGAGGCAATGTTGGTTTGCCGTCGACTCAACTCAAATCAACCCAACTTTATCTTTCGAGCGCTTTATAAACAACCGCAGCTATTATAGTCACAGGGATTATAGTCAAGCACCCCTATATGTGCATTTCCTCTTGGTTAAAGTAACCTACGTTTAATTAGTTTAACATTCATATTCGAGAAGCCCGGATGTGAAGTTTTGGAGGTGCATTTTGGCATGTTTGTTTGTCTGTGTTAACACACAACTTTCAGTCTCCTGCTGGAAATGAAAACTGTGTACTGCACATTGCGTGAAACATTAACTCATTCACTGCCATTGACGAATTTACTCGTCCTTTCACAGTCCGGCCATTCAATCCTGGGAATTTATATTTTTTTCAATTTTTTTTCAAACTTTTGGGTAAAAGAGGGTCTGAAAATGTCTGTCAGTGAATGAGTTAATAAAATTCATAAATTCTAACGTGAAGGCCCCTCTATCTGCGTGGGTAGCTATAAAAACAAGTGGGAAAAGTTTTGTTCAAAAATGTCTTGCTCTTAAGTGAATCCTTGCGCGCTTGACGTCAGCGCAGCAGCAATGCCGGCGCGCTCCCTCAACACTTTCGCCTTGATGGATGAGCCCATGAAGGCATTTCAGGTTGCCGGAAAGCGGATAGTGGCCAGCCAAATTCGTGACCGGGGGCGGGGGGAAGAGGTGGTGGTGGGGGGGGGGAGTGTTCCTGACATGTAGCTCATGAATGAGCACAGAAAAAAAAAAAAAAAAAAAGCAAGAGAAAGTCATTCAAAAAAGGCAAAGTGCATCTTTAATCATTCCGTGTCAATGATTAGTCAGACAATGTCGCTTTGTTAAAAGTGCTCTGTAATTAATAACGGCGGTTAGGACGGAACAATCGAGGGAGCCCGTGTCACGAGTTGTACTATTCTAGAGAGGTGATTTCTAAATAGTGTAAATTAGGTGTTTACCTATTGTGATCCAGTCGGTGACAAGCAAAGCCTCTTTTTTTTTTTTTCCCCGGCGAACACGACCGAGGGAAAATGATTAATTGCGAGCTGGCGGCTTCTACGCCTTCCAAGACTAAATCAACTTCTAAGAAGTGCTAACTTGCTAGAATATAAACTAATTTTAGGCCCCAGATATTAAAATATAATCCATCTTCTTCCTCCGCAGGGAAAGCTAATTAGAAAATGTGACTGGCATAGCAGAGGAGAGGTGGAGGGAATAGTGGGATTAGGCGGCGGGAAAAAAAAAAAAAAATCATTCCCTCTTTTGCACACGCTTCCTTTTGCTGTAAGTGTCTCACGATTCCGTCCCAAAATGCTCGTGCGTATCCGACGTGAAATTTCACAAGTGCAAATATTTACGCTTTACAGTCTATTTGAGATTCACACGCACATTCACTTCAATGCGATGACCACTAAACAATAGTTGCCCGAGGCACAAAAGCAACCTGGCTCAGACTTGACTGCTCTTTTCTTCCTTTTATGTACTGACCTTCTGCATCGAAACATGCACAACACATTCTTCCACGCGCCTTATACAGCAAAGATACTCATTAAAAAAAAAAATTTAAAAAAAGTCTAAATAACGGGGCGAGCGGCGGAATTGTTCGAAACGCACTTGAACAAAAGCCTGACAGCATTAGCGGTGACACCTCTCGTGAGTATTTTGAATGTCACGTGCGGGAAATGAGCACTATGGGCGCACACTGCATGCAACATGACACAGTCGCATTTCGCAACGGAGCCGAGTGGTCCCAGCCAGCCCGGATCTGTGGAATCCCACAAGACAATCCCCCCCCCGAGAGGCCCGATGCTCTGAGTGGTGACAGCTTAAAGGCAATAAGCCAATAATAAAGACCAGCAAAGTGGCCACGGCAAGGCTTTATTTTCCTTGCTACTTCCAAACCGGCCGAGCAAACAAGTGCCACTCAAAATGTGTGTAACCGGTTCTGATGTTGAAGTCAAGTCATCCCCCCCCCCCCCCCCTTTTGCTACTTTCTTGTCAATTCTTAAATTCTAAAATTGATCAGAGTTGAAATTTGACTAAGGTAGAACCAGCCAAGTACATCAATTTTATAGCAATTTAGCAGGCCATCAAACAGGGCGTTTATCAGTATAATTCAAAAATAGGTCTGCCAAAGTTAAAGCATTAACTATGGAGATTAATTTAAATGTTATAACGCATTAAAAAAAATTAACTCAGTTCACTCAATTTTATTGTGGCAGCTTCCCTCTGCTCACTTTGCAGCCAAACTTAGAGGAGTCACTGTCGCAAAGATGGACTTTTATTGTGAATATGCATAATACGTATTTGTACCCGTTCATTGAACAGATGTGTTACTGTTAATTTGCATATTCAGGTTTAAAAAAAAAAAAAAATGAACAAAAAAAACAGTATATGTATCATTGTTATTATCTATATATATTTATATTTTTTTGTGACTGTAAAAATATTTGGAAAAAAAAGAAAAAGACAAGAGAGTCACTGTCAAGACGGACTTTTGCGTAGTTTTATTTTAAAAAGTTGCTCGACGGCTCATTGGAGAAATCAAAAATAATTTGCACATTTTGCAAAGCCAAATTCAAATACCGTAATAGTTGTACGTCTTTGGTGCAACAGTTTTACAATTTTACAGGAAAAGAATCGCATTCAAAGATCAAAGAAAGCTATTAGAACAGTCTTTGCATCAAAATATACTTTGATTTTTTTCCAGATCAATTCCAAGATTTGACTCAAGGAAATATCGGTTTCAAGCTTGGTCAAAAAAATTGTAGTTGAAAAATACGATTAATCGCGATCAATTATGGAAATTTTTGCGATGAATTAGCTAAAAAATGTTAATTGTTTGACAGCACTATTTAAAACACTTTTGGACTGTCTTTAAAGTTCGGATAATTAGCTTGCTCAACCCAATTATGGAATGTACAAACATGTTAGAGGGTCTGACTTACAAGGGGGAGCGTCTAGAGTTATTCAATGGGATTCGCATTATCACACAAACTGTTCGGTGCAATGTGGCAAAAAATTAAAAAATGGGGAAACTAACTTCAGTCGGAAGAGAAATGAAATGGAAGCTTGGATAACGGTTCATAAAATGACTCATTAAGTTTCAAACGTGCTGCATTGGTTAAGAAATCAAATCAAAATAAGAATAACACTTATAAGGTGGTAAATCTTCAGTGACCAGATGAGGATTGCACATTTCTGGGGATGTGGAAAGAAGAAAGCGGCAAAGGGTCGCGTGTGTGCGTGTGCATAACCGGCAGAAAAGTGATTTGAGATTCAGTACTGCAACATTGCCATCTTTTGGCCAAAGTGTATACTCAGAAGTACGTTTTCTCACCTCTATGCTCTTTTAGTCGATGTGTATATATGGTGTGATTATATAAATGAATAAATAGGTTGGTTTCTGGATGAATTATTACATAATTAGAATATACAACTTAGTAGTCTTGAAAATGTAAAGACTGAATACCCCAGAGCTGTTTTTTTGTTGTTTTTTTTGCAATGATAAAATGTGTTGTTTGGAGGCATGGGTCCAGAAAAAGTCATTAAGACAGATTAATGAGCATTTTGTATGAAAATAAAACCTTCAAGTTCAAACACATTCATTCCATGGTGTTGTTGGCTGACTTCCAAAGTTGCTCATTTCAAAACAAAAGGATTCATAGTACCTCCAGACTCAAACTATGGCCATCATCAAGCATTTCATTACATTGCAGATCAAATTATTAACCGTCAAGTATCAAGAGAAGTAAACCAACGTTAAACAAAAAATGAAAGTAAAACTTCTCGCGATGTAAAGAATCCCTATGGGGAGTTTTGGAAGGGTTTTTGTAAAGCAATAATTTTACCTGGTGGTCTTCTATAAGTATTGTGTAGCGTATAACAGTTTAGCATTTCCTCGGTCAAATTAATCTATCTCTAAATGATTAATTTATTTGTCTCGCTCATGTTGTACTTAGCAGCCAAACCAGTTCCTATGATGTCATGCGGCCACTCTTGGTGTGGTATCACTAGTGGTACAAGAGATATCTTTAGTCGTACACTGAAGAATTACTAAATTATACACAAATACAATGTATTCATTCAAAACTTCAAATATCATCCAAACTTGAATGAAGCTTGTCACTATGTATGCAGCCTGTTTTATTTTTTATTGTTGTTTTGTTTTACTTTTTAAACCTAAAACAGTTTGTTTGTTTTTTCTACTTCAAATCTAACTTGAGTTTGAAGTACATTTGCATTTAATCTTTAATCCTTTGGTGTTGAAATTTTATTAAATTTTTAATTGAATCCTTTTAGGGTTTGTTTTTTTATTCTTACATTTAAGTGTGCAGGTCAAACAGAGCATAATTAAAGTGGCTCACAATAATAACTGTTATTTTTAGGAATAAAACCTTTTTTGTTTTGGAAGAAAACTCAGGCCTACAGTGTTACTGTGTTAATGTTGGACAAGATGGTAGCGCTCAAAGCGGAAGTCAACTCCGCACATTTTTTAAGAATGTTCTATGCAGGCCCACTAGTTGAAACAAGGCATTCTGATAAATATTGCGTTTGTAGAATAAGTGTTAATCCACCCGTTTTTCAGCCATCTCCGGGGGCGGCCATTTTGTCACTTCTGTCACCGGAAAATGACATCACCCACCCTCAGGGCTCAGATAAGGACCAATCACGGCTCAGATTCAGAAAACAGGTAAACCGTGATTGGTCGTTACCCGAGCAACTGTGATGTCATTTTCAGTCGACAGAAGTGACAAAATGGCCGCCCCCTGAGATGGCTAAAAACAGGTGGATTTTGCTGCTTAACTCATATTTCATATTAATCATATTGCCTTGTTTCAACCAGTGGGCCTGCATAGAACATTGACTTCCTCTTTAAGTATTTTTTTAAGATAGTTCTTGATGTAAAAAGTTGCTGAAGAAATGCCTCTTGACCTCTACATTTTGTTTGACGCTTGAATCCCATTTTCCAGCAAATGTTTGGGACGTTCCATTTTGGAGGCTCCAACTGTGCACACCAGGCAACAATGGCCCCATTTGTCTTGACAAAAAAAAAAAAAAAAAAAAGAAAGTAAGACCCCACCCACACATAGCAGCTATCATCAGCCCTCCTTCTGCTTCTTCTTGTCAGTAGATTTACAAACATGTAGTGAGAGGGAAGCTCGAGTGGGTGCCCTCTACCTGAATAAATATTGTCTGAGCGCCGCCGCCCGTTTTCCCACGGTGACGTACGGGACATCACGGATAAGGGAGAGGATGGGCCGCGACAGCGAGAGTGACAATTCATCCCGTCAAACCCCCTCACTGACTGACATGTCACATTCTCTGATGACTTTATTGTGCGCCCTGTCACTGCACTTAATCTGCGTTGTCAGTCAAGCGGCGCGGAGGCCCACACCGCCATCTCCAGACAGCGCGGCTAATACCCAGCCTTTTAATGACATTACATTTGGAGTAATGCCATTCAGCATGGCACTGATATTATCGTCTATTTTGCATCGTTCGCTGACACAGCCGGAGCCGGGCCCGATAGAGTGCTGGTCATTTTCCCCATCCATTTCTAACCGGATGACAGACGTCAAGACGAGAAGCGGCTATTATTTACCGCGCCCGTGTTTTTATCACAGTCAGACATGATGTCTCACTTTACTCCGGGCTGTCATCCAACGCGTCAGAAGCCGTCCTTCTGGGTGAGATCTGCAAGCGGAGCAAGTGCGTAAAGCCCAAAACAGTTTCCGTTTTATTTGCTTGGCTAAGATGAAATGGCTCGTTTTTTTTTTTGTTGTTGTTGTTTTTTTTTTGTTTTTTTTTTTTGTTTGCTTGCCTCTGGCTGTGAGGAGGCTGAATTAATAGTGATGATATCAAATCAAGGAGTGCGTGATAAAAGTCAAATTCATTAAAGCGCCCAGGTACTATAAGCATCCGCTTTCTCGGTGAGGACAAAATGAACAGGTGATTATCGTCATTTGATAAATCGCACGCAAAGTGCCCCGTGCCATTTCAGGTAATGTATTTTGTGTTCCGTAAATCTTCATGTTACGGAGCCCGCCAGGGGAAGTGACGAGAATATTTAAGACTGCGTTATAACGCAATACTTTGAAATATATTGCAATAGTTCATGGAAAATTCGTAATAGTATTGCGTTATAACGCGATGTGTTTTCCATTTTTATTGCGTTATTTTGCACTAAAAATAATTATCGCAAAATAACGCAAGGTTATTTTAGGAGGGAACCCCGTCATCCATGCTCCTGACATCGCCAACGTGCAAAGCTACGACCCGAGAGATTCCACTTCCGGGTCGCCTTGGCTATCATCAACACTACGATCAACATGGGGCACGAATGGGGGAATTTGATTGATTTTTATTTTGAGATTTGAATTCTCTAACCTCGTTACGTTGGTTGCATTCATAAGTAATCAACTTAAAAGTTCTGGACGGATTGCTTATCCCGCAAAAATCTCTCCAACCCTTCATCCATGCCCCTGACATTGCCACCGTACAAAGCAAAGGAAGTGGAAGTATTTTCCCTCCCAAAATAACATTGCGTTATTTTGCAATAATTCTTTTTATTGCAAAATTTTGCATTAATTATTGCAATATATTGCGTTATAACGCAATCTTAATTTTATTATTATTATTATTTTATTTTTTTTTTTTTAAATCTACATGCCGGCCTAGCGCTGCTTGTGATCATTCCCCGCCTCTCAGTAAGCATCTGTCCAATCCTCTCAAGGTGATGGAATGACTTTGTAATGAACATTGCGGTTTTAAAGCGTTCAGATATCCTGTCATTGAAAACAAAGACGCATTTGCAGCCTCACATCATGAGAGGCAGCCGAATCCTTTTTCTCTCTCCAATTGACAGTGCTTTTTCACTTCCATCAGAGCTGCGCGGTCTAATTAAATGTATTTAGCATCATAAATATTCCATGGGGACAGGTTGACACGGTGAATTAATGTCTCGCCTCAATCGCAGCGCCTCTCTATTGGCGCTGGAGAAGAAGTTCGCACAGTGGCAGGTAAATAAATGCTTCATACAGCATTCATGCGATTGTTGAAAATCAGGGGGTGTTTTTACTTTCTAATGCGGTGGGAAAAACAACCAAAAAATGATATTGATTAATTCACAAGATTTGATTAAGTTGGCGGGAGGTAAAGTGGACTTGGAAAATATTTTTTGATTAGGCATGAAAAGTGGAGCTGGAATGCGGGTTTGAAGATTGATGTTACGGTTCGCTATTGTTGCTACGGTTTTGCTCGCCTCGTGAGCATAAATCTGCCCATACGTAGGGGAAGCGCAAATGAGGAAAAAGTCGTCAATTATTTCTTAACATTCCCAACTTAAAAAGACAAAAAACAAACGCACGTTTGCCACTAATTATAATTCACTTCGTACCTAATCGGGACTCAATTCCAAAAACTACTCCAAAGAGGACTGACTTGAGATTTTAGAAGCGAATCGTGCATCCACCAAAACAAATCTAAAAGATAAGCACAACCTCTTTGCCACAGCAGCATACTTTTACTAACTCAAACGTGATTCCAACTTCACAAGTATACATTTCGAGGTGTGTAAACTGATTAACAAAGCTCACAAAGTAGAATTTGTGGATAATTCACTTTTTTATTTTATTATTACAGCGGTACCTTGAGATACGAGTGAGAAAATTTACAAATTTTTCAAATACCAGCCATTGTTCGGCCCAAAATGTACTTGGCATATATTCTTTATCACCTGCGAAAAACGACTAATACTGCTGCGGAATTACAACTGTCTCAATGTACAGTATATCCATACTTTATATATGCATTTTGCTGCCCCAAGGTGGCCATGTCGCGCACACCACATGGAGAAGCACAATGTCCATTGATGTGAAGCAAAACATGGGGAAAACGGTTTAATTCCTGACATTCCATTTAATGATGTCATTGCTAAATGTTTTTCTAAATTACAATTTTACAGACTGCTAGTTGTCCTATACGAACATTCTTGTTGGTTTTTTTTTGGAGGGGAGCATGGAATGAATTAATGGCATTCCCATTCATTCCAATGGAGAAAAATGATTTGAGATACAAATGTTTTCAGGTAGCAGCATGGACACGGAATGAATTTAACTCGCACGGCACCTCTGTAGTGTGCATTTCAAATACTGTAGATATTTTGTGAGCCCCAGTCCTGGAACCTTTCTGACACACCTCATTTTTGTAACCTGAAACGTGCATTACGGAAGGTTGGTAATCCAGAAGAAAGAATTCCGGAGCGCTGAATACCTCCGAGGTATCCGGCTGACGGGACCCACAGAACCTCGCTGCTGTATTCAAGCAGTGTCCTCTGCTCGACAATGCCTTCTCAGCGAGCCCCCCATAGGAAGGCAGAAGAGGCTTCCTTGAGATTGGAAGCCCTTCCAAAAAGCGTCACCCTTGAAAAATCAAAGCATTTCACAGCTTATTTGCCGCGCTTTTTCATTGCCTGAACAGCAACAAACAAAAAAAAAAGAGTGAAAAGAGTGCTAGTCTGCTAATCCGCCGTCACCAGAACAAACGTTTGCCACTGCCAGACCGGGCTGTTGAAGGAGCAAGCGAGGACAGAATTATAAGCTATTAAATTCATTTTAAACCGAGAGACTTTTTTTTTTTCCCCAATCCTCCCATTTTCTGTGACAAAAGCACATACATCACTTTTCTATCAGTAACCCATGTACGGTAATTGCAAATTTGCAAGGGCTAAGCTAATTTTACGACACGGGAACACCTGTATTCATCTCCATATTAATAGAAAACAGGACGTATAAATCCCAATTTCCCTGTAGCCAGTGTCAGTGGGGCTGTTCCTTGAGGGAGAGGCCTGTCTACTCTCCATTAAAATATTGGTCCTCTCCCCCCTCGCCTTCTCTGCAGAGCATCCTTTTTGCGACAAAATCAGACACCATAATTATGAATGGCGTCCAATCCACATCGCTAGGGCTTGACACTTCTAATATCCATATATGCCAACGCGCATTTGGATTTCTATGGGCGTATGTGACGCTGCGGGTTGAGTTATAGTACAAGGAGCTCAATATAAGAGGAGCCCTGGAGTTTCATTTAGCTGTGTGGGAGGGGCTCATTTGGCTCAAGATCACTGCATTGAGATATCTGTTGAGCAAAAAAAAAAAAAAAATAGGACAACATTGGACACATTGGTTGAAGCCAACTGCTCTGGAGAAAAATGTCGACAGTCCGGGTTCATTTCAAATTAGCATGTCGTCTCTTGTACCCGTCAAATTTGTCATCCCATCTCTCAATCGAGTGTAAATCACATGAGGTAAGAAGTTTGGAGCGCAGCCCTGGCTACCACATTATATCGGGAATTTTTTCATTTCATTTATATGTGGGTTTTTTTGTTGTTTTTGTTTTGGCCATTTTCAGATGGATGTAGTATTCTTAGACCCCTTGATACTCTGCCACAAGTTTTTTTTAATATCAACTACATGTACAATTGATGACAATTGAAAGTCTAAAAGAATCTGTTTTGAAGTGGAAGTCAACCCAAACATATTTTTTTTCAAGAATATGTTCCCAGAAGGCCCACAAATTGAAACACGGCATTCTGATGAATTTTCCGTTTATGGAAAATTACGGCTCGGATTCCAAAAAACAGGTCAGTCGCGATTGGTCGTTGTGAGCAGTTGCGGTGCCATTTTCAGTCGACAGAAGACAAAATGGCCGCCTCCCGGAGATGGCTAAAAACGAGTGCTGCTTAACTTATATTCCACGGACGGGCAAAAAAGGGTCAAGTGCCCAGCTCAGATTTTTGTATATCAAATTCTAATTGCTTATCATCCTCCTACCCTGGAGCCCGAGCAGTACTGCCAAGCCAGTCTTGAATTTTCTGTCAAAACGACACATTTTGGATTGTTCGGCCTCGGTGAAGGACTGCAGTCTATGACGCGAAATTCCAGTTCCTGCTGTTCTCGCGGACTACTCGTCATTAAAAGTGGAAATAAGACCATTAAAGCGCATGTCAGTCAGAGCCCTATCTGTGCATGTCATTACGCCGGCGAAAGAAGTAAGGAGTCGTTGTCAGGTCAGCCTCGACAAAGCTTCGGCGGATGTCGGTGGCCTACGTCGCCTCATTAGCAACAGCCCGAGCGGTGGTCTAATGAACTTAAGACAATGCTAATTAATGGCGGCCAACAAAGGCTTAACATTTTTTAGAAAGTGCCGCGTGTATGACAGCGTTTAAGCAACCCTTAATCCTCGCCGCAATACGGCGCGCGGTGGCAGGCGCCTGCGGGAGCGGGTCAAAGGGCGCAGCTCCATTCCGCCGCTGATAGAGTCACCTGTGACAATCCGTTACGGGCTGATAAAGTACGGCGAGTCTCTGGTGGAGCAGTGCACCGGCTTGGCGGAGGTTCCCCCCGGGGAGCAGGTGTCAGGGTTGTCTATCAGAAGGCTGAAAAGGAGGAAAGGGACATGTTACCGGGCTCTATTGTATCCCGGTTGTCATTGACTGATCGGCTCCATTTAGCTGGCTTTCGCGGTGAATGAAACCACCTGAATAGATGAAAGCGAGACAGGCTTCCCGACAAACAAGGAGCCCTGGAATATTCATGGAGGATCTGCGGGGAAAAGATTAATGTATTAGAAATTAAAATGGGGCCCGGACGTATGATCTTGCTCTAACACTTGGCCGGACCTGTGTCACCCGCCGCTGGCGCCTCAAGTCAGCACATGCCGCTGCCAAGGTGGAGAGGAATCATTAAGCACCCCGGCCATTGTGTGAGCGGAATAATCAAACTTCACCCCCACCGCCGCCGCCGCCACCCCTGCCCCTCCTTCCGCCCGCTTCTTTCCCACAGCACCGACAATGAATAATTCCGGGGCCATTTGCAATGTTAACGGCACCTATCTGGTGCCATCCGTGCCTTTATGATAAGCGCTTCCAAATATGCATTTCAACAGTCTGAACAGAAGCTGCTTCACCGGCATTTCAAAGGACACCTGTCAGTCATCTGAAAGAGCTGTCAGTCTCCGTCACGCAACGGTGTCGGCGAAATGCCCCCCCCCCCCCCCGAAAGATAATCTTTACTCTCCCGGTCTCCACCTCCCTCTCTCACATCCGAGCAGTTACTTTTGCAACGGACTGACAAGTGATTTACACTGGAAAATGGATTGTGTTTAAACTGAAGAACAGGGGGGGGGGTATTCTTTTAGGCGGCGGTCTTCCTCGCTGGCAGATGCATAAGATGGGCTATCCTAAATGTGATCTGGGCCACGCTGAATGTCATTACGCGTGATACCGGGAGCACGAGGCGGGCTGCGGGGGCTCAAAGGTGACTTTCGGCCTTCCTATCTCGAGAAACAGACCGCCGCATCTATGAAAGCAAGCGGTACGGATGGGTGTGATCCCCCCCCCCCATCCCCTTCAAAAAAAAAAAAAAAAAAAAAAAAAAAAAGTTCACCTCTCCACTCTCTTTCGAGCAGCAGCGCATCATTGTCGGTCTACTTAGCAAAAGCTCTTTATAGCCTCGACGAAGAGATGCTCTGATTTGTTTATTTATTGCTTGAACAAGTTTCCCTTTACGGGCACTTGGTTGGCAAAGAAGCAAGTGAAGCTTCATGCCTCAAGAAGGCCAGTCATTTGTGAAGCACGACTACCTTGTGCGCCACCAGCTGTTGGTGGTATTTAGAGCTGAGATGTGTTTGGGCCGGAGCTTGGAGGGTCGGCGCCACGCCGGGCCCGTTCCCACCTCCCTTTTGGCAACTGTGCGAGGTGAGGCCAGGCAGCAACCCTGATAGGACACCAACACCGCAGTGCAGCGACAAGGACGATTGTGGGAAAGGTTCAGCACGATATTGGACTCAAATTGGGCTACGGCGGTGTCTCCAGATACAAGTGAGGCTTCTTAAAGTGTTTTGGGAGAAACGAGCGCAAAAACCACCGCGTAGCTTTGACTTGATGAACGTGTGTTAGCTTCATGCTAACGAACAATGCAAAACCTTACAGATGGGCTAATGAATAGCATCGATGGTCAGTGTGTTATAAATCACTTCAAACAGCGGATTTTGAACGCACTGGCGTGCAAAGGGTGTGTGTCTGCTGCCCTGGGCATCTACATGAGGGGGCTCATCCACAGCAAAGAATTGAAATGGGCAGCAAAATGTCATTTGCCGGGCAACGTACCAGACGCATGTCAACCAGAAAAATACAGCGGCACCCCACCCCCTCAAGTTTGCGGTGGCCCTGTCAGAACCGGTACCGTACCCGTATGTTCATATTATAATACATTATGTTGCCATGAATATTTGATATGAACATCTTTATATTAATTGAATTTAGACGTTGCAATTGCAAAAATTAATATTTATGCTTCAAAGAAGAAATCAAATATAACATTATTTACTTAGTACTTAAATTCCAACAAAGCACATTTACACAATTTCCTGTTTTTATGAAGGCAGCGGTACCCAAACTTTTGGGTACAAATTGACTCAAGTTGTGGATCGATCCATTTTTGACCCAAAATTGTGTTATTTTTAACCCAACTCTTTTTAGAGTGAACAACATGCCTAGACATGCATAGACGAACTTTTGGACTCGTTATTCCTTCTCAATCGCAGCAATGCCAAAGTGCTTTTCAATAAACACAGAACCTAATTGTAGTCCAAACGTTTCCGTACGGTGCAGGAATCCACAAATTGTGGTTCGGCTAAGTACTTGTGGGCATGCAGACAGGTTGTCTGTTAATGAACCCCGACTCACTAGCTTGTGTTTAAACGCGCACGCCCTCTTTTGTGACTTGACTCTGCGTTTGCTCATAAAACGCGCGTCCGAACGGCAAACAAGACTGCAGGGAGCAAAAACCGAAGCGAAATCTCACCAAGGACGCGTGAGCACACGCCGGAATGATTCAGAAGTGCATAACACGTTAAGAGTTAATCAAACGAAGTGAATAAACGAACAAAAGGGGCTCGTTATCTTGTCGGCCCGTTTCCCCCGTCGTCGAATTCTCGCGCAAATGAACGCCAATAGATATTCGTGTACAGCAGCTGTCTTGCAAATTATTCAGCAAGTATGATTTTTTGCAGTTGAAGAAGTCACCAGAAAGCCATTCACCTGAGTCACAAATGAGTATGTAATTGACTCCTTAGGGAAAATAACTCAGCCTAACTACTGGAAATAATGTGTAAATTCAATACATTTCCTAATGAGCTCATTTGAGTTTGCCGCAATTATATTTGCCAGCCTAGGTGCAGATAGAATTCCGCAGCCGAGCTGAGGTGAATAAAAAAAACCCTCCGCTTGCACCCCCCACCCCCCTCCCTCCTCCCGTCTATTAATTAAAATTAGCATATGGGCCTGTCAACACTTCTCAGAGGCACGTTGTAACAATGCCATTTAGCCCAGCATCAAGCAATGCCAGCGCAATGAATGAATGCATGCGGCGGGTAAATGCCTCCCCACCCCTAGCGACAGGGGCGGAATAGGACTGGCAGTGCTGGCTCTGACGCACAAAAGAGGCTGCGTTTTAACAGCCAGGGCCTGGCCTCTGACCAGGGGCCATCCACATCAACACCGCTTACACTCCACCATACCTCCCGGCTACTGGCCCGGCCTAGCCGAGCTATAAACACCCAGCGACAAAAGCACACGAAGACCGCTACAGCGCGAGGACGCGTGTGCAGACAGGAGTGAAGATATGTAGGTTCCCGCTGCGGGGAGAAAAAAAAAAAACAACAACAAAAAAACCCCAACAAAACATGTTAACTTTCTTTTTTAAAACAACTCATCTAACTTGGTTGTTTTACATAATAGCATGGAGTGAAGATAGTGTTTTTCCTGGACATGACACAAGTGTTGCTTGCTAGCTTAATCATTTGCCTTAGCGCGCTAGGTGGTAGCAGCTAAAGTCAGAACAAGCAGCAGATGAACAATTCTCCAGGAAAGGTCAACGTGCTTGCTTCAAGCTATTTATTAGCACAACCAGTTGAAGTTTACTGGGAAATTAAATATGAAACCAAGACAATTCCATGTTGTGTATTTAACCAAGCCACATAACTTTGCCTGACAAAAGTCCGCCTCCTTTATGCTAACAAACAATGCAAGTTTTTCCAGGTTAGCGGTCCAGCTAATTCACAGATTTTTTATTTTCTATTTTTTTAGAACAGTTAATACATCTATTTACTCTTGTTTGTACTGGATGTAATTCCACTACCGACCATTAGATGGCGACACACTTATTTAGTTTGAGACAAATTTGAAAGGAGAACAAAACACGAAATATTTCACCATAGCCTAATTTTTGTTGAAAATTATTGGATGGTGTCCACTGTCGGCGCACAGAAAGCAACGGCTGTCGGTGGATTGGATATCATACATCTTTGGGCATGATAATTGATATATATATATATATATATAATTGATATATATTGTGAGATAAGTTAACTTTGTTAGCTTGGAAAAAATGGGTTTTGATTGGTACACTGTTGTTTGTATTTGTCCTTGACTGTCTTGGTTTTTATATGTCTGAAGGATGGATGGATGGATGATTTTTACTTTACGTACAGAGCTTGTAATGTAATGTAATAGTGTAGATAAACAGCTATCTTTGAAGCCCTTTAACTCTTTCACTGCCAGACATTTTCAGACCCTTTTTCACCCTAACGTTTGAAAAAATATCGAAATAGGTTCGTGGGATTGAATGGCTGGACTGTGAAAAGACAAGTCAATTCGTCAATGGCAGTGAATGAGTTTAAAATTTTTTAAAAAGTGTCATAAATGCTATAAAAAGCATGCTTGGAACATATTTAAGTACTAGGCTATTTCGATATCACACATTTCTCTTATTGTGTGTGTGTGGGCCGTGACGGGGGGGGGGGGGGGGGGTGTTACAGTATCTTCCTTTTTAAACCGACAAATCTTCCATGACTAAGTGTTTTGCTTCATCTAATCAACACCAAAGCTGGGAAAATAATGATTCCCCTAAACCAGCCGGGATAAATCAGTAATAAACTTCAAATATTCTTATCAAAAGGCACAGAAATGAGGAGCCAATGAGCAAAGCGCTCCCGTATTGTTGTCTGTCATCGTTACAGCAACGCTGCCAGTGAGACGTATTGTTGCTCAGTGGAGCACGCGAGGCTGGAGTTGCATTGTTGTGCCAGGATTTTAAAACAGGCAGAGTTATCAATAGAGCGCAGACTATCGGACTCACTCGGCTGTGCCTCTCGATACACTTCACAACCTCGCGCCGCACGTGACGCACAGCCAGATGTGGCCGCCGCGCACAATCGGGCCGCTATACCGGCAAACTCTTTTGTCCCCGCGAGCGATCCAGGTCTAACGGAAAGACGACACAATCCAACACTATTTTTTTTTTTTTTTTTTTTTTTAATGAACAAAATGTCATCACAGTTTGCCGTTGTGGATATGAGTAGCCGGACTATATTCAGACATAATGAACCCGGTGATTTGCTTGTGGTGGCAGTTCCATGACAAGCGGGGAGGAGGAGAAGGCTTGGACGGACCTACACGCCGTGATTACCTGGAGCACAGGAGCAAACGTAAAAAGCCTTGGGCTGGATTTGATATTTCCAGCATTCACATGTATCCCATGACCTGGACTACATCGAACAGACCTCGACTGGAGGTCATGAGGAATCAGAGGCAAGGGGAGGAGGAGGAGGAGGAAGGGGTATTTCCTCCTCTTTTATTTACCCGAGTCTCTTGAGATGGCCGAACGCCACACACACACACACACACACACACACACACACACACACCTTCCGCTTCCAACCCTCATTAGATGCCATTACCACTCCCACCTCGGCACTAAAAGAACTGCGACTAACTTTTTCTCTGTCAGGGCAGCTATTAAAAGATTACGTATTCACACTTCTGCGAACAGAGCCTTAATGAGGATGAAGAGGGACTGCCGCTCTTGTGGAAAAAGCGATACGGTGCGGATGAAAAGTGAGCCGCCATTTCATCAGGAGAAGGACTCACGTCTCACGCATTGATATACTTTCCCAAGTAAAGATGGATACTTAATTGAACTCTGTATGATGCGGTGGAAGTTAAACAACAATAAACAATTTAACCGTGCTCGGTGTGCATCTAATTCAGCAAATGTTTTTAATGCCATTCTACCACGCTCACATCAAAAGAAGAAATGGTCTCAACAAGGGCTGTTTAGTAGTAATATTAATGTTGGTCGTTTTTCACAGAGGATAAAAAATATATCCCTGTCAGTATTGTTATATGATGTGTGTATGTGTTGTTGCACAGTTTGTGTTCAAATATCCATTGGTTAAAAAGGTTAAACAACCGCTACATCTATGCTAGTTTGCTAGTCTGTCTATGGAGTTCTGCAGTGTGTGTTAGCATTAAGCTAGCGGACTTTCGCAAGTAATCTAGTTTGATTAAATACACATCATGTAATTCTCTTTGTTTTATGTTTAAACTTCAATTGGGAGTGTCAGAGAGCTTGAGGAAAGCAACTGGCCTCTTTTTTGGACTATTGTTGTGATGTTCGCTGCCACCATCTTTTTGCCACATCTCGGAAAACTCAAGCCTGGTCACTCGTAAATCGAGGAACCGCTGTACTGTGAAAAATGCTTGCACAGTGAAGGATTTATGATGTTTTGAACCCTGCAATTTATTATTTCTAATTCCCAAAAACCAAATAGGATTTGTGTTAGAATGGCTGAAACACTGGAAATGAAATGATATTTTTTTTTACTAAGGGTAAGATTTTGTGGGATGGGTTTTGGTCCCACAGTTGAGATTTTTCAGAAATGATATTTTTTTTACTAAGGGTAAGATTTTGTGGGATGGGTTTTGCTCCCACAGTTGAGATTTTTCAAAAATGCAGAATGGCATTTTAACAAAGCCATCCTTGAAATAATAATAATTAAAAAAATAAAAAAATAACACACACGCAAAAAATAAAAGGATACAATAAAATACGTTAACAAGCTGTTTAACTCGAAACAAAATAAACTTGGTGACGGGCTGAACATGAAAAGATGTATTATTATCAATATTCATATGAGGAGGAAGGCGGTAAAATTGTCCAACGAAGTGAATAAAAAGACACCGTCTCATTAATCCTTTTACGGCAATGCACTTTTAAACCCCCCCCCCCCCCCCCCCCACCCCCCGCACATTCCTGCGCGTAGCTTTCAATGAGCGCTCCAGACCATTCCTCCGAACATGTTTGTGTGTGTCGAGTAATGCGCCCTCCAATTCCTCTTATCCCTTCCAGCACAAAAGAGCCATGCAGCAAGGCTGCCACTAGCTGATTCAATCAAGTGTGTTACATTGTACACCCATGGGCAACAAGGCGACTTGTATTTTTAATTAATAATGTAATACCCCCGACTCAAAGGCATGGCCCTTGGCATCGCTACAGCAGGTTTCTCCCCCCCCCCCCCACCCCTTTCTAAATACTCTCAAGATCCCGTTCGAGATGCTGTAAGCAGTTTTCTGCACGCGCTACAACTCATGACAATGGATTTACTATAAATGTAAGAGCATTAAGCACACCTGCAATCTAATGAGAACCAATAGTGTCAAGAAATATTGTATGCTTTCATCATAATGCTCAGTATTGATTGGACACTAGAAATAAATAGACTGATAAATCAATAGACCCTTGAAAGCAATCAAAACAGAGCCCGATACCTCCGACGAGCACAACCTGCACGAGAACATGTTGTCATGTTTAGAATCGGCGTTCATAAGCTGGTTATGGAAAGCAATTTCGAACTTTGTCATGGGGAGAAAGGTGCCAGTGGCACGCAAGGAAAATCCACCGCAGACTTTAAAACGGTCAGCTGCCAGGAACTAAGTAGTAGTTTACAACAATAAAATGGACAGGCAACAAAATGAAATAAAATCTTCATTCTAATAGAACAGTAATTTCCATTAACTTAGCATTAAAGTGGAAGTCAACCCAAACCTATTTTTTTTCAAGAATATGTTCTATGCAAGCACACTAGTTGAAACAAGGCATTCTGATGAATATTGTGGAATAAGAGTTAATCCACTCGTTTTTAACCATCTCAGTGGGCGGCCATTTTGTCACTTCTGTCGACTGAAAATGACGTCACAACTGCTCAGGTAAAAACCAATCACGGCTCAGCTACAGAAAACAGGTCAGCCGACATTGGTCGTTACCTGAGCACTTGTGATGTCATTTTCAGTTGGCAGAAGTGACAAAATGGCCGCCCCCTGAGATGGCTAAAAACGGGTGGATTCACTTTTATTCCACAAACGCAATATTTCAACTAGTGTGCTTGCATAGAACATATTCTTGAAAAAAATATGTTTGGGTTGACTTCCTTTTGTCTATAAATTAAGATTGAATTTTGCTGTTTTTTCAAACTTATATTGCAATTGTGCGCCCTTTAAAATTGCTTTCAGAAGCCACGAGGACGGCAGCAAAGCAAACTTTCCCACTCTCCAAAACGAGGCTGAAGCCTACTGTCAAACTAAACATAAAACAAAGACAAATCAACATTGTGTATTTAAAATAACCACCAAATTCAGCCCTGGTTTTTAATCATCGCGCATTATAGCTAGATATCCAAATGCAATTCGTATTTCCTCAACAGAAAAAAACACATTTAGTTTCGGACGCAATTATTTAAGAGCAATAGAAAAGAGTGGAGGGCTAGATAAAGAAGTTCCTTCTAAAGAGAGTACATGGTGTGAATGAACGTTAATGTTCAAGGCTATGAAGAGGGAGACATGGCCCGAGGTGCAATGTTGTGAGGAATAACGAGCACAGTGAAGGGTGAACGCACGCTTCTTTGGAGATCCTGCACCCGAAAGGAGCCTTAGGGAGCTCAAAGGCTTGTGGGATACGGGGCTGTGCTCAACCTTTATCTGCAGCCACACACGCACACACACACGCACACACGGACAATGGCCAACGACGGCACATTTCCAGTATGCCCTGAGAAGTACTGACTCATTTGTTCACACATAATAAAGATATTAACCGAAGACATAAAAATAAATGACCGCCTAGCTTGCTTTAAGGCGGGAAAATATATATATTTTAAAACCGGATGGGTCGGTCGTGTTTTTAGGCAACATTTATATGGCTTTTATAATGGAAAATGTTGAGTTTAAGTAAATAAAACGTGTCGTGTTTGCAAAACACTAGCTAGTTTGTGAATTGTAGCTTTGAGAATAAAAACCTGCTTAAGTTAATACCTCACAAATGTGTGCGTTTATTATTATTATTATTTTTTTTTTCTAATGGAAAACAAACATTTTAATTAGCTGACATGCGCACGGCCGCCAGTAAATCCAAAGTGATTACTCCTGCCCTGGGAGAAAGGCTGTCTCTTTGCGCTCTGTCAAAAGGTCAATTATGGCCCCAAACCGGCATGCGGTGACAGTGACCTGGAAGCGCTACTGATGACCCCACGTCCAGGGGCCCAAAAGAGTTGATCATCTAACATGCAGGCTGCCCGCAGCCATGGAAATCTGACATTTGTCCTTATTCAAATGAACACAAACAATATGCATCTCATGCCTCGGCCTAACCTGTGCCAAATTCAAACCCCGTCGACTGAATGCATTGTCCTCCTCGCCCAGCCGCTGCCTTCGGCCCGGCGGTATGGCCGGGTCACACGGACCATCGTTGAAGTTGGACACCGGTCACCTGTTAAGCTAGACTGAAGATCCCCCCCGCGAGGGGTCTATCGAAAAGTCTTCATAATAATTCAATTTGGATTGAGGCTTTCTGAGAGAAATTTCTTTCATAAGATGATTAAAGACTGTGAGCACTGTCTCGCCGTCTGGCTCATTTTAAGTTACACATCTTGACTTGATATATAGACTATTATTGTGCGCTTCTAGACAGAGCCAATTTAACGACAAATCATTTTCAAAAGTCCCTCAGACGAGTGTAATAAAAGCATTTATTCGAGGCCTGCTATGTAATATGAACTTAGTGCTCTTGCGTTGTTTCCTGATAACAGCACACCGAAGGCTTGAGCGATTTATTACAAACGATTTTCAGTTGAAGTGAATGTGACCACAAAAGGCGTTATGTTATTTGGATAGGAAGTGAAAATTGAAGATTTGGAGTTGATGACGGGTGCAATTTTTAAAGTTGCTCTACTTGACTATCATTTTCATATTATCATCTAAAATGCAGTCCATTATAGCTCGTGTCCTCGTTAGGTCTTCCCGGGCGAGCTGGAGCCTATCCCAGCTGACTTTGGGCAAGAGGCGGGTCACATTCTGGACGGGGATGAAGTGGACAAGTGAACGTGGGAACAAAATAGTCGAGCTCCGCTTTTCACAGGGGAAAGGGACCGGGTCTGTGAATAGCGAAAATCTGCGTATAATTGACGCCCATTAAAATGCATAGGAGAGAGAAATAACTAATTAAACGCAAAAATTCTTCCAAAAAAAAAAAAAAAACACTGATAAAAACATTCAATAGTTTCCCACAAAAATGGGGGGGGAAATGAGGTAAGCAACCCCCAAAAACATTGAAAAATACTTTGGAAATTTTTTTTTATAATAAATCAGTGAGTGAACCTGCAGGGCGTCAACTGTCGTATTGCTATAATTGAGCGCTTATCAAACCTTTTGCACAAAGTACCACTTTAAAAAAGAAATACTTAGCTGTTCAAGTTTTAAAACAGCAAATCGAGTCATTCTCTCCGCTCTGAGGCGCTGTAGGTATGACCGCTTAAAACTCGGAAACCGTATCTCGCTCAACTGTCAATAAAATACCACAGCTGTGATCTGGAAAAATGGATGCTACCTCATCTAGCCTCTTTTTTTTTTTATGCCTACACATAAAGTTTGAGTCACAAAAAATATATCCGCTTGAAGTCTCTGGTTCAGTACCCGGACTCTCGAGGCTTTTCCACGCTCGGAGGCGCTTGAGCCTTTTTTTCACACAGAAACGATGATGGAATCGATATGAGTTAATGCAATCCATCGGTAACATCCACATCTATACCATCGGCCAAATGTATACCGTCTGCAACGTTTTCCGTTGATAAAGTACACTCATGGCCAACAAAGAGGCGCTCTTTTTTCTTCATTAAAGCCAGAAGAGATCTGTTCTAGTTCATCCGCAAAGATGCTTAACTCATTCACTGCCAGACATTTTCAGACCATGTTTCTACACTAACGTTGGAAAAAAATGTGAAAAAAAAAATATGAATAAGTTCCTGGGATTGCTGGACTGTGAAAAGACGAATAAATTCGTCAATTGGCAGTGAATGACTTTTTAATGAGGTTGATGAAGATAGAGGCTCTCTTGTTTTCCACCACACCAACTCTTGATTGACTCCACACTTTCATTCCGAGGCGCGTTGGCCACACGTCAATTTGTGTCTAAAATGAGGTGACTGCAAGAAGCAGTCATGTTCGCCTTCAATACTTAAGAGCAAGGTAAATCCACCTCGGTGGGAATGTTATTTCCATAGCACCGGCACATATGCAGTAAACCCCCACGCCCTCTCCCCCCACCGCGACAGCACTCGCCTGAAGCAACACCTACCGTGGTAAATGTTTATCCATGTGGACTCGCCATCTCATGCTGTTTTTGTCTGTGTGTGCAGAAGGTGGCGGCCTGGCCCAGCCCGGCCCGGGCAGGGAGCGCGGGCTCGCATGTCCGGAGGGCGTTCTGCAGAGCATGATCATGAAAATCTGAAACATGAAGGAAAGTGCAAAAGGTTGAGGCGTGGAAACGTCTTTTTTTTTTATTTTATTCATTTTTTTTTTTTTTTTTTCCCCCCCGCTGTGGTTCCGCATCACTCTTCTATTACGTTTTGGAGCACTGTGAAAATATAATACAGATCGCAATGCTGAACAAAAATAAATTAAAAAAAAAAAAAAAATCATTACACTCTCAAATGTAAAAACCGAGACCAGTGGAATAATGAAAGAGAATTTATGCCCCCCCGCCCAACACACACACATAATTCACATCTGAAAGAAGTGAAAAACTAGCCATATGCGATTCGTTTGAAACACAGCGGCAGAGGAGAAGAGTCCAATCTCGGGGTTCCTCTCCCAGACAGCCTCAATCAAAAATCTCAAATGAAAGCACTTCTTTGGGGCCCGGTCAGCTGTAAACTGTTATCGATCGGGACAAATGAAATTTGTTCGCGTTGATCGATCAAACGCATTATCTGAGTTTTCCAGTCTATTACCAGCAAGTGGAAACTGGGAAGGCGTCAATAAATAGAGCCGGGTCACCCCGGGTAGATTCCTTTCAGGCTACATGCGCCGTAAATACAGCCGACTAAACACAAGCACTTCTACTTAAAGGTAATGGACCCGCATCATGACTAAAACGCCAAGCGTCTGCGGTGTCGAGATGCGGAAAGCACTTGGGTAGCACCTTCCAGGTCTGCAGACACTTGACTGTGCACTGTATACTTGGCCTGGTCTCTTTTCTGCCCCTCTTAATACCTACCCCCCCCCACCCCCCACCTCCCCAACCCAATCCAACCCCCCCACCCCACAAGCACACACGTGAAAGCCTTCCAGCTGGCACCCGCCAAGTGCACTTGGCAGGTCGGCGGGGAACATGAGAATTATACCTATATCGCCCCAGAAAGCAATTCTCAAATATCACCGGAGTACAGCACTTCACCAGGGACCGGCGAGAGGGGAGAGCATGTGAATGGAACAAAAAGCTCCTTCTGGCACTACTAGCACAGGAGGAAAGTTTACCAAAGCAAGGAGACGGCAAAGATTTCTTCCAGGAGGAAATCTGTCGCCTTCAAAAGTGCGGAAAGCGGCAGGCCCGGGTGCGGTTTTCTTAGGACTCATGTCATTGACTGGGAAGTAGCTCGAGCGGAACGATCCAGTCCAGGTGCACGCAAACGTTGCAAATGTCTCATCAGATGAAAACACGCCAATTAGAAAGGTCAAGGAGGTTTTGATCAAGATAATGTCAACGTACTTTTCTGTTTGAGGGATGTTTCGTGAAGCCAAAAAGGGTATTTATTTCAATTGGTACGAAAAAATTTGTCAATTAGATAAGAGTGAGAGCCAATGACCAAACAGAATGAAAATGCTCCTTATAAACGCTTCAATCGGAATTAAAAGGCAGAATCAGAATGGGATTTCACAGGGGTGGTGTATTCCTTTTGCCAATGGGAACAGACGTCATGTATACGGCGGTTCGATCGGATTAGCCAGGACGCGTCCCGTCTGCGCATGCTCCGTCTTGACGCAAATACATAGTGATGTCATTCACACGCTTCCTACGGGAGCTTGTTTTAAACTACTGTATTTTCCGGACTATAAGCCGCACCTTTATATAAGCCGCATGGTTCAAAACCTAGGGAAAAAATTGCGTTTTATAATCTGGAAAATACGGAACTTGTAACATATTTTTTTAATCAAGCTGCTGCTTTAATGTACGGTAAGTGTAAATTGCCAATCGGGACAAGAAATCTTCACTTGTGTCTTTGGCCGCGTGTCGCATTGCAAACACCAGCTCATGTTTCTGTGAAGCGCTCCAAGTCTAGAAAAATTGGAAAATGTTGGGAAAACAAATTCAACACAAGATAATGAAGCCAATATGATACTTATATTATGGATCCACTTCCCAAATGTGTTTATTTTATTCATTTTGACGGTTAGAACTTTTAGCTAACAAAAACCCCCAAAATGTATACTTTCTCGAAAGAACACACTCACCAATGACCCGCAGTATCAACGCATTACCACGCGTACAAAAGTCGCAGCGAGCTGTGAAGTTTGTCGAACTCGAACGCAATCCGATCACGTCTCCGAATGTCCTTTTGGCATTTCTTCACACCGACAGGACCTTGCCCGAAAATAGGAACAGCAGACGCGCTACAGCGATAGAGCAGCTCTGATAGCTCCTTTATTATGGAAAATTATTTTAAACAGCGCAAAAGCAGCGCGGCCTCATTCCTTCCCCGTTGCTGCCACTATCACTCCGGCTATTGATAAGATGTCTAAATTTATAGCGGAATAATTCGGCAGGAAAAGAGATAAAAGGTTGCTGAATAAAATATGAGGCGAAGGCTGTAAATTGTAGCAATGCATATCATTTCATTCAAATGTAAGACGCAATTACCATCTGCTACACTCATCAGTCCCCATCCTTTATGACTTAATTATATGTTTAATGCTATCAGATCAAGGAAAGGGCAAAACAGATGAATGAGAGAAACACGGGAAAGATTGGGCAACAAGACAAAAGGCAGATGCAAAGCAACATAAAGGGCTGAAATTGATTCCGTTCAGCCGGAAATGGGAAGTTCATTCCGCTACAATGTTGCCTCATCTCCTGTGCCTTCTAAGATAATAAAGCCAGCATGTTGCCAATTTGTCGCAGAGCAGTCAAACAAAGGCAGTCAAGTTCCTTGACATCCCTCCACGATCACGCCGATCCTTTCGAAGTCTACTAACGACATGAAAGTCATTGCGCAAAACGGACACGGGGTTCGAATACAGTAGCAGCATTTTAGATTCGGCCTTACGAAAGACGATAATTGTTGGACAGTGTTGTTGGTAAAGGAGAGTGAAAAATTGTTTATTGATCGGCAGAGGCGGGCATTCACCCACCGTCTCCCGTTATACTGACGATTGACGAATGACGGGGCACTTCTTAAAAATGACGGGAGTAGGGTGTCATCCCTTCGTAACTAACCAGTGACGGTTTGTCCGTCCGTCACTGAATGATTTTTTTTTAATTTTTTGGGGGGGGGGGGGCGACGGACTAACTGACGGCCTTAACTGACGGACTGACCAACTGATAATTACAATTTGGTTCGTCACAAAAAAATGACGAACTGACGAATGAATACCCTGTCCACTGACGGATAACGAATGACGGACCAGCAAAATTTCGGAAAATGCCCACCTCTGTTGATCGACAACTTCATTCAGATTCAGCCCACAGATTTTTCTATCACCTAGCCCTCATCAAAATTTCAACACAATTTGTGTAGTAATTTACAGGCTAGGCCCCACAAGTTGCACCGGTGTGTGATATCTCATGGCCTAAAATTGACGATTCAGCGATTCTTCAAGTGCAATGTCACACAGTGGAAGTCAGACCACTGCCAAGGCTCACCTGATAACAACCATTGACAGGTCATTTGTTTGTTACTTAGGCGGATACGTCCCGGATTCATTCCCGGAGGACGACTAGTAAAAGGGAGGAGCCAATGAAAATAAATTATTGCCTATATTTGCCTCCTCGCGATAATGGAATGGTTTCTTCATAGCACATGCAACAGGGGAAATAACAACAACAAAGCTAGAGGCGGACTAAAAATTTTTCGCAGTACTTCTCAGATTCTGATATTTTCTTAGGAACTTTCCTTTTCCCTTTCAAGCGAGACGATCCAGAAGTCTCGAACGGAGACTTTTTAAGCATACACTCCAGTTGACTTTTGTGACTCCAAAGCTTGTGTTCGACCTTTTGAGGTTTCAATTGCCGACTGCGACTGTCATTCCTTCATGCTTTTTCAATTCTGATCAAACATTAGCAAGGTTTTTATGACACCCACCGACATGATTTCCTGTTTCATCACCCGACGTTTTTCCTTTATTCCGCTGAAATAAAACCAAATGTTCTCTGGTGCGTGATCTTCTGCAGTCAGGCCGTGAACGGAAAAAAACTTTACGATGAGGAAACTTTTTTTGTCGTGTGTTTCGATGCAAATCATGTAAGAGAGCCACCACAAAGCAAAGCGGGCTTGTCCAAATGGCTGTGGGCTAAAACGCTAGCCAGTGGGCATCCCAGGTGCCAGCGGGCACTGTCCTAACTGTGTACCTTTGGCCAGAACTCATTACAGGGTGACATTTAGGCCTGCTGCTGCCCATGCCAAGTCAGCCTTCTGGATGGAGACAAATTATGTAGTTATTTTTTATGTGGGACATTAAGTCATGTCCGGTGTGAGCCAAATTAGTATCACCTTCATGTCACCTGAAAGGAAACCGACAAAAGGCTGTGGATGTCTTAAACAGGGCTGCTATTTTGCTTACTGTGTAAAACATTCCCGTCTTACAAATAAGGCAAGAGTGAGGTGAATGATGTCCCTTATTACGATTAAAGAACGCATTCAAGTACACCTGCGCAACATCATGAGAGCCAACGCAATAATAACGCACGGTTTTGATGGACACTGAATTGATTAGACAATATGCTGAGTTCGCGCCGATGTCAAGGAGAGGATATTCTAATGAATATTTTGGCTACCTCATTCAGCTACACGTGAAATATATCATATTTCGTCTAAATTAAACACAAATGTGACTAAAGGTAGAATTTCTGTATAGGTTTCCTTCAAGCTGATTACAGACTTTAGTTATTAGTCTTAGATTTGACTGTAAAATGCTACCAATTTTTTAAGGGTATTAATATCAAAATGCAGTTCAGTAGTTTGTATTGGAATAGACCTAAATACGGATACATATCAATACATCAGAAATGCAAATTTTCAGTAGTTCAATTCAAAAAGTCGCACATTATATAGATTCCCTACACAAGACAATAGTTCATGACTTATATTTTATTTTGGATGGTTGTGGCTTTTAGCAAAGGAAAGTTCAGCTATACCATCTCAGGAAATTTGTGTATTACACAACAAACACATAATACAAATATTGGCCTTCTGAAAAATACATTATGTTCTTACTGAATCTATATTTTCCCAGCATTTTATAATTTGATGTACCCGTGTAATTCAATTCAAGACGTCACTGAAGTGTAGACTACCGGCTCTGAGAGCTTTCACAAAAAAAACAAAAACAGAAAAACATGGCCTTTATTTTTCTTAGCAATCACTATAGCCATTTTCTGCAGAGGGCCTTATGTGCGCCATATACACTTCTGCACGTACTGGAACTGTACAATCTAAATCGTGAGGGAACTTTACAGCATGACATAATATGATAAAGTCCAAATGCAGTTTTAGTTAGTCTCCAAATTGTAAAGTATCAGAGTTTGTTCCTTCCATTGCTCTTTTTTTTTTTTTTTTTTTTTTTTTTTTAGCGTTAGCTTGTACGGCCACTCACCAGCCATAATATTAGGAACATCTGCCACAATGTCATGAGATCTGCTGAGTCAAAAACACACATTTATATGAAAGGAAACGTATAATGCTATTTAAAGATGTCTACAGTTAACTCTTGGCATATACACGACGAGCACAATGGCTATCAAATTTCTTATTCAATACTAGTTAATTTGGTGGAGCTTTTTCTAACCCGGAAGTAAGACGCCTGGTTCACCAAAGGGACACTGAAGCCTAATTTGCTCCCAGTGGAGGGAGGGGAAATCCTTCCAACACGCATTAATTGAGCACTGTAAAGTGCTATAAGCACACTTCGTTTACCAAAACGAAAAGTAACAGCTCAAAAAATAGACATTATTCGAACTACGTTTGAGAAAAGGCTGATGTTCCTTCTTTTACAGGCTTCGTTTTGCTCCCCTTTACAGACAGGTGGTCCCTTTATGTGACCCAACTGCAGCTTGTTGAAAACAAGAACAGAACTAAAGCGCCATCTTGTGGTCAACTGGTCAGTACAACTCAAGTGAAAGTATATTTGTGTGCCCTCCTGTTCGCCATGGAAATGATGGGGCTGTAAAACAATTCCAAAGTTTTAACTGATCAAATATTAGCATGGGAACCGATAAACTGAGGGAGTGCAGATTACATTAAATGTGTCACTGCTGCATACTCAAACAATGCACTAAAACGACTTGTGACATTTATAACATTAGAGCCCATTAGAGTGCAATTAAAATTGAAAATAAAAATAAGTGAGACCACCGCATTCGCTTGCAGGTACGTCTCGAGGAATTGAACGTCTCAAAAGTTGTTTGTGTCCTTTGTGTTATTGGCACAAACACCAGATAATTCGGCATTCCCTTACGTGCACACGGCGAGGAATGTTTTCTCACTTTGAGCGCAAACAGAAACAAGCGGGGATGTAATTGATTAAAAGTTAATTGTGCAAAGGTCTGCCTGATTGGGGACCATCTGTCAAGCTGTACATCCACTAATTCTAATCATATTTCATTAAGAGCGCCAACAAATCGCATACATCACGGTTAGACTGCAAACTGTTATGAAACAAATTGGCTTTTTACAATGAAGGGAAATTACATCACATAACGAAATATTATAGCCACCTCCCCGAGCCATATTTCTTAATGAATCCTCTAATGAATTTAATTGGCACAATGTGCATAATTTGGAGATGAAAATGTCAGTGGGTCAGACTTAAGCGTGTTGTGTTAGCAAAACATGACCCTTATGTAAATGACGCGTGTTGTACATGTAATTGTGGGCTCTAATTAACATGTTTTAAAAGGTATCATGAGCGTACATTTGGCTCATTTTACACATGCAGGCCGGTGTCAATTCAGCGCTTGCCTCAGTTTAGTGTAATCCTCTTTGTGTCAAATGTCATGTCGTCTTGTGTTGCTGATTAGGAATGACGAGTATTTCGATGACTCGGCAATTTTTATAGCTACTAAACACAGAGCTCATCCAGAAAGCCTCTTCTATCGACATTATTGCATTTGATCAATATCAAGCTGGATGAGGACATTTGGTGAAGGGAAGGACCATTAACATCTGGTATCTAAAATGTAAAAACAATAAAATAACATTTTTAAAATCACCTGTGATCAAATTGATTGATTCAGCTAATGTGATTTAATTCATTCTGTTGATTACACAATACCTGTCGCAAATCTGAAGACAGTGGTACAGCTGCCTCGACACTATAGTTTAAAAAAAAAAAAAAAAAAAAAAAAAAATCAGGTTTCCATCCGTACATTTGCTTCTGTCATTCGTTTAATATCGTTTGTCTATGCCTGGACCGTCTCTTAAACACAGATGAAAAGAACTGGGAATTCCGTCCCAGGGACGGAACGGTACATTTTGTGGACGGCGATGGAGGACGAGAACTCTTTTAGAAAAGGACAGACTAAGCAAGGGCGTTTAAATTGTTTAATTTAAAATTGTCCAATTTCTAAGTCTCTCAACAGTAACTATTGTAAGATTTCTGTAGTCCACCATGAAAGCAGACTGATTATGATCAACATTTTTGCCCATTTTCTGAATTCTTATGGACCAAACCAGTAAATGAATCATAATTCATTGTGTTTGTGCATTTGCTGCGATGTCAATCTTAAATAATGTCCTGTTTTGGAATGAAGGGGGTGGAAATGGAAACATGTTTGGGTTTTTTTAAATACGATTCATCAACAAAATAATCGACAGCTTAACCGTTTATCAAAATAATCGTGAGTTGCAGTCCTAAAATAAATGCGGGAATTTTAAAAGTATATGTGATAAATACTACATTAAAATGAAGCAACAGGAGCGGTGATATCACACCTAAGGCTGCAGCCAACTAACACGATTATTTTTGATAATCAATTCTTCTGTTTATTATGAACATGTTCTACTTTCCATCCCTTTATTCAAAAACAGGACATTATTTCAAATTGGCGGGGCAGAAAATACACAAATGTAAATTAATAATGATTCAGTAACGGTTTTAAGTCTTTAAGATCCGTCAGAAAAACCTGCAAAAATGTCGATTATTGTTTTTCAGTTGTAATTTGATATTCGATTAGTTGCTGATCAATCGTTGCACCTCAAACGACAGCCAAATCTTACAATAACTTTTTAAAAAGTATTTAACTATTACTCTTTCATTTAGACTAGGCACCCAACTTAATTTATTGACCATGTTCTTACAAAAATCTAACACAATAGCTGGAAATGTAACTTTTGTACATTCCATGTGGCTCGATGTGATGACCCCACGGATGAATTTTTGTGTCATCCTAATCCACCCGTTGCCTTTCTCCGCTCTACGTGCAAGTGTTCCTCCCAACCTCCTTAACTCATTTCAATTTAACACCAAATACAAATTCAGCTAATGATGCCATCACGAGTGCGCATGTATGTTTAACTGTGTGAATACATGAATACATTGTGCAGCCCATGAAAGCGCCCAAAACTTTGCCTGGGGCTTGTCCCGAGGCAAATCATCGAGCTCACACACACTAATGAAAGCGTGTGTAGCGCGGCTAAGGGCAGCCACGGCGGGAGCCGCTGCTGCCCTCCCTCCTCATGCCGATGTTAATAGTCTGCATGGAGCCAACGGGACTCCCTGGAGAGGCCGGCTGATGAAGAGGAAAACCTGTGGCCGCCTCCGCTAATCACCGCCTAATGGCTGCACTAACATGCCTTTTACAAATGGGATTGTACATGTGTGTCTGCATATATATATGATACACACCCTGTGTGTGTGTGTGTGTGTGTGGGGGGGGGGGGGGTCCACAATGAGTGAACTATTATCATTTTAGGACTGAGGAGTGCTAGGATGCAAATGCAGTTCAGATGGATTGGGAAGCAACGACTCCTCGCTAACATCATTTTTGTATTAACGTACAAAGACAGACATGGGTTGTCGAGTTAAGCAAGTTACACATTTTTTTTTAATATCCCTACCACTTTTGTGGGATGTGGTGAAATATTGTTTGGGCCTGATTTACGGTTTCAGAAGAAAAACAGTCGGCGACTCATAACCACAAACTTGGGCGATTTATCCTTGCACATATGCACTGCAAAAGAAAAACAGAGACCCCTGGTGTTCTTATTATGAAACAGCGTTTTGAGATACCACACATACTGTATTTTTTTTTTTTTTTTTTTTTTTTTTTTAATTGAACCACAGAAACATGGCGCAGTTGTCTAGGCGCAAGCGGAGTGCCTTGGTCACTGTAGCAAATTTATAATAATAAAAAGAGAGGAAAACCGAGACAAATAAAGTAGAGAGTGCAGATATTTGAGAAATTCTTGGCTCCATTCAGTGACTACACTTGTGCATTTCGGCGATAAATATAAATATATGATATAAGATTAGATTTAAAAAACGATAAATAGGTTGGAGTAGGACCGATAGATCGATTCATACCTAACGGTTGCGCTCTAAGGCTTTGTTTTGGCTGAGCTTTCAAGTCTGTACAGTTACGTTTGACACAACCCCCCTGACGTCGCCAGAGAGCGATAATTAGCGTCGCTTAATCAAGTGAAGCCGCATTTGAAAGTCTTCCTTTAAGGTCAAAGGAATTCGCAAGTGGTCTTACCAGAAACTTTGGTGAGTAGCATGCAGCGTGTCTTTCTCTACGACTGAAAAAATAATTATAAGTTAACTCATCGACTGGCGGCTACATTTAAAGCACGATGGCTAAGCGACAGATATCACATTTTAATTTGAAAGCCGTCGCCTTTTTCCTGTCAGGTTCGCGTTATGTGAGCGTGGAGCCTTTGCTTTATTTTGACATTCAACCTCGCGGTTTCCTGTTGTGCTCCCACGCTACCTTGACGTAACCTCGGGGGCTTTTTATCCAATCAGAGTTAGGCTACATTTGGATGTGAACTCACCGCTTGCACGCATGACGACTTGAAAAACTTGAGTGAGTCGCGGGGGGGTGGGATAGAAGTTTTGGACAGTAACTTCGGGTTTCGACGATCGCGAAACGGTGATGTGGGATAAGTTATTACGGTGACGGTGTTGTGATAATGTACTAACAACGCTGTCATTACGTCCCGTGTGACATTTCCTAGCACGCCACGCAGGCAGCTAACAGGTCCATAGGAAAGAACGGAGTTGCCTCCCTCGCAATGTGATTCTTTGACATCTTTTTTTTAATATTTTATTATTATTTTTTAGGATGATACCGTGTTGCAGGTACCTGCGGGGCAGCAGGAGGGTCCTGGGGTTCGTATTCGTGGCTTCTATCATTTGGCTACTGTTGGACATGGCTGTCCTCCGCCTGTCCGTCGGCGACGTCAACAGTCGTCTACGGAAGGAGAAAGTGATCCAACAGGAGGAGCTGGCCAAGCAGCTGGACAATGTCAACCGGCTCACTGAGAAGGTCTTGGAGCAGACGGTGGTGAATACGGAGGAGCAGACGGTGGTGAATACGGAGGATGAGGACGGTGCGAGCCCACCACGCTTCAGACTTAGTAGACGTAATAAAACTGAGAAAGCAGCTGCCAAGGACAAGACAAATCGCCCAGGTGATCCTAGTAAGGTTCAACAAGAGTCAGTTGGTAAAAAGCCTGTGGATTTGCCTTTGACTGACACGGCAGTATTGCAAAACAACATGGTAAAGATTGACTCCATTGCGTTAAACCGTAGCACTGTTAATGCAGAGGTAACCGAACCTGTGAAGACCGCTCAGAATACAAGCGTGCTCAATCAGCACCAGGCTGCGAGGGAACAACTTCAAGAACCTCTTGTGAAGGAGGAGAAACTAATTGGGGAGATGTTGAAAAACAACGCGATAATAGTCCAAGTGAAAGACACCCGTCCCGTTAAGGCAGCTGTCCACCAGGTGCTGTCACTTGATGTGACCTCCGCCCCCAGAGATCCCAACGCCGTCGGCCAGTTCGGCCAGGCGGCGGCAGTCCCCAGCGAAAAGGACCTGATGGTGAAGCAGAGGTGGAACGAGGGCTATTTTAACGTCTACCTGAGCGAGCTGATCCCAGTGGAGCGCGCCATTCCCGACACCAGGCCTGAGATGTGAGTCACACGCACGTGACTCCCGGCTCGGACCGAAAACCCGACCCCTCTCTCTCACGGCCTGCTCCTTTCCCCCCCCCCAACAGATGCGCCCGCAACATGGTCCACGACGACCTGCCGTCCACCAGCGTCATCTTCTGCTTCGTGGACGAAGTGTGGTCCACCCTGCTGCGCTCCGTTCACAGCGTCCTCAATCGCTCGCCGCCGCACCTCCTCAAGGAGATCATCCTCGTGGATGACTTCAGCAAAAAAGGTGAGGTCAGAATCGGATCTAACAGTTCATTTATCACAAAGGAGGCCTTGAAAAGGTAACTTAGTTATGGATGGATGACGTTTTTGTATTCAGCGTGTACATTTTTGTATTTCAGTTTTCAGTCTCGGTATTCCCTTTTATTTTCAGCTTACCTAAAGGATCATCTTGACAATTACATGGCTAACTTCACCAAGGTCCGAGTCATTCACCTGAAGAAGCGTGAAGGACTTATCAGGGCCCGGATGGCTGGAGCGGCTGTTGCCACAGGTTGGTGGTGGTGTTTTATTTTTTAATAGCTTAAATCGTTATTGCCAATTTTAAGTTCCTGTACAATGCATCGTAGTTATTAGAGCGTCTTAATACAAGACATTGTGGACCAGGGACGGCCAAACCTTTGTGTGCATTTGTAATAACTTGAAAGTTTTCAGAAACCAAGAAAAAAAAAAAAACATAATCAATAAACAAAAAGAGTCCAGTTGCCTCGATTCGACCGTTGTCGATTACCTGGATGACTCTTCGCACGCATAAAGAACAAAGACACTTTTTTTGCACAAGCACGTTTTTCTTTTAAACTGATATTGTGACAGTAGGTTAAAAATGAAATGACTTCGGCAATTATGCTATCAAGCTAATGAGTTTTATATCAGACAGATGGGCCATGATGTAACCAGTGTCTATTGAGGTCTGGCTAAATTAGCAATACGACAAGATTTCTCCCAAAATGACGGTCGGTCGGAATGCCGAGTTTGGTTTTCATGGCCTCAACCTGAGTACAACACACCAAGGATTTTGAAAATCGGAGAAATAGCTTTTGTTTAGCAAATCTGGTCAAAAATTACCTTTCATTCAGAGTAAAACAGCTTAGCTAGCTAAGTAGCTACATTACGCAACAAATATGACAGGGCCTTTGGTCATGCTTGGTTGGTTGAATAAATAAACTTGAGCGGGCCCGTGATCCATATTTTTCCCAGCCCTGCTGTCGATGTGGGCCGCAATTCGACATAAGAAGCATCTGTCAAGTGTCAACACGGCAGTGTGTAATGGCGCGGTCCACGACGGGTTGTTTTAGCCTTAACAGGATGTTTGCTCTACTCTCAGGCGAGGTTCTCACCTTCCTCGACTCGCACGTCGAATGCAACGTGGGCTGGCTGGAGCCTCTGCTGGAGCGCATCTACCAGGACCGCAGAAAGGTGCCCTGTCCGGTCATCGAGGTCATCAGCGACCAGGACATGAGGTGACCGCGTAGATCCATTTTTTTTTTTTTTTTTTTTTTGTTCAAGTCAAGCCATTTTGATTTATGAACCGCCAATTCAATACAGAAGTTATCTCAAGGCACCATTGGGCTGGTCAAGGAATCACACCCCCCCCTCATACTTTTAACTCATTCACTGCCAGACATTTTTTTTACCCGAACGTTTGGAAAAAATTGGACGAAAATAAAAATAAATTCCTGGGATTGAATGGCTGGACTGTGGGAAAAAAAACAACCAAATATGTGAATGGCAGTGATTGAGTTAAAAAAAAAAAACTTCACCCGATATACGAACCCTTTAAGGACTAAAACGCCTGTGCCCCAAAACCGTCGGTCGCCTTTGGAATTACCCTTAAAAACCTGAAGTTCTCCCAGAAATTCAACACTTACAAAATGATTCATATCTCAGCCCCTGTAGCAGACAGAAACATAATTCCAAAAGAATTAAAGAGCTTAGATATGTGGCTTTCACACAAGCAGAATTTATTATTATTTACTGTTTCAATCGAAGATGTAAAAATAACGTGTCAGTGCACCGTGTATATTCTGATGCATTAAATTGGCTAAGAGACGGAGAATTGGATTAAAAAATAAATAAAAAAGACACTGACGTATCCGCTCTCCCGGCTTGAAAGGTAGAATGACGCAACAGCGCTCCGGGCTCTAGTGGTAGAAACGCGGTTATGCGCTCCCGTCCTAAATGGGTTCATTCGACGCTTGGCCCACCGTGCTTCAAGTTAAGTGATGTCAAATAAATAAATAAATGACTGCAAGCTTCGCTACTTTTTCCATCCCTCTTCAGTTATAAGCTGGTTGACAACTTCCAGCGAGGCATTTTCAATTGGCCTCTAGTGTTTGGCTGGAACGCCCTCTCAGACGACTACGTCAAGAAGAACAATTTGACCGCGGCTGATCCCATCAGGTACGCTCAACGCTCTCACACACTGTTATTATTATTTTTTTGTTGTTGTTTTTCTCACCTTGCTTTATTTACACCTCACAGATGCCCCGTAATGGCTGGAGGGCTTTTCTCCATCGATAGGAAATACTTCTATGAACTTGGCGCCTATGATCCAGGCCTGGAGGTGTGGGGTGGAGAGAACATGGAGATTTCTTTTAAGGTAGCACTCATAACGCGGTTGAAATTACCCGCTCAGTTATTAACCTCGGAATGTTTGCCGTTTGGAATCAACGGAACGCCGCTGTACTAGTAATTATTTTCCAGCATGACCTTGCCTAAGTGCACTAACCAGTGTCTACTGCGGTATGTTTAAATTAGCAGACAAGAGTGCTGTGACGTTTCAAAATCGGCCTCACTTGTCCTAAAAAGTCGACTTAGAAAGTGCAAATGGACCATCATTTGTGAGAAGGGCGGCGTGGGCTGGAGAATAGCTCAAGCACTTTTGTACTTCAGCGGAGTATTCCAGAGGCTTTTAAAGTCGAAAATTCCACAAAGGTGGCATCCACTTGTCACATTGCCAGTTGAATGAATGCGCATTGACTGCTTGAACAGATCTGGATGTGTGGGGGCGAAATCGAGATCATCCCCTGCTCCCGAGTGGGCCACATTTTCCGAGGGCAGAACCCGTATAAGTTCCCCACGGACCGGCGCAAGACGGTGGAGCGCAACTTGGCCCGGGTGGCCGAAGTGTGGCTGGACGAGTACAAGGTGCTTTTCTACGGCCACGGCTACCATCACTTGCTGGACAAAAGCTTCGTGGACATCGGCAACCTCACCGAGCAGCTCAAGCTGAGGAAAAAGCTACAATGCAAGAGCTTCAAGTGGTACCTGGACAACGTGTATCCCGAGTTGGAGGCTCCTTTAGTCAAAGCTGAGGGTTTGGTATGTTGATCTGCTCGTCCGTCTGCAGTACAGTGGAACCACGATTTAATGCTTTAATTGGGGGCGGGGGGGGGGGGGGGGGGCTCGTCCGTTACAGACGATTGGCCGTTATATCAAAGTATTTTTTTCATGACTTAAAAACACCCGAGACGATGTATGGTAGTGTTGTACTTTTTTCGTAGTCTAAAAATTTCCATTTTCCAAAAATGATTGTTAATAAATGTATACATATGTTGTGTTTAACAACAATACGTCACCATATTTATAATTTCATATCTCCAATTTTGGAAACTTTTTTTTTTTAATTTTCACTTGATTGCGATGCCTATAACGCGGAAACATGATTCGCGTACAAATAAGAAAATCAAAAAAATATATAGATAAGTGTTTTTCACATGACAGCGAGAGAATTTCTGCGGAGAATTTCGGCCTATTTTCGGTTGGTTCCGGGTCCGCTGACCTGAGGTTCCACTGTACTGAAGTTAAATTCTGAGTGAAGGATTAAAAGGTTTCTCCCGTTTCACGCAGGTCTTCAATCGAGGCTTAAGAAAATGTCTAAATGTGCATAGGAATGTTCTCTTCTTTGAGGAGTGTGATCTCAGCAAGCAGGTATTTTAACTTCACATAGCCCATAAATCTTATTTTACCCTACCCAAAAACTACCTGGCTTCCTCTTTGGACTTTTTCAGAGTCAGCACTTTAACTACACATGGCTGAAGCAGGTCCGCCAGCTCGACATGTGCATCGAAAAAAGTGACACGCAAAACACTTTGAGTTTAGAGCCGTGCAGCAGCGACCGCACCGCATCGCGCTGGCTGCACAAATCCTCCAAGTCAAAACTGGTAGGTTACGCTAAGCATGTTGCTCATCCCGTTCAGGGTGTTGCTCCGCAACTCGAGGCTTCGGCATACTTTGGTTTTGGGGGCAGGGACGGGAATTTCCAGCCAAACTGGATGGTTGCCGGTTAACCCCTTTGTCGTTTGTTGACTGCCTAAGAGAGTCGTATTTCACAAGTCAGTCCGATTTAAAATCTGTTTGTTCACGAGAGTTAATTTACATACCGTGTTGAGATTTTGAATATGACTATTTTATTATGCAGTTTACGCAGTGCTGTCAGCATCGGGTGTTGCCCCAAGTAAATATTATTGTATATGTTGTGATGAATTAATTACCCATTTTGACTGACAGTGAACGCTCCTCTATCCCGCTGTTTCGTTTGTTTTGTTTTTTACAGGTATTATAATTTTGATCTAAAAAAAAAAAAATACAAACAAAAAAAATGGGGGAAAATCTGCAAGGGTTGATTGTACTGTATAAATGTGTATTATTTTTCAAAGATCTCATAAAAGTAGTGGCATAATTTTAAAAGGGTATTTCTCTACCGCAGATTTCACTCATTGCGGGGCTGGTCTGGGATGAATTGCTGTTAATGACCTGCATTCATGGCCAAACGTTACCTGTCAATAACGACAACAATCCTAAATACTGTCACATCCTGTTTTTGTTTTGTGCTCTCCCTCCAGCCCGAACACTTGATGGTTGGGAAAGGCTTCAAACAAGTGTGTGTGGAAGCAGCTCCAAGAGGGAAGAGCCTTCACCTGGCCGCCTGCAAAGCCGACAACCTTTTGCAGCAATGGCAGTTCACAAACTACTACTCTGAGTGAAGAGAATCAACGTACTGGTTAAACGTGTACGAGCGCCTGATTTCTTCAGCTTAAGGTCCATGTACTCATGGACCTCAAGGTGGATATCGAGAAAAGGGAATTAATGCCAAAACGATTTTAAAAAAAACAAAAAAAAACTTGAGTGAGCGAGTGTGTAATTAATGTAAAAGCAGGGACAGTGGAAATGTGCAATGATTTCATTCCCTTTTTATACAATCCTGTCTTTTCTTTATGACTCCATTGCCTCTATGGGTTAAATTTAAACCCCGGTTGCTAAGTTGGACTTTTTTTGTTTTGTTTTTTTACATTTTACCAAAAGCTCCACACAGTATGTAGCATACAGCAAATAAGTACCAACTTTGTGCCTGGTTTGTATCCTGTGAATGTGTATTTTTGAATTGAATACAATTTGTCTAAAATGTATCAAACGGGTAAGAGCCGAGCTGTCATTTTTACAGGTGTTGTTTACTTGAGGTCTTCTGTGGTTTTAAATTCTGCATCACTCGGATGGCGGGAACTGGGAACGCTCTTTGTACAGTTGTGCTTTTGACACTAGAGGGAGGTGTTGGTCTAAAATGATCAGAAAGCGTCTACCAAGGACTAGCTTACAGGGGGAAAAAAGTGTTTTGTTGTTTGTTTTGGGAAAAACATGCAAATAAAATGACCTGAGATCCGTATTAAATAGCTGTTATGTGTTTATTTCACATTTACATCATCTTACATTTGGAATTAGAATAAGTATTGTACATTTGGGTTTAGATGTCCCATCACATAGAACCTTCTCGACCAGTCTGTTATTGTTTAAAAAAAAAAAAAAAAGGAAAGCACAGAGGTATGGGCTATATAATATGTGCCACCAGAAACTGAAATTGAATGATTTACATTCTAATTTGTATCACTAAACATAAATAATTGCGCTCAAAAACGGAGTTTGAATTACATATATTGAATGTGTGTTATGTAATTTGAATCATAGCATTGAAAATTTGAATCTGAATTGTACAATTACAATTTATTAGTTTGGAACTGAAGCCCATTGAAACTGAATTTAAAACTAAGACATGTATTTCATTTTCTCTGAAACTCTTTTTTTTAATCCAACCGAATTTAAAATTAAGAAATGTATTTCGTTTTCTGTGAAACTCTTTTTGATCTGACATTGCAATTCCTTTCCATCGACCCACTGATGGGTTTTCGCGTCGTGCCTGCGGGACGTTCGCTATATACAGAACAACTTCAAAAGCATTCCCGGGTATGTTATAGATGGTTAGAAAACGGAGTTTCTGCAGATTCGAATGATACCAAACATTATAAAATACAATCATATCTGCAGGCTCGGCGAGCATTTAAATCAAACAATCGCTAAAACACAAAAAAATATTTGGAACTCACCATTTCAGCCTCATAAATGTCCGACACAATTTCATAATCCATCAAAAATGATCATATTACGTCGACAAGGGTCCAGTAAAAGTATTCCGGTAATAGTTAATCCACAACAAGCCTGACATCCATAGAGCCATGTTATTAGCTGCTGCAACCGTTACACGTTGCCATCAGATAGGCATATTTTGTACATATTTTCCATCTAAATTGAGTTAGCTTCGACGGACTTAGCCACACGAGATTTCAAAACACAGGCTGGATCTTAATTGTTTGATTGCTTACTTGAACCAATAAAGTAATGTTTCCCGTCTTTTTCGGTCTACAGCAGCCAATGAACATAATCTGCGTAAATAGTACCGCCCCTGCATATCGACGATTCGTCAGTTATGTTTGCAGGCGCAACCAAACTACTAATCTTGCTGGTGATTGACTCATTCAATGGCCAATGAAATTCTTAAAAAAAAAAAAAACAACTTATTTTTATGTATTAAAACTTCCATAATTCAGTGCCAGTGGCACTTAAAAATATTCTGATAGTTGAGGAGAAAAATTGAAAGTGTTATTTTCAAAAAGAGACCAAAAAACTATGCTGATACCTGATGGAAAAGCATCAGGTTTAAACTGGCTTTCAGTTCATACAAAGGAAATTACGCTCCCGAATTAAGGAATAGCAATTACACGGAGTTCCTGGTCCAATCAGCATCTTTGTTTTTCAGCACGTGACACAGGGCCTCGTTGGAAAAATAGAATCTCCCGAGCAGCTAAGCTTCATAGCAACTTGGCGTCATCGTTGCCAGGGAGCGGTGAAAAGGTGAAAAGGTGAAAAATTCCTATGAAATATAGGAGAGTGTGTTTATTGCAACATACCACAACAAAACCCCAACAAAGAAATTTGAAAATATAAATGGCCCCAATTCAGTTTCTGGTGGCACATCTTTCAGCCCACATGGAGGTGTTAAAACAGTACAAAATGAGACTTTCTCAAGCAACATCGTTCTGAAAAGTTGACCAAAAAAATAAAGGGAACTCATAATCACCTCTGTGGAACTCCCAAGTCAGCACGTTATAGTGCCAAGAGGGTGGGCAACATAGCACGAGATGTGCAAGTACAATCGGTAATGGGCGGAGATGTGATTTAAAATGTTCCCTTTCTATTTTGAGCAACTCTACTAATTGGCATATTGGTTTTGAGCAAAGCCCTACTCAATTCTCTGAATGGGATCATAATTTAGATTTGAAATTGAATTGGTCGCTTTTTGCATCACACCCTGATGTTGTCGCCGCTACAAATTCATCATAATGTACTCAAACTCCTCGATTTTCTTGCGAGTGTTTCCTCGCCGGATCTTGCGGTAGGACACCGAACCGTATTTGGAGGCAGCGAGGTGGTTGAAGGATTCCTGGCCCGTCAGGTTGTCCGAGGACTTTTTGGGGAGAGGTAGAGTGGAGTAGTTAGGGACCACGTCGGGATGGCGGACGTCACGGTCCTCCGACTCGGAGCTGGAGCTCGGCTGCTTAGGAAGGCTCCCATCGTGGGGCGGCTGCTTCTGCTCGACCGGTTGGTCCTCTTACATGTAAGCAAAAAGATAGTAGACAGGCAAGAGCGCTTGTGTGTCTTCCTAGTAATGACTTTTTTTTCACTCGAAATCTCTGAAAGCTGTCTGGCCTGGTTCAGAAGTTATTGCATCTGTCGTTTGCAGTCAGCGAGCGTCGCGGGGTTCTCGGATCCCCTTCCCTTATCCAAAGGTGTTCCTCCGGGATCCATATTAGGTCCAGTACTGTTCATATTTATGTCAATAACATTGCACATGCCGCACGTAATTCCAACTGGATGGTGTTGGCCACTACTAGCATCACAGTTGTTAACTTTGCCTCACTAGTATCGTCATGGTTCTACACGTGTGCACTGGTTGTCCTACTAGCGCACTGAATTATTCATATACAAGTAAGCGCCATTTTTCCCTTTCCTTTGTCCAAACTAGCAAGGCAATATAGCGCACTAGTAGAATGATTGTCTTGCTGACTTGGGATGTCAGAGGTGAAACTGCACTAATTGACGACGGCGTGCCATGAGGACTACTAGTGAAGCACTAGATGTTAGCTGGTAGAATTTTGTTTTTGCTTTTACTCGGGCAAAGGCGTTTTTTCCACTACTGTATGAAAATGCAGTAGAGGAAAAAAAACATTGCTAGTGAGATGTACTCATCCTACGAGTGCACACAAACATCAAACAGGAGTGGAAGGCAGTGGTGGTTAAAAAGAAAATACTAGTAGAAATGTTGTACAGTAGTCTAGTGGAAAGCTGTGAGGATTCGCTCTGCTCAGGCCTTTCTCACGAAGCTCAGGAGAGGCAATCACATGCGTACCATGAGTCCCGGAATCTCGCTCAATTTCTTCGGCCGGGATTTCCTCACATGCCTCTTCGACTTGGGTCCGGAGGGCCTCGCCACTCGTTCCTGAAGGTTGAGCGTCCACACTGGCCGCTTCTAGGGTTGCAAAAGTCAGTGAATCGTCAAATGTGCCCCCACTAGTCTAAATGTAGTATTCGGATTAATATTGAGTTTGTGGAATAACAACGTTAACAGATGAATCCATCCTTTGCCATCAATCTCGGTGCTGCCATTTTGTCCTCTACCGCTCTCTGCTGTCGACTGAAATTGACGTCAAAGTGCCCTTGGGCTTGCACTGCGAACGTCACGTGAGCAAACCCATAAAACAGGTGAGCCATGACGTTTGCATTGAAAAAAAAATTTTCTTTCTCTCTGAAATTTACCAGACATTTTCTGGAAATTTACAAAACAAAAACGGTGGAAATGTAATGAAAAATTACCAAACATATCCTGGGAATATCTTGGAAATATCCTGGAAATTTACAGAAAATTTTCTGGAAATCGATTAGGGAATTTCAAGAAATTTATTAGACATTTTCTGGAAATTTACCCCAAATCTGGGCATTTAACAGAAAATGTCATGAAATGTTCTGGAACTTTACTGGAAATTTACCAAACATTTTCTGGGGAATTTACCATAAAAATCCAAAAAATTGACCCAAAAATTTCTGGAAATTTACCAGATAATTTCTGGAAATACACCAGATATTTTCTGGAAATGTACTGAACATTATTGGGGAATTTACTGTAAACATCCTGGAAATTTACCAGGCATTTTCTGGAACATTAGCAAAACCTACCTGTAAAATTTCCATCCGCTTTGCAACGCTAGCTATTTCGTTGTTAAAAAAAAAAAAAAACTCATCTGCACCTGCCTGCATCCGAGGATCCGTTGGGCCTTCCGTGCTCCTCAGCTTGGTCTTCGTCACTGTAGAAGACCGAGTCGTCTCCTTCCTCCACCGACCACACATCTCTGTCCTCTTGTTCCGAGTTGTGGAGCTTCATCTCGGGGGCCAACCCGCAAATGATCTCGAGTACCTGGGACGCCATTACAACCTCTTCCACCTCCTCCTCCTCCTCCTCCTCCTCCTCCCCTTCGGGATCCGCAGACTTTGGAAACATTCTGCTCTCCTCCATCTTTTAAAACAGCTTGGCTCTTTTTCTCCGTTGGGGACTCAGAAATGGAACATCCTGAGGCTTGGCATCGCGTTCGTGTCCGGTCGCAGTGATGGATTGAGCGTTCAAAGTCGACGCTTGTTCTGCAAACTGTCCGCCCGTTTAGCGCTGGAAGTTGGTAGCGCAAGGTCAAGCTTGGCAGTCCTCTCCCCGATGTAATTGTTTGTGAGCGTTGGATCGCCAGTGAACAGAGGTTTTGTTGTCGGCTCCAACAAAGCCTCTTTGTGACTCGAGCTTCAGAGCATACAGTGACTGTTCCCAGTCCCTAATCTTTCTTGGGTGACCAATCCTCTTTCTGTAAAGTTTCCAAGCAGGATTAACATTCTAACATAGGTTTACTATACTCATACCATTTACGTGTGCTCTTCTAGACGTCTTGGGGCCAGTCTTAGGAACATTTTGAAGGCTTTCTTACCAAAAAAAAAAAAAAAAAAATCTGTACAGTGACATCCTGCATTCGTGGTTCAAAGTTTGCCCATTTTACAACAAGTGCTGTTCGCTAAGAAAAACCTCTTCACTGTTTTTATGATCAAGCCAAAACCCTCTAGAATACACAAATATTGCTTTTGCACCATCTTGATGTCAAAGAACTCTGTTGAAATGGGTCATGTAGTGCTTTGGCGCCATAGTGTGCCATATGGATTCCAAGGGTGTAGTATGTTGAAGCGAGTCACGTGGCTTCATGTAGTGTTTTGGAGCGATCTCGCGGTCTTTTGCTGCCAAGGATCTATGTGGAAGTGAATTGAAGCGTTTCATGTAGTGCTTTGGCGCCATGTTGTTGCCAAGGATCTATCTGGAGAGTTTGGGAGTTTAATGTAGTGCTTTGGGGCCAGCTTGTGACATTTTTGTGCAAAGGAACTATGTTGAAGTGAGTTGATGAGCTCCATGCAGTGCTTTGGCGCCATGGGACTATGTCGAATTGATTTGAGGAGCTGTATGTAGTGCTTTGGAGCCATGCAAAAGTTGAGTTGAGGAGCCTCATACCATCTTTTGTAAAAATGGTACCGAGGAACTATGTTGACTATGTAGCGCTTTGGCACTTTATGCCAAGGAAATATGCTGAAATGAATTGAGCTTTATGTTGATCTTTGGTGCATGTTTTGCCATTTGGATACCAAGAAACTGTTGAAGTCAATTCAGGCGCGTCATGTAGTGCTTTGGAGCCACCTTGTTGCCAAGGAATTATGCTCAAGTGAGTTGAGCTTCATGTAGCGCTTTACCGCCATCTTGTGGTATTTCAGTGCAAGGATTTATGTTGAGTGTCATGTAGTGCTTCGGTGCGGCATCTTGGTGCCAAGGAACTAAGTTGAAGTGAATTGAGGCTCTTTATTTTCTCTGTTGCCAAGGAACCATATTTGGAGTGACTTGAGGGGCTTCATGTCGTCTTTATATTTACATTTCGGGCAAAATAAGAAGACAGGTCCAAAAATGTTTTTGCCACTTAAAACGGTTGAATGCGTAAATCAAAGCCCATCCGCCAGTTATGAACTCAACATTTGGAAATGAAAACAAGAAGCGGTAACCTCTCATACCCACATCCTGTTTTGAGCTATATACACAGTGCAAGTCAGTTTTTGGTTATAAATACGATTCCGGTTGCTATGTGAACACAACCTTTGTGGCTCAGACATGCATGCAGCGGCTACGTTTCTGACGAGAGCAGGAAACACATTTATTATTTTATTCACGCGAGTAGGGTTCTGTAGAATATGACATGCGAATATACATTAAGTGCACGCTCAAAACAAGTTTTCGTAATGCTTTTGTGCCACCCGCAACAAATCGGTGAACACGGTGGGTGCTTGGCGTGGAAAAACACAAAAGAGTCCAGTACAAACAGCCAATACTGACCACTAACCAGCGGAACATTTAAATAATCACCACTAAGTAGAAACGAGAACATTCGATTTAATTGAAAACGTTTATCTTGACTGATTCTCCAGAGGTGTGGGTGGGGCTGTTAAGGATTCTTCATAGATCAGTTTTTGACTTTTGATTTGGAGACTTGCTAGTAAAGGAATCATTATGTGGTGTGTGATTATCCTTTGGTGTGGGTCGTGTGTAAAAAAACATTTTTAATCCTCGATCTGCTCTCATAGGTCAGTTTTGGTACTTGGTAAGAGACTTGTGATTTTCAATGCTTACGTCTTTGTGTGTGGTGTGCTGTGTTGATTGGCCTGATTATCAGGGCCCTGAAAAATGATCCTGACCGATTATCCCGTGGTGTGAGGTGTACAAGGATTTTTTTTTTTTTCACCCCAGTGAGTAGACTAGCCATTATCGATGGAATTTGTTTTGTGATGGAAATGCGGTTATGCGTGGTGTGCTTTTGATCATCTTCAGTCTACCGCACACCATAAGAGCACACATTTTTTTTCCTTGTTTTGTATAAGGTCTCTCACATTATAAAAAAAACAAAAATAAATAAATCGGTCAAGTTGTTAAATATAGTTGCAAGTACGCGTTTAAGGATGAGAATGTCCTGTTTTCCACATTTAGAATTGATTCCTGAAAAAATCTTTAACGGTTTCTGTTATCGAAGTTGCAAAACTGTCATGTAAATGGTGATGTTGGTGTTGCGCAACGACCTCTTAGGTCTCCTCTTCTTCAACCGATCTCTGATGCAGTCCAGGAATCAACTTGAGGATGTTTTTCCGAACGTTGGTCCGTTTGGTTTTTCTGGGCAGGGTACCGAACAAAGAGGAGATCCTTGCTCTGTCCCAGGTAGGAGACTGCGAGCCGATGCTGCTGCCGCTGCTGCTGGCCAGACTGGAGCTGCTGGATCGGCCGATGGTGTGATGGAGATGACTGGAGCCGGATGAGTACTTGGGCGTGAAAAAGTGTTCTTCTTGGGTGGCGCTGGCTGCGCTGCAGGGGCTTGGTGAGCTCAGGTCCCCGAACACGCTCCCCTGGTCACTGTCGTCTGTCACCAGGCCCCTGTAGCTGCTGTCGCTGGAAAAGCGGAGGAGGCGGTGGCCCAAGGGGGAGTTCTGAACTTCTGAGCCATCTAATGAGAGGTTGCTTTCTTTCAAAGTGCCTGCAGACGTTAAGTTAAGACAGAAGAGTCGCGGTGAGTGAGAGCTAAAAGTTTGTAACAGGAAATCTGGTAGCCGCTTCATTTTTCAGGGGAACTCCATCGTAATCGTACAATAATCCCCCGATATTTGTGGGGGGTGAGGACAGAGCCCTGCGGCGAATAGCTGCCCTAAATTGCTATTACGAATTGTTGGCCCTATTTTTTTTTTTCTATGTACATAATTGTCTATACAGAGGTGCCTTGAGTTTAATTCATTCTGTGACCACGGCAACAAAAAAAATAATGTACTGTTAATAAAAAATAGCACTCTATAATACTGTACTTTATAGATACATACAGCCATGATATGAATAAACAAAAGTTAAATAATGAAGCATTTTTTGTCACTTTTTTTTGTGTGCTTGATTTCAATTTCCATTGTGCTGCTCCTTATGGTATGCCCACCATGGCCACCTGGGGGCAGTATTATACAGAAATAGACATGGAGGCAGTCACAGCTCCTTAGTAATCGTTCTTCGTAAAGGATAAAAAATATATGACCGCTGCAAGGTCCCAATTACTTTTGTAGAAATTATGCTAGCACATGATTGATTTTGTGACAGTAGATTAAAAAAGGCTATTAAACGACCAATCGTGCTTCAGAAAACAGGTGAGCCGTGATTGGTAAGTTACCTGAGCAACTGTGATGCCATTTTCAGTCGACAGAAGTGACAAAATGGCCGCCACCTGAGATGGCTAAAAATGGGTGGATTTTGCTGCTTTAACTCATATTCCACAAACGCAATATTAATCAGAACCTTGTTTCAAATAGTGGGCCTGCATGGAACACATTCTTGAAAAAAAATGTTTGGGTTGACTTCCACTTGGAAGCCTCAGTTTTGATGAATTGTCACTATCTGTCGTTCTTGTGACGCGAGTTGAGTTCACGTGACAAAAACCTTCGCTGGCAAATCTCAATGCACCACTGTATTAATAGGTTAAAAATAAAATGGCTTACAGATGATATGATTTTGCAAAAAATTGACCAGAAGTGGACATGTACCACAGGAAAAAAACTAAAAATAAAATCTGTGAATTTGTGAATAGTAACGGCAAACATGCGGGGGATTCCTGTAGAAGTGAAGTTCGTGCTTCAATTCCTATCAGACGGTTTCACAGATGCGAGTGTGCGTGTGAAAAAGGAAGTGCTGTGGAAAGCCAGCTGGGCCGAACCCTCTCACCTCCGATTAGGCGTTGTTCCTGTAATGTAAGCGCTTGCAGCTCAAGCACTTTCTCACTCAGCGATTGCTATGCAGGAAACAAATTTTAAAAAAAAAACACGGTTACGAATGCGGCGCTTTGGCCCTGGTTGAAGCGTGAGCGGGAAACGCACCTTAAGCTGGTTGACCCTCTTCTCCAGCTCGATCCACTTGACCACACTACCGCAGACAGTCTCCAACCTGGGATGGAGAACACACGCATCAGCAATCCAATTTCAGCGTTTTTCCTCATTTCCGATCAAAGTCAGCAAAGGGTTGGGTGCCTTTAAAAGATTATCCTGACCGATTATCGCGTGGTGTGGCAACGGTCGTTGGAGTTAAACCTGTTCAATATTTACGATCACAAATTTGAAATTGGGCCAATCCACAAACTCGGTGATTTGTACTCTGACAAACATCCATTTTAAGGGAGGGGACTCATGATTGTTGGTGGGGATATCGTTGTGTGTGTGTGGTGTGCAGTTTTTGTAGGCCCAATTATCGGATGTTGCTAAAAGATTATCATGAGTGCTTGATTATCTTGTCGGTTGGGGTGTGTTAAGAGTAATTTTTTCCTTTCCTGTTTGCTTTAAAGAAGGTTGGGGCCGATGATCGTAAATGGTATATTTATGATTGCAAATACGCATGTGTGTGCTCAACACCAAGTTTAAGTGAAGAGAGTCTTGATTATTGATGGAGATATCGTGATGTCTGTGGTGCGCTGTTCTGGTCAGCTCGATTATCAAATGTCTCCAAAAGATGATAAACAAAAGATTTTCCTGTGACGTGGGCATGTGTTGAGACTTTTCCTCCCTGATCTGCTCGGAAAATGGTTACAATTGTAAATGGTAAAGCTGTTCAATACTTACGATCGCAAATATGTTATGTGCGTGCACAACACTGTTCGGCCAATCCACAGACGCTATGATTGGTTCTACGGAAGAGTCTCTTGATTGTGCTTTGTTGGGATTTGATTGGCCCGATTATCGCATAATTTTGAAAGATTAATTTGACTGAATACCTTCTAGTGTAGGATGTGCGCTATGTTGGTCAACTGGAGTACACCGCACTCTATTGAGTGGTAATCACACGAACCCATTTTTTTTCCTTGACATGTTTGCCATATTTGACGTTTTAAAAATCAGTTAAGAAGTAAAAAAATAAATAAAATGAAAAAAAAATGCTTTACTGAGGAGCGCATGTTCACTTACTTTAAACTGTTGGTCGATCCTCTAATCAGATCGAGGATGTGCTGATGAGAGAATCCTTCAATGCTGTCGCCGTTGATGGTGATGATGACATCTCCTGGGATGGTGAGTGAAGACAAGAATGAGGTCATGACCACAAAAAGCATATGTAGGGCAAGAAATATGATCACTGGCCGCATTATTAGTCGTGTGCATTTAAACAGATTCGATACTAGAGCGGTATAAAAATAAAAAAATAAATAGAAAAAAATTTTAAATCACCAATCAAAGTCAGACATTGATTTTGAATTGTGGCTCAACAGAACTACTTGAAAAATCAAAACTCGTGAAACAGACCTGGACGAAAATGATGGTACCCCTTAAAAAGATTGCAAATAATCTGTCCAAATTGTGACCTCTAATTAGCATCACAGATGCCTTCAAACGTGTCGTCAATCAGTCAGCCAGCCCATTTAAAGGGACAAGTAGTCACAGTGATTGTTTGGTGACGAGGTGTATACAACACTAAATATGGACCAGATGAAGCAAAGGAGAGGCTTGTCTCAGGCGATGAGAAAAATTCTGAGCAAGCACGTTAGCTTGACGTTCCTGTGACCACCATACTATTTACAGATTTAAGCTCCACCATGACACCTATCATGTCAGAATTTTTCAATCAAACAAGCCAGGCCGTTTTGTGTTTTTAACTCTCTCTGTAAAGACTGTTGAATAGAGTTTTCATATCGGATGTGCAGTTGTACTCTATCTACACTACAAGTATGAGAACCAGAAAGGTAAAACGAGGTCGAACATGAATGCGAGTTTGCCGAAAGGCTCGCATCAGAGGAAATGAGCTTGTTTACCTGCGGTCAGGCCGGCAGTCTCTGCAGCGCTGTTGTCCTCCACCTGGCTCACAAACGTGCACACTTCCACTGCAGAGCTGCTCCTCAGCTGCAGGCTGTGGGTCTGAACAACATTTTAAAAAATATTTAAAAGAAAAAGCTAGCAAGAAAAAAAAAACTGCTGTTTGAGATAAACTTGGTTAAAAAAAAAAAAATCACCAGCACATAATAAACCTCTTCTTACCTTAACTTCAGGACAGTTCAGGACACTATCAAAGTCTCTCTGATTAACCCCAAATAAAGTTGTTGGTTTTTTTGCCTTCTGGCAGAAGCATGAAGGTTTTGAGCTAACACTGCCTGCTATTTGGAACTGTTCAATCAGATTTGTTAATTGTGAATACCGCCACATCCCCAGTCAAGAGGGTGTGCACACTTGTGAAACCACATTTTCTCACTTGTTTCTTTTTACTTCCACTTTCGAAACAATTTCTTTGAAATTGAGTTTTACATGTTAGAGATAAAATTAATGGTGGGAAAAAAAATGACTCCCAATTTTTAGTACCACAAAAACCTGACATTTGAGCAGGGGGGTGTACACTTTTTAGATCCACTGAAAATTTGACACCACTGCATGAATATAGCTCTTTTTTTTTCTTAGAACAAAAAGCATATTACTACAGGAATAAAGGTGTGTTTTTTTTGTTTCCTTTTAGAATAGCACTATTATTTTTAAGAAAATAAACATCTTTTCCAGGCCAAATCCTTCCCTTCCAAAAAATAGCTGTATTTTTTTTTAATGTACTTGTTAGACTACCCTCGTAAAACGTTTGACTTTAATTGCACAATAATACAAAGATCGCATCTTAATGTTGGAAAAATACAGATTATGACTTTATCGCTTGTCTGTGTTCTTTGAAAGACTGACATATGAATTACATTACAACTTCTTGGGTGAAAATAGGCAATTTCTTCAGTCCTACAGCATTTAGAGTTGATGTAACAGTTATGTTTAATTGCCGTTAGGATTATAAGGGGTCCTTAGAAGAATTTTCACACCATTCGTTGCAACAAGCCCCGCCCCCCCATCCCGCCCCTCCAAGGGATTCCTGTTCGGTACCTGAACTTCAAATCCAAATGTTTCATTGTCTTCCTTTTCCAGGACAATTGTGATTCTGTGCAGGAGAATATGTAAAAAGTCAAGGTTACAGTTTATACGCAACACATTTCATATCTAAAAAAAGAAAAAGAAAAAAAGACTTATGTTTTACCTTTGTGGATCAGAATAGTCAATCAGGAAATGTTTAGGCTGCAAAATAAGAAATGCAAAATCATCAATGTGTGCACTGTGCACTTACCACTAATCACGTTAGTCAAAACTACAACATTAAGACTTGGGCCTTCGCAATGACATGAATGTGCTGTACAATTTAACTGCATGCTAATAAGGGTCACTATTAAGTTCACAGTTCAGTGTGAGGGGGGGAAGTCTTGTAAGACCGCAGTGTTACATAACAAATAAGATTAAAAAAAATCACGAGCTTTTGGGCCACATATTATTGCTGCTGTTGGGAATTTGTTGAAAACTTACTGTAAATCAGGGATAATCTGCTGCTCAATATAGAGCAATCCTGAAAGATAAAGCCTCCGCAGTAAGCTAATTGCATGTCAACTTTAGTTTTTTTAAAAATGGTGCCAAAATACGTGTTCATTTTATTTTATGAGGTAATCCAAATGCACAATACTTAAGGAGGGGTCACAACAATGTGCATTTAAACTAGTCTGTATACTTGTCACTATATTTGAACATAACTGTGATAAAAGTGAGACACATCAGCTATATGAAAACTGTATAGCTTTAACTATAGAACTATATCATACTTGTCTGCATCCTCCTTGTCGGTACTGTATAAGCTTGTGATTAAAATTACATGTGGTAAAATTTGAGTGTATACTTTTTTTAAATTTTTTTTACTTTTACTTACTTTAAATTGTTGCATCAGTACTTGAACTTTTGCCAGACACGAGTATCTGCAATAAGTGTGAGTCCTTTTGTCAACTTTGGGTAAAACTAACAAACCTAAAAAAAAACTGTATTCTGCAGGAAATGGTGTCCATCAGCTAGCGACCACCTTGTCAAGTTATGGTTCATATACAAACATGTACGTGAACTTAAAAGTAGCCTATCTGTACTTTTGACAATAAGAACAGACTCTGCGTACTTTTTTCATAGAGGTACAACAAACAACGCGTTATGCCGAAACGCGGTCGTAAAAGACAACTTGTGTTTACAAATGACAGATGCAGACGCGTATGTGAAATTGTGAGGGCGAAGCTATCAAGCGTGAGGTCTCACCTTGGCTGCTCTGGGCAGAGAGTCGCTGCTGTGTCGGTGTCTGTGGTGGTCGTTGCTGCCCCTCAGCGAGCGTCTGTACCACAGCGAGCTTTTCTTCCTCTCGGCGGCGGCCTGGGCTGGACGTCCGGCGAGGTTCATGGCGGACTTGAGGTGGTGGAGGCTGGAAATTGGGGCTTCGGGAAAGGTTGAAGTTAAGTGGAGGCGCTTCAGAGCATCGTTGCGTTACGCCTGTCAAACCGTTGGCTGTTTGACTGGGAGCGCGCGCGTACGTGCGTACGTGCGGGCACGCCGCGGCTGAAAGCCAAACGCGTCAAAGCGGATGTGAACGTCAACTGACGTGCGCAAGCGCGCGACATAACCTGCGTCTTCACTGAGAGCAGGTTAGCTCTTAAATTTGCCTTCAAAGAAGGAAGTGTGCTTTGAAAACTTGACTAATGAAACGGGTGTTGTAAAAAATATCTATAGATAGAGATATAGATATAGATATAGATATAGATATATAGATAGCGCCTCATAGCGGCCAACAGTAATGGCAGCATTTTTCCATCCTCTGCTGGTTGCAAGCAAAACATGTCTGCAGCGTTCTCCACATGTGAGTACATTTAAAACTCAGCATCAGAATATATTTTTTATTACTGTTTCATCCCACTGTTGGATAAATGTATGGTCATAAAGTGTTCCGTGGCACAGTTGTGTGCCGCGATAGGTGCTGCTGTTTTGGTTAGCAACTGCGATCAAATCGTTTGTGTGAAGAATATTATCCCTAACTGAATTAGATTAGCTGCTTTCATGAGGGGACAAGGGTGAGGTGTCTATTTAAAGCATGAAAGAAATTCTCTTGGAATGTAGACGCGCAGTGGGGCTCTGTGGTCTGCAGACTTGAGTCAATAAAAGGAGCCCAGAGTTCAAGGCAAACATGGTGAAGCAGCATTTAGCTGTTATGCTACATGTCAAATGGAATAAGATGCCAAAAGCCAGCCACAAATGTGAACGCTTTCAAATGCACGGTAAAAAAAAAAATATTTTACCTATTTTCTTTGAGTGAATCTTTTATAGCCCTTTTCAATATTTCCAAAATATTCTTGTTTTTTTGTGTTAATTTTAGTAAGCCACTTTCTATTTCTTTGCTTATAATTCTCTCCTCAAGTATTTTGTTTGCAAATGCATTTAAATGTTTAATTCAAAAGCATGTTCACTTGTCGAATGAGCCTGACTTTTTTGCAAAGGTAATTCATACTTTTCTAAGCTACTTACCTATTGACCTCATTGTAGTTTCTTTGCAAACTTGCGGATGCATGGTCTGATGGGAAAATAAAAAGCAAGGGGTCAATCATTCCACTTCAGATGGTTATTGTCCTTTTTTTTGTGCAGTCTCAGCAATTTGATGCACCAAGTGTCGGGAGCAAGCAAAGCATGACAAACACCTGCACGCAAACGGGCAAGCTTCAGAAGGTTTTAGCAGCATGCTTCCATGCAGAAAGACTCACCCGTTCTTCTCAGGATGATCAAAGGGAAGATTTATTGGGAGGCCCTTCCCTGTGTCACTCCCTGTTTTGAGAGCCCCCGAAATATTCATGGCGTCATTATGATCAAAGTCCCATTCTACGGGCTGGATCGGGTTGATGAAAATCCACATGCATATTCTTTTGGAAAGAAATCAAAGCCTCCGTGTTGATCTTTTAATACGTATGTTCATGTAATGCAGCCTGTACGGCCACAACATTAGGAACATCAGTTTCCAGTATTAAATGATACAAAAACAGAATCTCAAGAGCTCTTTTTGAGATAAAAAGGGGAGCAGGAGTAATCTCAAAAAGTTATTTAAAAAAATAATAACAACAATGAGATAAAATGAGGCATGAAAGGGGAGCAGGAGTAATCTCAAAAAAGCAATAAAAAAAAAAAAAGAACAATGAGATAAAATGAGTAAAGAAAGGGGAGCAGGAATCTAAAAATATATATTTTTTAAAAAAGAACAAAAAAGGCAAACAATGTGGGTGAAATGATCAAAACAATAAAGTCTAAACAAACAAACAAAAAAGCAAGGTTTAAGGTCACAAAAAAACTCAAGGTATAATATGAACTTGACAACAACAACAAAAAAACACGGCTACGCATATGCAACACATGATAGCAACAATGAACTGACAAAGACTGAAAGAAACCAGGGGACTAAATCCAAGCAAACTGTCGAGACAACAAAGTACACTAGGACAAGACAGGAGGGGATGGAGAGAGCTGATTGGTGGACACAAGGAACGGGTCTGACGAGACAAGGTGGAAACAAAAACCTGAGTTGAAAAAGGAACACAGGCAAAACAAGAAACAAAACTCAAGTCTTATCCAAACAAAGTCAAATTAAGGAGAACAGCAACCTGATCCGAGCAATATTTTTTGAACCACTGTATTATCAAAGATAAAGCGATTGTGTGTGATGTCATTGTGTTGTGCAGAAGTGCCTATTTAATAAAGAGTCTCACATGAAAACTTTTTCAAAGGTCCTTCCCATGAAACGCTGTGTGAAAAGCGAGTCAAACCACACTCAATCCTTGACTCAATCAGTGCGGCCCTGACGACGGCTTCCTGTCTAACGGACGTCCTCACATCACAAGCTTTGTAAGAAAACCAAAAGACGAGAATGAGTCACGGCCGGTAACAATCCAAAGGTTACCCATAGGCGCCGTGCTAAGCTTCATGCAACCATGATAAGCTTTTCAAACCACACATTTCTTTAAAAAAAAAAAAAAAAGACCACATATTCATCACTCACCCCCCCCCCAAAAAAAAAACCAACAACACTTTTTTGGCTCGTTTTTAATAAATAGTGCAAAATGAAAGCAATAATTGTGCACAGGAAAGACTATCACAGCAGTCAAATCTAATAGACAAGCTACATTACATTTGTGAATAAAGTGGAACCCCTTAAGTTGAATTTATTGACGTCCGTGTGTTTGAATTTGGAATTTAGCATTTTATTTTTTCCCCATAGGATATAATGAAAGTTGTATTAATCCATGGCAGGGTCAAATTGTTGCTATCATAAAACCTCTTTACAATGCAAACAGCCACTTGACTATGTTTAATGACCACAATTAAACAGTTTGTGCATCATGATGATTTTATTCCTGCGCAGTTTATACTTGTTGTCTTTTTAGCCATATTGTACTTAGGAGCCAGGAAAGACCACCTACACAAGTTGCAAATATTTTATGTCTTAAATGCTTAAATAAGATGTTGGAGTGCAACAACAAAGGGTTTGGAAGCAAACATTCTTTTCCTGGTGCAAAGGGCTTTCTTTGCATAAAATTCCTATTCAAAGATGGAACAAAACTGCTGAACAGCAACCTCAAAAAACTCAACTCAGATATCTAAATATTATTCAGTATTCGAAATCCCCCAATTAATAGGCCTAATCAGTCACCTGTGTAACATACAACAGTCGCTTGTTCATTTAAGCCACCATGCGCGTTTGTCACACCGTTAACTCATTCACTGCCAAGGACGTACTTATTTGTCTTTTCACAGTCCAGCCATTCCATCCCAGGAATTTATTTATATTTTTTTCAATTTTTTTTCAAACGTTAAGGTAAAAGAGTCTGAAAATGCCTGGCAGTGAATGAGTTAAGCGTGGAATTATCCATGTTTTGGAGGACACAAATTTAGTAGCAACGACTTCAAACGAACTTTCGACATTTATGTTGTTTGTGTACTTTTGAGATCGGTACAGTAGTGGTGACTTAGGTTGAAGTAAACTATACGGATAGGATTGCGTTTCAATTCGGTAAACATATAATCTTGCTTCCAATACACTTTTATGACAATTTAAGCCTGCTCGGTTTTAGTGAACATTTTTATTTGTTGTTTGCCAGTTGCCCATGCCTGCTCTAGAGGCATTGTCTTACAAAAAATATTGGTTATATTCTGGATTTTATGGCTTTAGGGCTATTCAACTTCAGGGGTTTCACTATCTGCAGTCACATTCGTGACATTAACGATTTGTATTCCTAACAACAGATTAGCTGAGAACTTGCACATTCAAAATCGCTCCACTTTGACTTTCTAATCTCAACAATACATGCTTGACTCTCATGGAAAAGCAGATATGACACAATGGAAGTTTAAAGCTTTGTTAGCAATGATTGAAAATCAAAACCCACCCAACCAACCCGCCCCCCAAAAAGTGCATTTGTTAATACTGCATTTGGATTTCTTTACCATGCTACCATTAAAAAAAAAAAAAAAAAAAAAAAGATGCAAAAATGTGCTTCACATTTGCTACATTTATCAATGTCCTCTTTTAACACAGGCATGGAAATACGTACTGTGTGTCCTATTCCTGCTTAGTTGAATACAAGTGCACATAAATGGATGGGACTACAAACAAACATCACAGAGATTCAAGTTCCATATTGAAGTCTGAACACACACAGAAGTACCAGTGTGCACTTTGCCTTCTGCAACAGGTACGAGGTCATCCTATTCAAGTACTCTTACGTACCGGTACTTGTTGCTCTACTAAAGCAGCCTCATACGATGGTTTTCCCGATCCCAAATAACATTTGTCTGGTTTTCAGGCAACTTTGGTTTTTGACAGTTGAAATAAAAACACATAGTGGAAAAAATACATACATTTCACATTCGTGGATGAGCTCCGGTCTTCCAAAAAGTTAGCGTTCAGCTGTTTTCGGCAACGGAATGCTTTGAACTGTGCAAAATCTTTTAAACATTCTTTTAGCATGTGACTGTCAAGTCTTAAGAAACACAACAAATGAACAATATGAAGACTATTCTTTTATCTTTTTTTTTTTTTTCACAATCTTTACTGAAGTTAAAGAGGCCAACTTGTCTTGTCATTTTAATGTGCTCCTCAAGAGGCAATAGTGAGCTAGCATGAAGACGTTTTTCTGTTTTGATGAGAGGTGAAATCAACTTGCAGTAGAACCTCTAAAGTCAAACACCAATAAAGTCGTACACCAATAAATGCGTACAATCCGGCGCAATTCTTAGATACTGTTGTGCCCATTTGTACCGCAACAGCGTATAGTTAGCTAGCTATGCCCACACCTGCAAAATGTATCTCCTGGATATCACAATTTACAGAACTCCTCATTGTCGTTATTTTAATACCCAAGTCAGGAGGTGGACGTGGACGAACCTGCTGGCTTCCTGCCGCCTGTGAGGAGCCCCAGAAGCCTGTTAGCTTGCGAGTTAGCTAGTGGCTAGCAACTCAGCTTGTTAGCTTGCGAGTTTGCTAGTGACCAACAGCTCTCGTCGCATTGTGGAAAGCCTCTCAATGACACAGCGGGATATATTCCAGCCAGCAGATGCTTTAAGCGGATATATTTTCAATATGTATATCAATACATTTTCAAAGATGTCGGGATGAGTAGGTATAAGAAAGTCGCTAGACGAAGTAGGTGTAGTAGGTAAGTAATGGTTTCACACCCACAGTGTTGGCAGGACTTTTGAAGCCCGCGTTTATATTCTTACTTTTTTTTTTTTTTTTTTAAACATACAAATTCAGTGGGGTTGTTAACAACATTTCTCTGTGATGGGTCAAATTTACAGTATGGTACATATTTATTTTTACTTAATAGGGGCTTAAAGGTCTGATATTTCAAATAAAATGGATGTTGATCTGAGTCATGGGAATGATTGTATTCAACCATTAGGCTCTAGGGTCCGCTGCAAATCAACGTTTCCCTCATCTCCTTCTAAGCAAGTTATATATATATATAAAAAAAAAAGGAGGGGAGCTGAATCACTGCTGCCCCCTGTTGACTTGGGGTATGAAATACAAAGTGCCTCTCATTTGGACATTTTCCCTTAAAATACATGCACATTCAGTCTGAGATGTCCGATGTGAGTGCCTTTTAAAAGTAAGTATGGCTGACTGACTGAGTAACCATTGCAAATAGCACACTACTTACCTTTCACAACATTGTGTTCGCTACAAGACATGGCACAACAAGGTGACTAGGAACAATTATCCGGCACTTCAATATGCGAGGTAGCAAAGGTTTATCATGTTTTTATACAACCTGTTTGGTTCTAATAACAATAACCGTGGTGCTAAGCTGCCACGGGCATCTCCCATTATCCTTTGGCACCAACGACAACCTCAATCGACTCTCTGTGGTTGTATTCTGAAGACCATGTGGGCGGTACCTTCCTGGAGTGGTCCCAGTCCAGCAGCACCATCGCTAAACCGTCGCGGGGCTGACAAATGTTTCTACTCTTTGACGTCTCTGACGGCGGACAGCTGAGCGGCAGTCTTCTTGACCCGCAAGGCGGTGAGGCGGGCGGCGGGGTTGGCGTACCAGCACTCTCTCATCAGCTTGCCCATGACGCGCAGAGCCTAGCTTGTCAACACAGTACACATGGGAGACATTATGCTTTTTTTTTTTTTTCTTTAAACAATTTCAAAAAGTTACCAGGTCTCTTAATAGCACACTCCATTCTTCAAAATAAATAAATAAAATAATAATGAAGCTAAGTACCATTATAACAAAAATGCCCTTTGTTTTTGTTAATTAAATTCATTCTTGAACTTTCAGGGTTCAAATTATGATCTCAAACGTTTCAAACTCATTTTACACATAAAAAGACTTATAGATTATTATGTTGTAGCTCATAGAAAATGTACATGCAGCGAAAAGTCTCTAACTTCTAACAACCCTGGCTAAACTTAATTCCTCTCCAAAATAAACTGCTTTTCTCTAGGTTGAGATGTATCACGTCATCATACAGGTACTTCTTTGACACAAATGGCTGCTGCTCAATTTACTCAGGGCTTTGGCGCCATCTTGTGGCATCTTCGGCCATTCCAGAATGAGCAGGAAAAATATCCATGCGGCTCAGTCCTATCTCACCTCACAACTCTGCCACTGGTTTGGAATGTTTGGTCGCAGTTTCTGCTCGCACACCACCTTCCTCATGTCCTCCACCGAGGGATCTGAAGGCACCAGGTCATAATAAGGCAGCTGGAAATCCTCGTAAAGTCCTGCGTGAGAAGACTTTGCGTTGACTTTTTAACCATGAAAACTTGAATGTGAGAATAGCCGAAGGCACTGTACCTCTGACTGAACATCTCCGGGCCAGTTCCCAGAATACGAGACCTAACGAGTAGATATCGGCCCGCTTGAACGATTCAAAGTGGCCCGTGTTGATGGTCTCGTCCAGGATTTCAGGGGACATGTACCTACAGAACACAACAGGACTTGGGCCTATTGACTTTCTGGGAGCCAACCATGAAACGAAATTCCACCCATCCACTTTCCATACTTGGATGGCTGGATGCTGTTCTACAATTGCGCGGTCATGGTAGTGTGTGTTCACTGATGCACTTCCAACCTCTTGGTTCCCACTCTGTGGTTGGTGGGGATGTCGATGCTGTTGGTGCCGGAGTCGTGTTTCACGGCCAAGCCCAAATCGGCGATGACTGCCGTGCCGTTCTTCTTCACCAAGACATTCTTCGACTTCAGGTCTCTGTGAGCGATGGCTGGCTTCCCTGCAAACGGAGCAGAGCATTCGGGTTCTGACCAGAACAAAGAGATCACAACAAATGACCTCCCAATCAGCTGCAGAATAGATTTTAAAATTCTGCCACTGGCATAATGGCCGAATAGTTTACGTCCTGATGACATTAAAGAAATGCTAATGGGTTATAAACCCAGGAGTGTGCTAACGTCTGCGGACTTGGGTCAATTAGTGGAGCCAAGAGTTCAAAGCAAAATATGGTTAAGCCGCATTTTAGCTGTTATGCTGAACGCGAATGGAATAAGTTGCCTATTTGTTTTGTATTGTGATAGTTGAGCACTGTACCTAATATTTTGACTTTCACTTTAGCTAAAACGGTCGCGCGTGTGTGTGTGTCTGTGTATGACAGATGCACTTACCCTGTGTGCCAATGATCTCCATGTGGAGATGAGCCAGGCCGCTGGCTACAGACAGAGCGATGACGACCATGCTCTCCACCGACACGGTGTACCTGTTCAGGTAATCGAACAACGAGCCGTGCTCGTGGTACTCGGACACCAGCCACAGCTGCGTCCACGAGCCGTTGTCTGCAACACAGCGTACGGACGTGGTCAATAGAAAGCTACCATTTGGCAGTGGTGGTCCGCAAAATAGCAGGAACTCGAACTCACGGAAACCAAGATGGAGGCTGGTTGTACTGTACAGTTACTTCCGACCGAATTGATTGGTTGAGAGTCATTCCACGATGATTGTACAGTACAGCAGTTGGATTTATTTACAAATCATGTCCACCTCACAGGCGTTCTAAACCGTTAAATGAGTCTAAATGAATGGTCGTCATTAAGTGTACGAAGAGAAGCAGACATTCAACCAACATGCAAACACGGCTAACGAGAGCACAATCGTCCCATCGTTTGGCTTGATTTTGAATGTTAGATTATCGTGGGGCGTCCACTAAATGACATAAAAGTGGAACGCTACTTGCCAATGAAATGGATTAATCGTCCAACTCGCTCCATGGAAGTGGAGCAGTGAAACAAGCTTCATTTGTGTCCTTTTTTTGTCAAAGTTGACACTGAAGCTTTAGCTAGTTAGCATGTCAGGCTAACAGCTAACTCCGCGACTAACACCGCTGATTGCGGAACAGTTTGTTTTGGCGAGGTTAAATAACCCGTTTAAATAAGAAAACCAAATCGTAATTTGTTGTCACATATTGCTATAAGTGGTTTATATGAGCATTTTTTAACATTGAAGAATGACGTTATATCATAACGTCTTGAATAGGAATTAAATAAACACAAAGAATGAAGTATTTTATAATGTTTCATATTGATGCTAAGTGTGAAACATGGGCCTGTTTGGAAACATGCGTCACTAATTCGCTTGTCCCTAAACAAAGACAATTAGGCGCTAGACCGCACAGGCACACGAATTTGATAATTTCCCGTGGCACACCTGTCAATATCTCGCGGCACACGGTTTGCAAAACACTGCTTTATATCGTCACAGCTGTGATCTTCAATTGAATCACAACCATGATGATAACACAGCATCGCTCCCTTTCGTGTTATATTGCTCAGTTAAATATTCCTGAACTTAAATTTAGGTAAACAATAAAATGTACTTCAATAATGATTCAATTAAAATGAAGTGACATAAGTTAAATGACAAAAAAAAAAAATATATATATATATATATATATCTGATGAAATCAGTTCTAAAAGATTAAAATGCATAGGTAAAAATAATAAAAAAATGGAATACATTTGTACTTAACAAAAGTATTGTACTGGATTAAAAAGAAATTTAAGACGCTGCAATTTAATTCAGTGATTCTTTACATGCCACTAGAGGGAGCCAGCTGCACTGTTTCAGGTCCGGCTACCTTTGTTGTCAGCCGCAATGAAGCCCAGGATGTTGTCATGTCTGAGCATGATGGTCTGATAAATCTCGGCCTCGCGGAACCAGGACCTCTCGTCCCTGGTGGAGAAGATCTTGACGGCCACATCTTCCCCTCGCCACTTTCCTCGCCAAACCTCACCGAAGCGACCTTTCCCGATGCTCTCCTGGAGGACGATGGTCCGGGCGATCGTTCGCTGGACCAGCAGTGGGAGCCCTGCACCAGGGTTGTCATCGTTAACCAAAATTAAAGAAAAATACGAACAATTCTGTTCACAAAATAATATAAAAACTTTTTTTAAAAAAATGTCCTTCATTTTTATTTTTGTCAATTAAAGAATCACTGTGTCATATGTCATTTTTTGTTCATTATGGCGGCGCCATGTGGACAAAAGCGGTAGTGTTTTGTCAACCACATTTCCCACATTTGTCGTGAAATCCTGAGCTCCCGTTGGCCTGCAAGTTGGACTGAATTACATTTTCTATTTCCGTGTGAAAGACGACTAGCGATGAAGTAATGAATCTAATTTTGCTTGAACAATACTTTTGTTTGTTTTGGGGCTTCTGCCATGACACCAGTAATATAGCGCGTGGACGTTCGAATCGACTTCCGTCCTTATAGCTAAAGGAGGAAGTGAGTATGCCGTAAAGCAATTCAGGACATTTGTATTTTTTTGTGTGCCAGGGTTGCTCCCATCCTCCTCAAAGTGGCTTAGTGCCAGTAAAAACGATATAGATCCCCCCCCACCAGAGCATGACAAAAGTTCCATTCAACTACTTGTAAGTCAATGTTTCATCAAAAGAGTTGTGAATTTTTTTTTATTAAGATCGAATTCTTGCCCAGTGTTGCTTTAATATCATACATGAGCTTGATGTTTTGAGAATTGTAATTTACGTTACTTTCTTACTGAACTTTTTTTTACACTTGACAAATGCCCCATATACTTGAAAAAAAATCTAAAACGAATAAAAAATAAAATAAAATAAATAATTACAAAAAAAAAAAAAGTTCAAGTATGTTAAGAGAAATTTAAACGTGGTTAAAATTTCATTCAAAAATGCCAATATTCCTGACTTTTTAATAAATACAGATTTCAATGTATCAGCATGTAATAGTTAGGAGAAGCCAACCTGATCCCGAGCCGGAAGTGCTCATGTCGTAGATGAGGTCTTTGAGACATTTGTCAGGAGACATGAGCATGTGTTGATCCAGGGCCTCCTCCGGGTCGTGTTTGCGCGCCCGGCTGTAGACGCAGCGCTGGCGCTGCACCACCAACACCCCCAGCGCCACGCCCACGCACAGCAGGCACGAGGGCACCACGATCACCACGGCCAACTGCAGCCTGCCGCCTCTGCCGCCGCTTTCCAAAGGCCTCTCTGGTGACCAAAGGCAAGGCAGGCTGGTCAGACACCGGGCCAATTCATTTCGTGCTTTACAGAAGCAGAGTAAAAAACGAAATTAATTTATCCATCCATCCATTATCCAAAGCGCTAATCCTCACAAGAGTAGCCGGCGTGCTGGAGCCTATAATTTATACATTTCTAAAAAGTTCCAATGACAAATTAGATGATTTATGAATAAGCAGCGATGAACAATAAATGTTTTTTTTCTCGACAGATTTAAGTGTAAATAGGTTGTGGGTTCGAATCCCAGCTCGGAGTTTGTGTATTTTTTTTCCAAAGTAGTTCCTTCTCCGTTCCAAAAACATGAATGTTAGGTTCCCTGAAAAATTGGTGTGAATGTGACTGCTTGTTCGTCCATTTGTCTCACACTAATGAGCATAAATGGTTTTTTTTTTTTTTAAATAAAAAAAACAACAACAACAACAACAACAAAAATCAAGCAGACTACTCATGAACAACAAGCCAAAGCTTTTCGTCGAATAAACTTTCCTCCACACAGGAAAAATAAACAACAAGCGTCACATCCTGACGTTAAGTGTTTGCTGGCCTTTTCTGTGCCTGACCTTTAGTTGACTCTGTGGGCAGACACCAATAAAATGTCTGTATTAGTTAGCCCATCTATGGTATTTTGCATCATCTGCCACCAGTAGGATAAAAAAAATGTTTTTTAAAAAATCATCCAAACGTTATCGTATCTTGAACAACTTGTAAGTGGGGGTCACTCATTAGAGTTGAAGGTGTTCCCTAATATTCTGCCTGCCGACGCTTGACTGGCGTTTCAGGCTCACAAAGTGTTTGCCAGCACACGTGCATGTGTTGGCTAAAACGTGCAGATGGCCCAATGTGCAGTTGACCTTCATCACAGTTTCCAAAGACATCTTCAGCCTTTTACCTAAATACAAGTCCTGACACAACCCAATCTGCCTCAAAATCCACAGCGAGCGGGTTAGGAAAACAACACAGGATTTTTTTTTTTTTTTTAGTCTACAATACCATAGACAAGACAGCTATTAAATTCCAAGGCCTTACATAGAATTGATTTCTCCTGGATTGTCACCTATTTATGCCATCGTGTTGGGATCTACATACAAAACTACAATAAATCCAATTGTGGTTGTGATTCTTACTCTCACACTGACCCGCTTTCTCTCTAATGTTATGATGTTCAAAGACTTCAGGCAAAAAAAAAAAAAAAAAAATCATGCAAATAACATTCGGAGCAAAAACACTTTCACGCTGCAATGAGGAATCTCGCCGACCTTTTAGCAGTTTCCACTGGCTGCTGTTGTTGAACCGCAGGTGTAATTAATCCCTCTCAGCCTTATGGCCACCATCTACCATTCACTTGGACTGCACAGTATTTATAAATAGAGGTGTGTGTGTGTGTGTGTGTGTGTGTGTGCGCGTGGGGCATCTAAACACGGTCCCTGTGCCAGCGCTGTTATGTCACAGGATCTAAGCAGGATCAGCATCAACCTCGTCTCGCCGGGGCCACAATGAGTGGGAAATCCCACAGCCATTGACTCCCCCGGGCAAGGACACCAACAAATGACGACGGCCATAACCAAATTCATCTCAGGCAAGGCGATGTCTTTGCCGCAGCAGACGCGACATCTGTAAGTATGAGTTGACAGTCACAAATGCAATTCTTGTCCGGTGGGCCGTATCATTCATACTTCTACTCCGGAGCAAATCGGCGGCAAGGGCGGCGCTCCCGCCAACTGTTTGGTTTGGTGCGTATGTTATATTTAATACAGGGCGGGGATGCAATTTGAAAATTGTGATGAAGAACATCACAGAAGAATATTTAAAAGGGGAGGTCAACGCAAACATTTTTTTCCCCACAAGAATATGTTCTATGCAAGCCCACTAGTCGAAACTGGGCATTCTGATAAATATTGGGTTTGCGGAATATAAGTTAGCAGCAAAATGCACTCGTTTTTAGCCATCTCTGGGGGCGGCCATTTTGTTTTCTGTCGACTGAAAATGACATCACAACTGCTCACGACGACCAATCACGGCTCAGATTCAGAAAACAGGTCAGCCGTGATTGGTCGTTGTGAGCGGTTGTGATGTCATTTTCAGGCGACAAAATGGCCGCCCCCAGAGATGCACTCTAGTACAAGACATGCAAATATCACAGAGGAAGGCAGAATCCTGGATTCGAACTAGAACTGCGAGGCGGATGTGCTAACCACTAAACCGTCGTTCCAACTTGTGGGAAATAATTTTCCCTCGTAACACGTAGGGGTGAGTATTGGCAAGGATGTCGCAATACAATACGTATCACGATACGATATTATCACGATATTGCGATATGACGATATTGTGAGTTAATATCAAAATTACATATAGAGATGAGAAATGAAGTTGCTGTATATGTTAATCAGAAGATGTAGATCAGAGGACAAATTGAGTCAAAACTATTTGCTTCAAAACATCCTATTTAGCATTTGTGTTTTTGCAATTTTTTCTGAAAACAAAAGAAAATGGAGTGTTACACACTGCCATCATTAAATCGATATTAGAAGCTGAAAAATCGCTATTACGTTTGGCGGCCGAAAATCGCGATATGTTGGCAAACCGATTTTTTTTTTTCCCCACACCCCTAGTAACACGCGGCATAACGTACCGGGTTGTAAGTGCAGCGTCTCGTTGTTGCAGAAGTCGGTGAAGCAGCAGTTCCTCTTGGAGACGTTGGGGGAGCTGTAGCAAAAGAGCTGACCCCTCATCTCGGACGACGACAGGCAAGACTTGAGCGTCTCCTCGCGGCCGTCGACCAGCATCACCGAGTTCCAGCAGGCGCCGTCGACCGACGTCTCGCACACTTGGCTCTCGCACAGCTGGCACACGCATTTCAGACCTGAAATCAAAACGGAAAACCATCGCAAGCACATCTGGACACGTAGTCACACGGTTGCGCTTCAAGAGGAAGTCAACCAGTTTTTAGCCATTACACGGGGGCGGCCATTTTGTCACTTCTGTCAACTGAAAATGACATCGAAGTTGCTCAGGGCTCAGATAACGACCAATCATGGCTCAGCTTGAGAAAACAGGTGAGCTGTGATTGGTCGTTTCCAAAACAACAAAATTATGGGTTAATTAAAAAAAAAAAAAAAGTATTTATTATATTATTATTATTATCATTATTACATTATACAATTATTTTAACTACTTGGGTCAATTCGACTTTTTTTTGTGCAATTGTGTATTTTTAAAAATGAATATCTATCATCATTGTTATTATGTTTGATATTTTTTTTATCGCCCGGTCTCTTGTTGGCCGTGAGGTGGACCTGACGGGGTGTTAGCGAGTTTGGAAGCAGACCTGTTACGTAACGGCGGCCGTGTTAAGCGCTCGCTGCTGCTGCTGCTGCTGCTGCTGCTGTGGAGGAACACAAGTAATGCTTCTTAGTTTAACACCCACCTAATCTCATGTTCCACTTGGAGCTGCTGTCAGGCTTTGTTTGACAAGCCCGCCCGTGATCCCCGCCTCACTCAACGCACGATGTCATTTCATTCAACTGCGGCGCATATTCAGAGTCTTCAATGAACTTGACGTTGAGCAAAGCGTTGGAATTCTAGTGAGACTCTGACGCTAGTCCTGTGACCATTTTGTGGTCCCTGTTTCTGTAGAAATTATTATTATCATTGTCCACAGTGATTTTAGAGGGCCTAAACATGATCACCCCCCCCCCCCCCAAACTTTGCACACACAGAGGACCTGGCGAAAAATGTGATATTTTAAAGTGAGATCATCATATTGCCTGTGCCATTATTCTACAACAATATTTTTGGGATATATTGTCCACTGTAATGTGCATTAACGTAATCTAGGGGTGGGGGGAGTAGACACATAGACACCTTTCGATTTGCGACCAATTTTACAGCACATGCGTCTGTCTGAAACATGCTGGCGTAATCCAAAGAATTCAATACACAAAAGCGCATAGCAACAAAGTAACCTAGCCGCTTCTTCCAATTCCGCGGTTTGACCTCGTCAGCTTTGACGACTTTGAGTTAGATTTATTTCTTTTTTTTTTACTAGCCCAAAGGAGCTCAAAAATTCATCGAAATTCTTTCACCATTCATCCGACTGTTTCCAGGCAACAACTCAGGTCAAGAGCAAATAAACAATTAGGGGAAAATGAAAGGAAGAGAGATGATTAGAATACTGAATTGAATGAACGAGTCGGACAAGTAACGGGAAAGTGTTTAGGTTTGTTTGTTTGTTACTTGGGAGCAGAACAATATAGCGCACTAGTTGATTGATTGATTGTGTTACTAGTTTTTTTTCCCCCACAACTGTATGACATTTGTGCACACTAGTAGGATGACGTTGGTGCACAAGTAGAACATTGACATGTTGCTAGTGAGGCAAAACTGCGTACTAGTGACTACTACGGGCTACTAGTACTAGTCGTGACATGGAATGTTACACGTTAAATTAGTCATGTTTATTGAGTGCAGTATTTAGAGTACTATATTTTAAAAAAGGAATATAAATGAATCAAATGTGTCGTACTACTTTTGTGGGAAAATATTTTAATATAAAAAGATGTTAGAGTAGAAGCATTTGTTGCAACATGTTGAACTAGTATTTTTTTTTTTAAATGTTGATATAGTACAAAACAAGTTGAAACACACTATTGTTTGAAAAAAGTGGCATATAGTATTCTTCAAGTTACAAATTATAAAAGGAAAGCATGCAAAGTAGTATTTGTTCAAAAACGTGTTATATAAGATATTAGATATTAGGAGTATTTGTTGAAACTTAAATGATTTGTTCAAGAGTTTAATATACGTTGAAATAAAGTAGCACTGTTAAAAAAACAAACATTGTTTTTTCAATGTAAATTTAAAATGTAAAAACACAAAATAAGTATTATTTGTACGAAAACATCTTAAAAATAGTAGAATTTGTACAAAAATGTGTTTGATAAGCAGTTTTTGTCAAATGTATTTTACCTCATTTACACCTATGGACAATTTCAACCCTCCAACCTCTTATCTGTGAGCCAGATGTGCCAACCACTCATCCCTGTCCTCCTGCCTGTCTCCACAGACCTTTTCCTAGAATTGTTTGAAATAAAAAGTTCTTCAGTGAAGCATTATGTTGCAATTGGTGGCGCTATTCGAAAGCCGTCATGCGATGACTGGATTGCATGAAAGCTTCCTGCCTGCGCGGGATGAGCAATCACACAAGAGAAATGCTCGCACCCCATTTTGTGATCTATTAGGAGGAGGAGGAGGATGATGATGATGATGATGACGGCGACGACAACAATGATGACAATGACGGTTTTGTGGGCTTTAGGGTTACAAAACGAAATGCAGGAGCACTTATTCATAAAAGCGTCTATACACACACATTTAATCTCTTTCTTTTTTTTTTACGTTTAATACAGAGCAGTGCTTCAATCAAGAGATGTGCAATATAAGACAATTGTGTCTCCTAATCCTTACAGAGCTGTTCTGGTGGCTATACATCCAAATGAACAAAAGAAGAACTTTACCTAATTGAAGTCAGAGCCCAGACCTAAATCCTATTTTTAATTTGCCGGGTGGCTTGAAGGGGGCTGGCCACACCCACCTTCGGACACTTTTAGAGCACCTTTGCAAGCAGACTGAAGACTGAAAATAAGTTCAGAAATAGAATTGCGCAGTTGTCATCATTGGAAGATTCCTTGACCAAATTCAATCAACTTCGCAAGAGATAAACCGTCATCATTTTTTAGGATATGAGAAGAAAGTCTTTATATTATGAGAAAAAATATATTTCAAGAAAAAGTCAATACTATTAGAAGAAATCGTCATCTCGCTTTCTGAGTTTGAATTCAAAATCGCACAAGAATTCAGTTGATAGTTTGGAAAGAAAAACGATTACAATTCAGAGAAATCTCAAATGAATTTTAAAAAATAATTTGAGGAAAAGAATATTAATTAAAAATAACTAAAGTGTTAATTTATTCGGGAAAAAATCTTAACATAAGTAGTTTTAAAAAAGGGTGTAATTTTCTACAAGCAAAAAAAAAAACAAAAAACTAAATATTACCAGATAAAAAGTATCAATATTCCTAACATTACAAGCAAAAAAAAGTTGTTAATTTACAATAAAACTAATCTAAATAACACCATAAAAATTCAATTTTTAAGAATTGGAGTGAAAGTACAACAATATAACAAATGTTGCCAAGATTTAAAAAAAAAAAAAATTCTACAAGACATCTCAATATTAACAGAAAATGAACACTTTCCTGAAAAAAACATGACGAAAAACAATGTGTTTTATGTGCAAAAAAAAAAAAAAAACAGAGCTGGGCATTGTCTAACCGCCACCGCATTCCGTCCTGCATATTTAATCGACCCACGTGGTCCCAGTCCATCCCTCGTCGGGAACAAGCGCCGCACGAGCAGACACGTCTCCAAACAACGAAAAAATATCAAACAAAAACAACGGACACACACGTGCACAGCGTGGTGATATGTGAAATAAAAATAATATGGGGCACATCTCATTGCGCCTGTGGAACCGCAAGTTACACAAAGCTGTTTTGTTTTTTATTTTTTCCTTAATCGGCCGCGTGTCAGGAGTGCGGCACCTGCGTGTGACGTGGGACGGGTTAAGTCCGTTCTCTACGTCGTTTGGCTGACTCGGACCGACTGCGACCACGTGGGCCCATTAAATATGCAGACGGGAAATAGCCGGTGCCCAGCTTTGCAAAAAACAATCAAAATATTACCAGAAAAAAAACCCCAACTATCCTTGGCTCTTCCCCCAAATCTAAAAATCTTCAAACGTCACAGACACCCTACTTCCTTGACACCGATAACCTCTCACTTGAATGTTTCCAAGCAAAATCCTTGAACGATTTAAATGTCATCGCCACCGCGCACGGTCGCACGTATTGTGCATATCAGAAACCTTGCCAGTAGTAGCGCTGCTGTCGGTGTCAGAAAAAGGAAAATGCCGTAGTGACTCTTTTCGCCGCAAAGCAGTCGGCATTGTAAACTATCTTAAATGTTGATCCATGCGCTGTTCAAATGAATGTAAAATCCGTGGAGTACAGTAGACGCACGGGACACAACATTAGGTACACCAATCCAAGGACATCTCCACGTTATATCGGTTATTGTCACTTTTATGGAACAATAAATGGGTCAAGACAGTGAGACAAAGCAGTCATGCTTTTACATGAATCATACAGTGCATACAGTCCTCCAGAGTGTGCGTGTGTGTGTGTGTGTGTGTGTGTGTGTGGTACCTGCGCTCAGCTGCGCCACACACAGCAAAATCCACGCCGCGTAAAGGATCTGCTCGGCGGGTCGAGTCATGGCAAGGACCGCATGGGTTCCCTCCGGCCGGACGCTGCTGCTCTGCTCAGTCCACGCGGTCCGACACGTACACACACACACACCCTCTCTCTCTCTCTCTCTCTCTCCCTCTCTCTCACACACACACACACACACACACACACACACTAATGACAGGAGGAAAGTGTGCGACGCAATGAGTGAGAGCTTTGCTGCCCTCCCCTACAGGGAGAGAAAGTAAGAGGATTACACAGCCTCAGACCACCGATGGAGACATGTGAAGCACACGCACACACGCGCACGCACGCACGCACACTACAATGGATCTGTGGAGGGGTGTGTGTGTACGTGCGGCTACTAGATTGATGGACTGATTATTTTATTTTGAACTTAAAAACAGTTATGATAGATAGATAGAAAATTTTCATTTAAATATACATGTATATATCTGTATTTACATATATTTTTGTATCCATATACAGTATATCTATATATTATATATCTATAGCTATATATATATATATATATATATATATATATATATATATATATATATATATGTATATATATATATGTATATATATATATATATATATATTGAAACCTTGTTCAATTGGCAGTAGTTGCTTATTTTTAAAAAGTTCATATTGTGCCGTGTGTAAAAAAAACTAAATAAAAACATGCTAGAACATAGCATTGTTTAAAAACATGTTGAGAATAGACTTTTTTTTTTTTCAACGTATACATGTAAGAATTGTTTTAAAGAAAAACATGCAAAATAGCAATGTTTGTGTAAACGGCATTGCTTCTGGTCTGAAGTTTTTGGGTTTTTTTTAGGTGGGGGGGATGGAAGTTGGCGGGGGGGATTGCGCCTCCAACTGTGAACATGTGTTTCCTAGCAACCCCAGTTACAGCTCATTAAATGCAGTACACATACTATATTTGGACACTATGTTCAAAACATTTGTGCGTTAAGACATTTGAACTACGAGATAAGTGTCGAGATTGAACTGGAATAGTCCACACGTCCTTACAAGCACCATTATGAACGCATTTAAAGTGGCTGCTTGTGTTTATCTAGTGTTAGGCAATGTGTGTCACCTTGTAAAAAGCAATCATCCAATATTTTTTCGCTTACTCAGCAGGCAATTTCAGCAGGAGATACGCACCGGAGCACACTAAAGGAGCCCGGCGGAAGTGGCGGGCGCGGGACTTTCCGAGTGAGCCGCGTGGGAGCATAATGGATTAAATGACACTGAATGTGATGACGGTCAAAAGTCCAAACAGCTGTTGATGCATATGTTGATGGCGGCGAGCCATTACTGGCCTGTAAACACTCTGCAGCGTTTTGAAACGACAGCAGTCGTCAGGTTCAGCTTCCATTCGGCATCCTTGAATTCTAGACAGAATTTTCAAAATGTTTTGCATACACAACGGGGGAAATAATGGAAAATTTGTACATTTCTTACAAAGAAATGAACAGTTTGCAATTGTAAACATCTTGAAAACAGCTTCGCGGACGCCGCGCCTGCTTTCCAGGCAGTGTGTTGTGATAATTTCTTCGGTATTTAACAGGGATGTAACCAAAAATGTTTTGAATCGGAAAATCAGTTTGGATGCAAATACGTACATATGTATGTGTATGTGAATGTGTATGTGTGTGTGTGTGCGTGTGTGTGTGCGTGTGTGCGTGCATGTGTGTGTGTATATATATAGATATAAATATATATATAAATATATATTTATATATTATATATATGTATGTATGTGTGTGTGTGTAATTATATATATATATATATATATATATATATATATATATATATATATATATATATATATATATATTGTTTATGTATATATGTGGCATTATTATATTATACATGGGAAAAATAAGTCTCAAGACAAACCCAACAGGTCATGTATTTGTTTTCTATTTAATTAATAGAAACCACTAGCTGATATAAAATGTTAACCAAATAAAAGTTTAAAAAAAAAAAAAAAAAAAAAAAGGTCGAAGTTTGACTTCACGAACTTGACAATGCACATGTTAAGACGGTATAAAGGCAAACTTACAGTACAGGCCTCCAATTCAGGGCGGAGAAGAGGGCTGACCTCAGCATCACCTAGCCGATATTTTTCACGTGTTCTTTTTATGGTGTTTGTGCAGAACTAAGACAAATAAAAGGAAGAACACGTCAAGAGCGCGTACCTCATTCGACACGGTCACACGCTAAGTTTGAGAACTGTACAACTGTTTAAAGGACTGCTGACATTGGAAGAGTGATAAGCGTTTGTTTTTGTTTTTTTGCAACAAGTCTAACAAACAAAGCCAGAAAAAAACACAATGTCACTCAATGCAACCCGTTCTCCAAATTGAGCATCAAAACCAAAGCAACAATGTCCAGGTAACAGCCAACGTCCAGCTCCTCGATTGTGATTGCTTCGTATTTAACGTCCTATTCCCAAGAGCCCGGTCAGCCATCTTTGGATGCCAAAATGTGTCCCGCCAAGTCTTTTAAAATAAATACAGGGCCGTGCCGCTATAAGGGCACGAGGCCCCTCTGAAAGGGCGTGTTCGTCCGGGAAGTACTGCAGCGCCTCCGACTGGGCGCCAGGCACGCTCAAATGTCTGTTTTCATTTTGTCCACGGAGCTGTTGATCTTTGTCAGAGTCTTTTTGATGCGCAGCGCCGTCAGTCGGGCCGATGGGTTCTGATACCAGCACTCCTTCATCAGTTTTGCCATGGAGATTAAAGTCTTGAAAAAAATAGCACAAATATTAAAAGGTTATACTCGGTTGAAGGGTCCTAATGATGGTAATATCTACGCTAAAAATTGTTAGCCTGTGTTTGATGTTTCACATTGTATGTTAGCATTAAGCTATTTAATTTTTTAGAAGAAATTATACAGTTTGCTCGAACATTTAGAAATACATCATGCTCACGGTAAATGATGTGTAATTCACTTGCAGCTGTATGTGTTGCTGGAACATCCATGCTAATTTCTATTAGCCCGTATAAGGCATTTCACATTGTATGTTAGCATTAAGCTAGTATAGTTTTTTGACAAAAAACATTCTGGGGTTTAAATATCCAATGTTGAATTCTCTCATTTTGTGTCTGTTTTGCAGTAAACTTCAACTAGGAGTGATATATATGCTTTGCACCTTATGTCGAAATTCTTGACAGCAAAAGGGTGATAAAAGGCGCTAAGGACTACTCAAAAATGACATTTTCGTAAGTTTAAATAAAAAAAAGTAGAACACGTTGTTTCTACATTACAAATTTTCCTTCCCGATATTTGTGACTCACTAATCACAAATTCAATGCTGCTCTTTTTTTTTTTCTTTTTAAATGTCAAACCTACGCCTGGCTATTCAATAAAAAAGAAAAATCACTTCATCAAATTTTTGACGCAGTACATTGATGTAAAGGAACAATGATGAAGTGATGACATCTCAACTGAGATGAGCTTCATGTGTCGGGCGTATTCTTTCTTTCTCCCTCCCAATTTACGGTAGGGCTCAGTCCTTGTCCTGTAGCTATTAGACTTTTTAACGGGATGACTCACCGGGTCCGAGAACCATCTGTTGGGTATGTTGGGCCTCTGCTGGTCTACACAGACCACCTTTTTCATATCCTCAAAACTGGGATCACTGGGAACCACATCGTGGAAAGGGGGCTTGTAGTCCTCGACGATGCCTATAGGGAGAGCACACGCACTTTGACATACTCAAACATAGTGTGCGCAGCACACACACACACACACACACACAAGAGACACACAAGAGATTTGTGAGCGGGTCCAAGAACACGCACCGTTGCTGACCGTCCTCCTGGCAATCTCCCACAGAACGAGGCCCAGGGCCCAGATGTCTACCCTCTTGTAGGATTCGAAGCAGTCCATCTGGATGGAGTCGTCCAGCACCTCGGGAGCCATGTAGCGCTTGGTGCCTACTTTGGGGTTGTTGCCCACATCCAGCTCGTTAGTGTCTTGGAAATGCATAACGGCCAGACCTTCAAGACAACAACCGCGTTCGGTCAGAACCGCGCGCAAAAAAAAACAAACAAAAAAAAAAACACTTAAGTCTATTGAGCGACTTGATGTTTTTGTAAACAGGATGCAGCCCGACACGAGAACACCTCGCCCTGGAGACGGTACAGCCGAGATTGTGTCATCCGAATGTAGCGTTTAATACATTACGAGGTGGACACGTCTGGCCAGTCGCGTCGCAAACTACCTGGCTGAGCTTCTTTATTGAGCGAATGGAACATTGGTGTTAGATAAAGTGCACTTCCCAAAGTGTTTGCAGCCAAAGCACAGGAAGGGACATTAAGCACTGGTTGTTTCTCTTAAATTGGGAACAAATGATCCTGATAGATGAGAGGGGCAATATTAGATTTATTTCCTTCATTGCACGCAATAAATAAAATCGTGATATCAAGGCTTCGGCTCCTCAGAGGTTAAAACCCCCCTCAGTCAAAGTACAACTCAGATATTAAAGCCAGCGCACGGGGATTGTTTTTTTGCTTACAGAGGTCGGCGATGCAACACTGCCTAGTCTTTTTAAACGTATTTTTTTTATCATCTCTCAACGTGCCAGCGGGCGATGGCCGACTTGGAAGCGAAGCTGGTTTTGTGATCCAACGAGTCTGGATTTTTACATTATTCCAGACTAGTGATGGGTGCATCAAATAAACAAATGGACTCTAGAGCAAAACTGTGGTCTGACGAGTCCAGATTTTGCACCGGTCCCCAGCGGGAACATAAAAATTGAACTCTGGAGCAACGGAAATTGTCCGTGCGGTCAAATGTGTCAAGATGTGTCTTTCATATTAATTAAAGCTTCACTTGCCTTTGTCTTAGCATACAAAGTGTATAATAGACCTAACACTGTTTACTGCGATAAAGGCTCATTAATTGCCCGCGTTTGTTGAAATACATATCAGCCTCGGAAACGCACACACACGCGGTTTGACGTCTTCTTACCGAGGTCGGCGATGCAACACTGGCCGTTCTTTTTAACCAGGACGTTTTTGCTCTTGAGGTCCCGGTGGGCGATGGCCGGCTTGCCCTGGGTGCCGAAGATCTCCACATGCAGATGCGCCAGGCCGCTGGCGATGGAGAGCGCCATGCGGAGGCAGCTGCACGCGTCCAGGGTGCTCAGCTGAAGGTAGTCGTACAGGGAGCCCATCTCGTGGTAGTGGGTGATGAGCCACAGCTGCGTGCTGGAGTTCCTGGAGGTCATGTCGGAGGCGATGAAGCCTGGGGTGAGAACACAGGAAGCGTTAGAGACACACTAAGCACAAATGAATGCGCAAACAGCTCCTGTCTCCATGCCGCCGCCAAAGAGGGGAAAAAAAAGACAATTATTCTCCAACTGACTCATCCTTTTATAAATACGCTATGATACTTAATTGCAGCCGAAATGATTCAAATAGTGAAGTCCTGATTTGGCTTGGAGAGAGTGCCGATGCAATAATTGCAGTTATTAAAGTTTAATTATGTTAACTCTCAACAGGTACTTCTGTACAATCGGCTGAGAAAATTCTGCTTTTACAAAGATTCATTCAACTGCATGTACAATGTTGCTTGCATACTGTTTTCATTTAAGAAAAAAAAAGATGCTTCATATTAATATCAATGATATTATTGTAATTTATAAAGGAAAACTTGTGAATTTTGATTGACCCCGTGCGAGATATTTCACAGTTGTTATCGTTGGTGACCTACCCAGGATGTTCTTGTGTCTCAGCAGCACTGTGTTGTAGATCTCCGTTTCTCGGAACCAGGACTTCTCGTCCCGGGACGAGAAGATCTTGACAGCCACGCTCTCTCCTTGCCACTGGCCTCGCCACACTTCACCGTAACGGCCCTTACCTGGCATGGGGCAAAACAGACTCAAGTGATGACGGGGATCTGGTTGAATCCAGATTACAGTCATTGCGCTCAGTCAGTATCATGGGTATATAGATTCAAAATTGAAGACAACACACAATAAAAAATGCCTTTTGTCTGGTAGGTTAAAAAAAAAAAAAAAAAAAAAAGAAGTGATAGACCAGTTAGAATGGCTTTACAATAGGGGTGTGCCAAGTCCAAAAATGAGAACTGCAGCTCTTTTTGGGGACGCAAGGCCTATTCATAAGATAAAACAGAGCCCATAATATCAGAAAAGCTTTCTATTTTCAGGCAGTTTAGATGCTCTTTGGCACCATACTGCCTCTCACAGGCCAGTTTTGGCACTACATATAGATCTATACATATACTGTACAAACAAATATATACACATATATAGGTATATACATATATATCTATATAGATATATACACTGTACATATATATATATACTGTATATACATATATACTGTATATACATATATACTGTATATACATATATACTGTATATACATATATACTGTATATACATATATATATACATATACATATATATATATATACATATACATATATATATATATATATATACATATATATACATATATATATATATATATACATATATATATACATATATACATATATATATATACATATATATATACATATATACATATATATACATATATACATATATATATACATATATACATATATATATATATATATACATATATATATATATATATATATACATACATACATACATACATACATATATATACATACACACACACACCAGTAAAGCCTAACGACCATTTGAAATGAAGCAGTTCTTATTCCGCCCAAAAACAACTTTTGCGATTTGAAAATTGCATTTCGCAACACTGCAATATCGATTTGAATTTGATTAACCGTTCGGCCCTAATTTGATGTACTATGGATGTGTTTTATGACTTCCAAGAAGGTAATAACCATGCCCGTGGTGAGTGCTTCAACTGTGCTGAGCGAATCCAACCACGTCAGCTGTAGGACGTTGATGCGCAACACAGATGACACCGGGGGGGTCGTATTTCTTCAGCAGTTGATTTCTGTCTCCTTTACACATCATTGCAGCAGCAATAGTGGCCCGTTTCGCAATCCAAACATGTTTTTCACCGCAACGCCGGCATCTGTTATTGTTGTAAGCCATGAGGTTTTGATGGCTATGCTTATGCATGAGTCACAGCATATAAGAAGCGGACAATAGGTTTGGAATTGCACGAGATGCACAATTTCTACAGTCTTATGGAGATTTAAACCTTGGGGGGAAAAAGTATGCGGAATTGCTTTGGGCAAAACGTAGAGCCAGTATCGATTCTTTCAACAGTTGTGAGGCTTCTTCTGTACTTTTTCCGTATGTGTGTGCGTGTCATGCCCCCCCCTGCTGTGCTGACATAAAGATCTCATTAAAATGAATGAGCCGGGCTGCTTATTCTCAATGTCAAGAACAACAGTGGCTTTGAGTGGACACTCACTCACCCACACACTCGTTGAGAGTGATTTGTCGCGCCACCGTTCTCTGAACCAGGAACGGTAGGCCGGAGCCACTTCCTGAAGTGCAGGTGTGATCCAGAAGATCCTGGGGATGAAGAGAAGCATACAAAAAAAAAAAAAAAAAGAGATTTCATCAAGAGGTCAAACCGGAAGTAGGCGCAAGTTGGACTGACCTCCCATTGGACGTTAGGCAAGCCCCCCTCTCTGTCCACTTTTAAAACCCGGTTGAAGACACATTTCTATTCGCTGGCTTTTGATCAGACATGACATTTTCAACTCTTTTCGGTGTCAATTGTATATAGTGTTTTATGTTAATTTATTGACCAACACTTGCGCATTATGGCCTTTTTATTATCGTATGATTATTTATTGCTTGTAAAGTGCTTTGTTACAGCTCCAGCTGTTATAAAATGCGCTATATAAATAAAATTGTATTGTATTGTAAAAAGAGGTCCAAGTTTTGTGTGTGAGGGGAGTACGCCCTCTATTGTACAAAGAGCAGAAGTACACCCCCCACCCCCTTCTTATTTTCAAGTGTTGTGGCTGCTGGACATTCCAACTAATCCCGGGGCCAAGCTGCAAAACAAGGCGCGACCCTGCTAAGCCTTTTATTTTTAACTGGGCAAGAAGAAATATGTAGCACCCGGCACCGGCACAGGAGGGCAGTGCTGAGTCAGCAGCTGAGGAGAAACCCAAACCAGTGAAGCGGCAGAGAGTGAAGGAAGGAAGGAAGGAGGAATACAACATGGGAGGCAGACGCCTCGTATAAACAGATTTATTATGGATGAGCTGTCCGCGAGACAACTGGAATTACAAGACGGAAGATTGCGGCTGTAAAATGAAATGGTTTACAGGCTCTAAATAATAATGCTTTGGGGGGCTGGATCACGACGGTACCGCAAGATATGAGTGAAATTAAAAGTGTTGTCCGTGTACAAGAATGTGAATCGATACATGAACATGTTAGTCAAAGAGCTGATGAATAATAACGAGCAGCCGTTCACGCATTTCGAAGGTATGACATCATATTTATTTTCCTCATGAGAGGATTTCAACTACCCTTTTAAATGAACTTGTTGGCACGTCGGCAAGACGATCGATGTCATCACGCGGCAGAAGAAGCCGCACTCAAATGTACTCTTTTTGTTTGAGATTCAGGAAGGACAGTGGACCAGTGTTACACATGTCTGCCTCACGGTTCTGCGGTCCAGCAGGGGCACCATTTAAGAATACTGCAGTCAGGAAAAGCCTGCTAGAAAATGTGAACTTTATTTGGGGTTCATCAGAGTCACTTTAAAGTGGAAGTCAACCCCAACATATTTATTTCAAGAATATGTTCTATGCAGGCCCACCGGTTGAAACAAGGCAATATGATTAATCAAAAGCAAAATCCGCCCGTTTTTAGCCATCTGAGGGGGCGGCCATTTTGTCGCTTCTGTGGACTGAAAATGACATCACAGAACCTCGGGGCTCGGATGACGAGCAATCGCGGCTCGCCTGTTTTCTGGAGCTGAGCTATGATTGGTCGTTATCTGAGCCCCGAGGGTGTGTGATGTCATTTTCAGTCGACAGAAGTGACAAAATGGCCGCCCCCCCCCCCCGGAGACGGCTGCATGCTCAGCATTTATCAGAGGCAAAGCGTTTATTAGAGAAGTCTTTATTTGGCTGTGAAAGGAGGAGGCAGTATTACGAGACTATAAAACACAAATCTCAAAAGGCATGTGACGCAAATTGAAATAAAATCCCGGTGACCTCTGCGCGGCACTCTCCACACGTGTTTGACAGTTACAACTAAGCGTTTCTGGTTTAGCACGGCCGAGCACATTTTTACGGCGCTTGAATCAACATTTGGCGGCTTCGGCTTTTCAGATTCAGGGCCAAACGTTGGCAGCAGCCAGAATCGACATCGCATAACGTGACGCGCCGTTTGGACACCGCCAACGCTCCCATTGGTCAAAGTGTACTGTATCCGAGATCTTTGGGATCATGTGGGTTTTAAAAAGTGGCGAAAACCTCGGAAAGAGTAATATACAAAGTGTGCTCACAAAATGGAAGTCTATTTTGTGACGGCCAAAGCCGTCTATGCTCGAGCGTGATTACAGAGTGCGCCCAGCCGCAGCCAGTGAACGCGCTGGCCTGTGCGAGCGCACGACTCCACCTAAACTCTGGATCCGTTTAGTCAAACCTCAAAACATAAACCGCACTGTGCAAGAGCTCACAATCCCTGGCTGGGAGAGGACATTCCTCGCGCAGACAGCAAAAATGACCCAGAGAAAGCCAAACAGGCGTTGAAGGGGCTTTTTTGCGGAGAACAAAGAGTCTCTCTGAACCCAGCTTCCAAAAAAACAAGACCGGAGTTGTTTCACAAGATAGCTTAATCCACCTTTTAATTTATTCAAATGCTGGAATTTTGGAATAAATTGTAAACTGTGTAAAACGGGTTCAACTGAAAGCAAAGCATATTGTATTTTGGAAGGGCAACATAGGCGTGTCATCCTGTCTAAAGACAGACCTTCAAAATAAAAGCACATTGTACAGTAAGAGTTGAACTACTTTCTTTGGCCACACGGTATCTTAATTTAGCAGTTGCATTCAAAATAAACAAGCAGAAAATAGTTCAAATACGAATGCTAAATAACCCGCCATGGGGACCAAGAAAGTGTGGTGAAATGATTATTGTATTGCGCATAAACGCTTTTATTTTGAAGGCCGGACTTTTGATAGGATGATATTGCCCCAACTTGTCTGAGTGTTGCTCTTATGCCGAGCAGATGGGGAGGCTTGTTATTGCCCTGAGTCGTTATAAAAGTTTGAATAGGCGGAATATGCTTTGCAGTGGGTTGAACCCTTTTTCACACAACATGAAGGAAAGTTCAGAGTGCCGTCCATTTGGTAAAGGGGGCGAGAAACACTCGGGAATTTCCTTTCTTTCCCGTAATATCCTTTGCCACTCACCGCCAGCGTGCTCTCCCCCACGTTGGACGCAATGAGGCCGTCGATGGTGCCGTACTCGGCATCCCGGGAGGTGAGTCTCTCCATCTGGTTGTGGTGGATGCGTCTGAACACCAGGATGGCGATGGTCGACAGGACCACCAGGACGAGGATGGGCGCCACGATGACGACAGCCAGCATGGTCACGCTGTAGTTGGAGAGCTCGTCAGCTGCGAGGGGGACAAGAATGTTACAAGGAAGACTTCGAATAGACATTTCAGACCTGTCTTTGAGTTTTGGCAGAAGCGTGAAGGTTTTGTGGCAACATTGATAACAAAATGTGAAACAAAATGAAAATAGGCCAAAAACAGTGAACATAGAGTTGGGAGCATCATGCTTTGGGGTTTTCGTCACCCGGAACTGGGACGGTGGGACCTATGAGAAAGTGGAAGGAATTATGCAACCACATGTTTATTTTTAATTCCCCTCTCGAAAAGATGAAAAGACAAATTCAAGAGTTGTCCAGGAAACATTTGTGAAATGATTTTTCTCGGTCTCATTCTTTATATCGCCAAAAAAACTGGCATTTGAACAGGGGTGTGTAGACTTTTTAAATATCCATTGCCTACACGCAAGCACACACCTCCACTTAAACCCACACAAGCGAGGAGAACTGACCACTATTCACGCTTTCCCAACATTCCAAGGGGAAAAGCCACTCGGCTCTGCCTTTATCAAACATAAAGCTCCCCTTCTCCCACCTCCCATAATCAACTCTTTCTCCCAAATACACACACACTTAAGTGAAAGTCAACGCAAACTTTTTTTTTTTTTTCAAGAATATGTTTTATGCAAGCCCACTAGCTGGAACAGGGCATTCGGATAAATATTGCGTTTGTGGAATAAGAGTTAATCCACTCGTATTCAACCATCTCCGGGGGCGGCCATTTTGTCTTCTGTCGACTGAAAATGACATCGCAACTGCTCACAACGACCAATCGCGGCTGACCTCTTTTCTGAATCTGAGGCGTGATTGGTCGTTGTGAGCAGTTGCGATGTCATTTTCAGTCAACAGAAGACAAAATGGCCGCCCCCAGAGATGGCTAAAAACGAGTGCATTTTGCTGCTTAACTCATATTCCACCAACGCAAAATTAACCAGAATGCCGTGTTTCAACTCGTGGGCCTGCTGGGAACAGATTCTTGAAAAAAATATGTTTGGGTTGACTTCTGCTTTAAGACTAGGATAACCATCTCTTTTTTTTTTTTGGGGGGGGGGGGGGGGGCAGCACCACATCAAAGTGCAACTTCTCACCTCTAAAATACTAACTAGAACAATGGACTCACTTTTTCTTTTTTCAAGATTCAATAATTAAACAACATGGGAGCAACTAAAGTAGGACTGACTGGAGGGCTCTTCCACAGTATCACACGAATCTTAGTTGCATGAAGTGAGACACCAAGTGAAGCTAATCTAGTGCACAATGGGAGTAAGACAGCAGGACGACGTAGCGCTGAATTTAGCTCTCTGTCTCGCTCACACTCCCCAGGTGGCTTTTAGCCTCAAGATAATGTCAGCCAGCAGACAGGACAGCATCGGGGCGGGGGGCAACGTGACTAACTAACAGTCTCGGTGGAAACGTGAGCAGAACCCAATCGCGACAAGATTCGAAAAAGACGCCCAATGAGAAACGGAGTAGCGCACCTTTAACGGGAAGCTGAACGGTGCTGTTCAGGTTGCACAGGTGCCCGAAGCAGCATTCCACAATCTGGTCTCTGGAAGGCGGGGTCTTGCAGGTCATGGTACGCTGCTCGTAGACATTAAAGCAACCTTTCTGGTACATGAGAGAGCCGCCGTTGACGGTCAGGGAGGAGAAACACTGGCTGCCCATGCAGCGGTTCCCCGTGGCGCACGAGCTGCCCTCGCACACGCACTCGTGCTTCTCTTTGGCAAGGGGCTTCACTTCATCTGTAAAAGATTCATGGAGGGGGGGGAAAAGGGTTATCCACAACACCTGCACTATCTAATGAGATTCAGTGAAAGGAGCACAGGTACACCAAATAGAATGCTGGGTTTTGACTGACACGCTTCTGGAGAAGTATGAATTCTGCAATGTGTTTACTATTCAAGTTGAAGTTGGCAGCGGCAGCGCGGTGGATTTGTTGCCCTGCATGTCTGTCCCAAAGATTGGAGGTTGTTCATTTGAAAATTTGTTCTCATTTTTAGTGTTATTGGTTAACCAAATAAATGATTCAATTAATTTCACATTTGATGAAAAAAAAAAAAAAAAATTATCAATTCATAATTTGTTAATTAATTATGATGAATTATAATAAATGAATATGACTTAGATCATCTGATTCCTCGCTTTATTCATGCTTGCTGTTGAAGCTTCGGACAATCTTTGGTTGGAGGAGACTTTCTGGCATTTGAATTTGTTCTATCAACTCTAGACACAGACTGCTTCAATTTAAAGTGCCGCATAAGGTTCGCTACTCAAAAACTAGACTGAGTAAAATTTCCTTCCATGCGACCGATGTGGTACGGCTGAAAATTCCTATTCTCATTTATTTTGGTTCTGCCCAGTACTGGATGCATTTTCCCACGAAATATTTGAATGTTTTCCAAAGCAATGAAAATAAACACTCAAGCCGACTGTAAGAAGGCGATATCAGGTTGTTCCGCCATGACTTCGACCCTCCCTTTCCCACCAGCAGCAGACACTCAAGATTGGCATCGTTGCAGCTAAGAAATTAATACTACTCAACTGGAAGTCCCCACAAGCCACACGCGTCAAGAGATGGCAAAACCAAATGATTTTACTTTGCAATGATGGAACAGATTCGCTTTGACAAGAAAAAAATGGATAATTTCCCCCGAGTGGGGGAAACACTCAAGACTAGCTAGGGCTGTGCAATTAATCGAAATTCAATTACAATTATTACACTCCACGATTACAAAATTGGCATAATCGTAAACAAATGATGATTAATATTCATTTATATGCAACTCACTATGTTTGTTTACACAAGGAAATCATACTTGAATTTATACACCTTTTGCACCATTTTAAACGTTTTATAGTCACTAATTTGATCAATTTTGTTTGGTCCAAAAGGAACTTACTAACATTCATTCGTCTTTATATTTTTTACGTTTAAACATTTTCTTGTTTTGCACCAAAAAATAAGTGATCGTTTGAATAATCCTGATTTCAAATTATTACCAAAATGCTCATGATTAATACTTTTTTCATAAACGAGCAGCCCTACTCAGGACAATGCTCAAGGGTTAAGTCAGCTTGATACAAACCCTGCCGTTGTCTGTATATGCATTTTCCAACTCTTTCCTACATTACCTTCTTCTAAATACAGAATGACATGCAGACAATCCACCACCTTTTTTGGTTCGACCATAGTGTGGACGTTTCAACAAAGTTACAAATATATATATTTTTTTTTTTTTTTTTTTTTTTTAAGATTTTGATGCCAATATTTTCTTTTTTACGAAAAATCATTATCGGCTCCAAATACCGGGTATCGTCCGCCTTGACTGCTAATAATCGCTATCGGCCCTGAAAAAAAAACATATCGGTCTATCTCTAAAACTCTTTTCTCACCTTTCCCCGGAGCTTGCACGGTGACGTTCATGTTACACAGATGGCCCTGGCAGCACTTGACGACGTGGGCCGGCGAGGGCGGCGTGGCGCAGGTGGCTCGGCCCACGTCGTCGTCCCTCAGGCAGCCCTTCTGTTGGACGGCCGCGCCGTCCGTCACCTTGAGGGAGGAAAAACAATGTTGGCCGACGCAGCGCCGACGGGGCTGGCAGGCGGCGCCCTCGCACGCGCACTCCTGCTCTCCGAGGACCGGTCTGCCGGCAGACGCTTCCACATCTGATGGGCACAAGCGGAGATGAAGGGAGAGCCATTAGCGCAATATCATTACTCTCCCATTATCGTAACTGGCATTCAATTACACATGACAAGGGATCAAAGCTTTTTACTGGCTCTTACCAGGGATACTTTTCTATTTCAAACTTGAACACCCACCTCTGTCGTCTCAACAGATTACAGGCGTTTTATTACGGCGAACCCCCGCCGAGTCGCTATTCACGAGTTCAGTTACGTTTTTTTCTGTGGCACCTACTCTGACCCATTTGTACTTTTTGTGCTCTGTATACAATGCTCTAAGATGGAGCCAAGGCGCTGGTTAAGAGTAAAGTTGTAATTAGTGTCAAGGAGGCATGTTGAAGTGAGTGATTAACATCTTTGAATGTTGGGGAGGAGCTCAGTTTAGCCTGGGTTATTAGTGGAGGATATGGAGAGTCTTTGCTGCCTGTGTATGTGCACACGTGTTAATACTATTATTTTTAAGGGGAATGATGTATGCAAGATGAGTCTGAAAATTATTTTGGGGCCATGACACATATAAAATAATACCAAAATAAAAGTTAACGTAATAAATACGGCAGTTTTGTGATTAAAATCTACTTTATTTAAAAAAAACAAAAAAAAACAACGCAGTTACAAAAAACAAAAACAACAACAAACCTGCAACACCTCCTCTGTTTTATTCTAAATTGTAATAGTCTTAATGTTGGATGCCTGCTGTTCCGCCAGCGGCCTGTTGGTGGTGTCAAGGTATATGCAGTTGTGGTCAGACTCTCTCAACTCAGCTTTCCTCTTTCTTCAATTCCTGCGAGGATGTCAGCTTTGCGGTGAACTAAACAGGCCCAGACGTCACGCCGAGTCAGTCAATTGTGATCAGATCATCATTATTTCAGTGTATCTAATTTTTTGGTGAGATTTTTCGAATGCAAATGTGTACATGAGCATTGCTTCAATACAGGTTTAACACAGCGGTGTCCAAACTACGGCCCGGGGGCCATTTTCAGCCCACTGTGGCCCTCAAAATATATTTTTTAAAAAAAAACAACAACTTTTGACATGGCCTGAAATCCTATCGGGTGTGGGTGTTCAAAAAGTTGAAACAATCGGCCATTTTTGCAGATTTTAAAAGCGCTCTAATAACCGCCGATCAATCCGATCAAAGTTCACAGCTCACCTTTAACATGCTGCTGTAGAGAGACGTTCATGTTGCAAAGATCTCCGTAGCAGCACTCCATCACCAGCTCGGGGGTCGGCGGCGTGGCGCACTTTCCTTCTTGATTACCCACAATGCATCCCTTCTCAAGCTCCCAAGTCCCGTTGAGTAAGGAAAGGGACGTGAAGCAGCGCGGGCCCGAGCACCGGTCGCCCCCGCTGCACGACGACCCGTCGCACAAGCATTCAAAGCGCCTGCCGTCGCCCTCGACTGTACGGACGACATTTGACATTTGATCGCGTTTCATTGGTGTGGACAGAAAAAAAAAAAAAACACTGTTTTCACTGCAATGGAAATGTGCGCACCACTGCAGTTGTCGAAAATAACTGCGAGACAGCGGATTAGACAGACCGAGGAGGGTGCGGAGATGGGGGGTGGGGGGTGGGGGGGGACGTGGTTGAATGATCAGCCTGTGCGTGCAAGCTGCTCGAGGGGCACTCAGACAGACACGGAGGCTGAGACTGGGTGTTTTGACTGAAAACCGAGCATCTATAGTTAGCCGGGGAGCTAAATTCAAGGAGATAATGCCTGTTAATCCTCGCAGAAGCAACCCACCCCCCCACCCCCCCCCCCCCCGGCACCATTAAAACTGATGTGAAAAGAGGCGAGGGGACGTCCTTACCTTCCAAGTTAGTGCAGGGAGGCACCAATATGATCAAAATCAAAAGAAACATCTGGCCAGTTGTCATTTTAGACCTGCAGGGGGGAAAAGGCGGTAGGGGGACAAAGAAAAAAAACAAAAACACAATCTTTAGTAATGATGTCCAAAACACACAACATTGGCACATGTGAACATTTTCAGGCATTTTTCGAAGGCCGCCCATAGGGAGAAAGTGAAAACCGCGACAGATACCTTCATGGTGTTGTCAACTAGACCGCCATTTTGCAGCGGGACACACATTTGTGTTTTCAGCAAGAGAGTCAAAACCAAGTTTAAAAAATGTAAAATGGGACTCGTGTCTTGCTGTTGTCCTGGCAACAAGGAATGAGTGGCAAGCAATGGGGAGACTGGTGCTCGCTTATTGGCTGCCTGGGTCGGTGCATGGGTGTGCGTGTTGGTGTGTGTGTGTGTGTCGGAGGGACGAGCTGCTTGGCACTGGGGGGCGGGCGGTGTGGGGGGCGGGCAGACAGACGTGAGAGGAGGAGGAGGCGAGCGCTGTGGGGAGAATTAGCGTGGGTGCCCAAATAGTGTCCTCTTTGGAGGGCTGCAGACTGTCTAATCCTTCAATATTTAATGCGGCTGTTGTAACGTCCACAGACGGCGGGCGGACACTTGTTTTGTTTCCCCTTCCACTCCACGTCACTACCTTTTCTAGAAAAACACCATAGCTTGAAACGCGTCAACTTCACCGTTAGCTTTCAACAATGCGCACTACCACTCCCCCCCCCCCCCCGCCCCCCACCTCCACCCCCGCACTCCGACTGCTCCAAGCCTTTGCAGCAGTCCCCCAGACATAAATGATTAACGACGTAATGTTAACATTAGCTTACCAACAGTGTTTGTGTGGGCCACTCGCGCAGGCCACATGCTGCTCCTTTAATCAGAGTACAAAACAGGGATAATCGGCCTGAGCGCGGGAGAAGGGGAGGGGGCGGGAGTCCTCAATGGGAGGTGTAAAGCGAGGTATAGCCAGGGGGCAGCCGGGGGACAGCGGGTCAGAGGAGGGGCAGAGAATCGGGGCCAGTGTTGGCGGCCACCACGCGGGGGAAGTGGGACAAAAGAGATGTCTAGTGTCAGTGCCCGGGAAGGGGGGGGGGGGGGCAGAGTGGGAAGAGGGACACGTTCCTGGCGGCAGATGGACAGCCGGTCGGCGGTGGTGTCTAAAGATTAGGGATGGACCGATATGCTTTTTTTCAGGGCCGATAGCGATTATCGGTAGTCGAGGAGGCCGATAACTGATATCTGGAGCCGATATTAATTTTCAGTAAAAAGGGACATATTGGCATAAAAAAAAAAAAAAAAATCACTCTTAACATTGTTGAGATATCTTTAAGCATATGTTTATTTAACATTTTTTTCAGATTTGCATATTTTTTTTCCATTATTATTACAATAAATTATTGACAATATATATCCTTGTTATCAAATTCTAACAAAAAGTTCAGGGAGAACCCAGCAAGTCTTTAAAAGTTCAATGAAAATTTAAAACAATAGCTCCATATAGTTTTCGACAGTAAATGAAGTCCTCCACAATTTCAAAATGACAGAAATGTTCAGCTTTCACATGTCTTTGTTTTGATTTCAACACAGTTTGAAATTGATTTATTATCGGCCATCGGATCGCTAAAAAAAGGCCGATGCCGATATTTGTCAAAACGCTGAATACCGGCACCGATAATCTGCCTGGACGATCCTGATCCTGCAATGATATCAAACAATATCTTGAATATTTCCAAGTTTTGGTAACATGGTGAAACAACAAATTCATTGTGGCTGTCCTGCTGCCTGACACTGCCAGTAAAAGCTGCATTTTTTTTTTTTTTTTTTTTTCAAACGCCTTCTCTGGCAGCATGCTGTAACAAGGCGGGCCGCCGCCGGTGTGTGAGGGTATTCCACAATGCGGGACAGGGGTGTGAAATTTCACACTCCACACTGTCTGGCAAGTATTTTGTATGGCACTCCGGGCGATTGCATAGGCAGGATTTGCAGTGTGTGTGTTCCGAGTGACAAAATTGCGATATTCTGCACCCAAGTGTCAAAATTGGGATATGTGTTCGAAGAAAAAAAACAAACCATGGAATCAGGCTTCTAGGAAATACGGATAAAAAGCTGAAATATCTTGGATGAACCTGTAATGATACAGTCTCAAAACCAAAATTCACGACACTCAAACAATACTGTGACGCCTTTAAAATGGCAGAACATGACACACCCCTTTCAACTCCAGGAAATAATATTATCTTGAATTTGGGGGAGAAAATCTTTTGTTTAAGAGCGTGTGCATATGTGTCATTATCTAAGTTGTTTATTTTCTTTACCCTCTCCAAGATATTTTTTTCCAATTGAGTCGTGCTGGTTGTAGGAAAACGTTTTACATTATTTCTATCTATCATTATTTTTTTTAAAAAGGCATTTGAACTGAGGTGTGTAGACTATATAGTTTTCTACTATAAATAAAGTCCTCCAACATTTCAAAATGACAGAAATGTTCAAATTTCACTCATCGTTGTTTTGATTTCAAACAAAAACGAAAAGGGCCGAGTGTTCCCAGGGTCAGTAGAATCTCTCAACGTTTTTTGAATGAATATTTTCCTTGAAGATAACAGTTGTTTTTTTTTTAATATCGGCCATCAGATTAATGGAAAAAGGCCAATGCCGATATACACTCAATATCGGAGCCGATAATCGGCCCGGCCGATAAGCGGTCTGTCCCTAGTGTTGATGTGCGAACATCCTTTTCTTCTTGCTAAGTTCTATACAAAAAGAACAGGTCGCGAAATTCCTGAATTAATATTAGGGCAATATTCGCGTGAGCCGGCTGGCACATACCACTCATGGTCAGCAAATACCAACGCGCCTCGCTCACAGTCGCGACATCTATAACTCGCCTCACTCAGGCTAACTGAACAAAGCCCCGCAGGCGTCCTTTAACGGCCTCGATTAGTAAACGACAATTTTTTGCTGCGCTTTTTGGTCCATGTTTACAGATGGAAAAAAAAAAAAAAAAAAAAAAAACGTCAACGCAGCATTGAGAATGAGATCAATCCTTCTCTCGATGCATCGTCTTTTGTAAAAGGCCTGTCGTTCAAAGCGTGCCAACGAGTGACTATTCGAGCTCACATCGGGATTGTTTATATTTATGCCACTCATCCTGAATTAGTAGCAAAAATAAACACCACACACATGGAGCAGAGCTATCCGGTAACCTACTTCATCCAGTTATCGGGTTGATATTTTAACACAGCCTGGCGATTCGAAGGAAAGAACCCCCCCACCCCCCCCGGTGTGGCGTACACAGAAGTGACACGGAGCCACGGGTGTGCTCTCATATCCTTGTCACACTTGCCATCTTCTCTCCTATCTGCTCGTCTTTTATCGTGGCGAGGCAGCACGCCGTAAGCAGAAACCTACACAAGTACTAAGCGGTGACTGGAAATGTCAATGTAAAACGGAAGTGATGACAACAAATCAAGGACTTGGACCCTATGGACGCAATTCTGATTTAACGCCTGGATCTGACTTTCTGACTTGTACAATTTCCATTAAGACTGGGCAATGAATTGATGAATATCTTTTTAAAAAAAGGATTCTAATCATGATATCCAATTCTCTGCTGTTTTTTTTTTTTTTTTTTTTTTGCATATGCACTGACTGCGCAGTTCAAGAAACAACACATTGGGGTACAGATTGAGTCGAGCACATACCGAAGCAGCGGTAGTGCTGTAGACGTGGCCCGACGCGAACAGCTGAACACACACTTTTACTGTCAGTGTGTTAAGTATATTTGGTCTGACTCCTGTTGAGCGCTTGCAGGAGGAACACGAAGGCGTTTGAGCATCAACGTTCCGACTGAACGGCTCCATTTTTCATAGGGAGGCCCGAGTGATCCCGCATCAAGGGGGACGGCAACTTCTGAAGCCACCTGTACATCAGAAGGAATTGAGAAGATTTGGAAAAGACCCTTGGAAAACGATCAGCGCACACCTGCTCGCATTTAATGAGGCGTTTTGGAGTATTTTGTCGTCGCCTCAGTCTCAGACGGAGATTTTACAAAGACTGGATTTTGCAGGGTCTCTATTTACAAGACTACAACTAGATTCTTCGGGCATTCCACCCCACCCCCATGCTAATTTTTCCATACTCGAGAGTTCCTTATTTCCAGTTAAAAACAGCTAAAATTACCACCTTACATTAAACCATCGAGATGACTTCTGACTTTCAGTTTTTAGAAAATTGTTGGGTGTAAGCCCAGCATTATACGGTCGAGCGGCCAAGTGGTTTGATTGAAACACATTCTGCTATATATAATAAAGGGAAAACACTCCAGTGGAGAGGCATTCATCAGCTGTGATGATTTCATAAACTCAATTCTTTCACGCTTCTTTCATCTTTCAGGGCGATACGTTGAAAAAGAAATAGCTGGTTATGTTATTCCAGTGGGGAAGATGGAGGAAATGACAAGGCGCACCATGTCTGACGAGCAATGGTGTTGCAGTGAGGTTGAGGAGGGAGTGAAGTAGGGAGGCAGAGAGGGGGGGGGGGGGGGGGTGGATTGGACGCCCTGCAGGAGCTGCTGAGTCATCATGCTGGCAAAAAAAAAAAAATCGAGGGGAGACGGGAGGCGCAATCTGCGTCTGAGCTGGCAACCTGGCACAGTTACCATGGCACAAAAAGCCTGGCCGGCGAGGAAACTGCGGCAAACTGCAGCGACGGCCATCCAAGAGGCGGCCAGAAACTGGACCGACGGGTCCACTGAAGGCGTCATCCAGACACGACCAACCATAAAAAGGACATGAACACCCGAGTCCGCGACAACGGCGAGAAGATAACAAATTACCCGCGTTATCCCAAGACATCGGGCCAAGCTATTTAAGACTGCCCTTCCGGGCGGCGCCATCTAGGTCACCTCTCGTCTCGAGCGCATGTGGATACTGTTGTGGCGCTTTGCTTTTTTGGCTCAGGGGGGCCCGCGGTACGGTATAATGAGAACTCAGCAGTCCTGCGAGGTCACGGCTTCGCAAGGCCGCGCGGGAAGAGCCGCTCGGCCGCGATGCGGCAAACAGGCCGAGGGGTCTTGACGGCGAGGCTGTCGGGATTGGCTTACGAGAGGCCCCCCCCCCCCCATCGCCCGGCCGCCGTGGAAATAACCTCGCGGACGATATGAGAATCCACAGCAGAACAATCTGTTCCATCGCACTCGTCAAGCTGCTCCTTGTCCGCGTTTTTTAAAGCAATTTTCCCATCGGTAAATTGAAATGATTTGGACCAGCGTCAATCTGTCGCCGTGATTAAAGGTTGATTAACTGAACAAGCAACATTCTTCAAACTGGGTGAAATAGCTAAGGACCAATGCTGGGTTATTTATTGCACATTGGGTGTCAAGAATTTGAATTCCAACAACGGAAAGCAAATATTTGCGGGACTGCGGACACACTTTCCATACGGGAAAGTTTAAAAAATAAAATAGAAAAAGATTGGTGCGCTATCCTGAAGGGCAAAGTATCGTAAAACAGCGAAATGTTAGGCCTGTAATTCATATCTTTGTTGTTGTAATCCTTTAAACGGACCAAAAATACAGATATTGCAGTCATCGTTTTAAAAAGTTAAATATCAGACGATCTGAATTTTTCCCTGCCAAATATAAGAATTCACCTAAAAAAAAAAAAATCCTTATTGAGCCCTAATCGTGAGCTTTCATTTCAGTCAGCGGCACAATTACTTGAGGATAAGTATTAGTGACCCTATCTTGGCTAATGACAACGTTGACCCTCCGCTGTGTTTGTGTGTGTGTGTGTGTGTGTGTGTGAGAGGCATGGCCAAGGAAGTTAAAGAAAAGCTCATTAACCTTTGGAAAGTCACCTCCCTGGACGAGGGCCTCATCAAACAGGGGATGAAAGGGCTACTTCAGCAGGCCCCTGGAAAAGCTTTTGGAACAAGCCCGGTCGAGTCGAGGCCTTACAGTATCTTAGCAGCTGCCTCGTTTTTTGCGACGTGCGGAATGTCATCATATGAGTTTTGCACCCGGCGAAAGCAACCCAAAACGCTACGGTAAACCTGAGCAAAGCCTCTGCACAAGGTTGTTTTTTTTTGGGGGGGGGGGGGGTTGGTTCTCACGCAGATGCAATACAGCTGCGTGACGCGCGAAGCCGTTTGAGACGGATCGAAAAGGTTATACGGTGCGGTGATTAAGGCGCCGTTAGCGAGTGGTCTCCGGCGATGGTCGCCATGGCAGTTCGACTTTTCACACAGTCATCAAAACATTTTCAACCGCCAATCCAAACACGCTCTTTACGGCCCTTCGCAAGCTTTGCCAGCGCAGGAATGCACAAACACTCCAAAAGAGCATCTCGCGGAGCAGCTCCCTGGCCTGGAGCGTCGCTCTTCCCAAAAGCAAACCGTGCCTTGATTTGTTTCCCTCTGCAACCTTTTTGCCAAAGCGTCTCCTTGTCAAAGAGGCAAACAAGAAGGGAGGGACCGGAGAGCTGTGAGAGCCGAGGGGAGCGACGAGCCTGCGCGGTGCGGAAAGACTCGCCAGAGCAGGCGGCGGGACTTCTGTGGCCATCTTTCCTGCGTGAGCGCCTCGCCAACCCCTTGACCGGCGCGTTGATAATCAGCCACTCGGGCAAACAAGTGTGCGGCAAAACAATAAAAGTGTCAACGGCGCAACACTGAGCATCGCATCCCGGAGCCAAGTCGGAGTCGGCTTTTACGGCCCGCAGTTCCCAAGACTTTCAAAGCTGAAAGCCCACTCGGTCATTGTCCCTCCAGAGGTACTACAGCTTGTCGCAACATCTAAAGGTTTTATGGCTTATATTTACTTTGAGCCTCGACCCTTGACTTTCACATGCCGGCAACGCACCGAGTAGACTGCGGCGCAACGGTTAGGGTTGCTTCGTCGGAGTTCAAGTCAATCGGCTGAATCGCCAGCAAGAGCTGACTTCAAGCTCGGTTTTTGGTAACGTGGGAATGTCTAGCACAGGAGGACTTTGAAATGTAATCTGAGATGCAAATGAATCCCCCGTTGGTCTGAAATATAGGAAATAGACTTTGAAATACTGTAACTGTAGCGTCGAGCGAGATGGACAAAATTCAAGACACTGAAAAAGCTTTTCTTAGTGTCCTGATACGAAGAGAAGAGAGAACGAATGTCTTCCACTTCCGGGTCAGAGCTTTCAGTGTATTTTTTCCCCCCTCGTCAGTGAAATGTGCGTCCACTAGAGGGCAGACTATGCCTGTGAGAACAATACTGCAGGGAGGGAACACACATGAAAAAGAGCACTCCGGTGTTGTGCGGGCAGAGCAAGGCAGTCTTGCTTTTTAAAAGAACCCAACACAACACGTCAGACGGGAATTGACCCGGTCAGGGAGGGACGGACAAAAACCTATCTCCGTCCTTTTCTAAGGGTTCTCGCAAATCGTCCGACTGTCCACAAAATGGGCGTCCGTCCGCGGGTATGATGTTGCACTCACCAACCTTTAAACTTCAGTTCAATGGTCCGCTCATTGTTTTCCAAAGTAAACGTTTGCAAATTTTGATTAAACAAATGATGATAATTCGGTTCGGAGGCCGAAATCAGAGGATTTGGACAATTTGAAGCCCAACAATGCCTCTGGACAATTACTCGATTATTAGGATAGTTGTCACTTTGATCATTACTAAGTTGCCGATTCATCTTGACACCTCTATATTCTACAATTGCCCTTTTTATATCGCACTGCGACAAATATGGTAATATCCCACAGCACTATTCCAAATCGTGAAAATTCCCAGAATTTTGCAACCCGACTTAGGGTTCACCCTGGACTGGTCTTCAGCCAATCGCAGGCCGATGCCTCCCCGACTCATAACTTATCGAATCAGTGAACTGATCTAATAAGCAAACTGAAGCGCTTTAATCCTCCGGCCTGTAAATGCAATCGGGGGAATCGAGCAACCGGACAAAGACGAACACGCGTCACTTAAAAGCTGAGCAACAGTACAAGCGCAGTGAAGCGAGTGAACGGCTGGTACAATGCGTATTCCAGACTGTCTCCGGCGCAGACGAGAGGAGCCAAAGGCACTGCAGATCCATGTTGGAGTGCTTCTGAGCAGACAGTCTCCTCTCATCCCCCTTCCCCCTCGTCTCCGCTGCTCTTCATCCACATTTAAAAACACAGAAAAAGAGGCGATCAATAAGCCCGCGCGGAGCCACCAGCAGAGAAGAGGGACAGATAGTCAAACAAGACTAGACCGGGGAGGAAGACTCTCTTTATCTCCCCCCCACCCCCCTCCTTTCAACTTTCATTTTCAAGATTGCGGCACTACGAGTTCCAGACAGCTCATCGTGATGAAATATGTTTGGGCTAAAATTATACCGAAAAAAAAAAAAAGGGGGATTTTGGACGTAAAAATAACACTGCAGACAGAAGGCTTTTGAGGAAAAAAAAAAAAAAAAAAAAGGGAGAGAGAGAAAAGCTGGACGCTGAGGCCAATTCAGGCCACATGCTGTGTTCCTATGCTCCTCATCTAATGCCAGCCGGCACCGATGTGAAGTAAACTTTCTGCAAAGTCAGCACATCGGCGCATAAACAAACACGCACAGAATGTAAATACATGCGTAGTCATACATAGCAGCCAGCCAGACACATGTGAGGCTCGAAATAAAAAAAAAAAAAAAAAGCTGTTGTATCAGAGGGCTCTTTCTTATCCTACACGCAGGCAAGCCACCCCCTCTTCAACTTCCTCCACCGACATGGAAGAGTGATGAGCTCCAGACTCTTGCTCAGACTTGACGTCTATCTTGGTCTCATAGCTGCGGTACTCTTCTTAATGACAGACTCTGTAACCTGATTCCACACACGCACGTGCACATACGGTACGTGCACACGCACTAATGGGGCGAAAAAAAGTTCATTTTAGCATTTTGACCAATGCGCACGACGAGAAAAAATTGGCCTCACAAATGGGGGAAGACAAGAGCGCGTACACACACGTGCACGCACCCCGCAGACAGGCAAACCTCCAAACACAAACACAGATAGGGAGGCACACAACGGCATGCACACACAAGCTAATGGGGTGAAAGAAGAGAAATGACTCACACAAACAAGTGTCCAAACCGTAAAGGTGGGCCCCACAAACATACAAATACAATAGTGCACACACACACACGCACACACACACGCACACACACACGCACCTACATGCAGACCGACAGAAACACACACTAATGGGGTTAAAGAATAGAGATCACCCACTAAAGACAAATGTCCACAATAAAGGTGGGACCCAAAAACACACACGCACACACACATACAGATGCACACACACACGCACTATTTATTTTGATTTAAACTTCTGAAGCTGCTTCAGGTTCAACAATGTCAATTACAGGTTATTCATACTATGGCAACTTATGACGATTATTTTCATATGAGCATAAACTATGATTTTTTTCCCCTTTACCCCATTAATTGGTTATGATTCAGTTATTGGTTTGTTCCGTAACATGTCAAAAAATAGGGGAAAACGTTGATCATTGTTTTTCAAAGTACAAGCAGATGTTGACAATTATAGTCAGTCTTCTTCCATGGAGGACGACAGAAATCCGATACTATTTTTACCTCTCGAGAGGCTGAAATCGGAGCATTTGGACAATTACACATGAAACAATAGCTCGAAACGATTAATTGAACACCAAAATGGTTTTCGGCTAATTTGACAATTAATCAGTCGTCAATTAATTGTCACACCTCTATCACCCATAGAAAGATGTCCACAATGAAGGTGGGCCACACAAATATGGAAAACAAGAACAGACGTACACACACACACACACAAATAATAATGGGGTGAAAGAATGGGGATCACCCACAGAAAGAAAAACATCCACACAATAAATGTGGGCCACACAAACACGGAGAGAGCACACACACGCGCGCGTGCGCCAACCCCCACCACTCTCGGGTTTCTGGATCCAGCCACTTCCCCTCACTAGCATATTGTTCCTAGCTGACGCTGCGGACTACTTCCGACAATGAAATGACTCTGCACACCAAATAATTGCTATCATAGCCCTGAACCCAAACTCCGCCTCAAATGGTATGTTCACGTTTGGCCATGATACATGACGTTACATGACGTAACATTAAACGCTACGGACCCAAAAACAAAAAACAAAAAAAAAAACACAGCTGTAAACTAGCACACGATTTAGACCGGCAGTCAACTTGACACCAAAACGAAGCTTCTTCGCAACGAGATATCCGCGAAAACAACCTGTCTTCTATTGTCTGGGGACCTGTCAGACTAGTCAGTATCCCGGCCCAGCCAGTCAGACGTCCTGTTATCTGACTAGCATCGGCTCACGCTCGACGATGCGATGCGAGCCGGGCACGCCGAGCCCAGACAACAACCAGCAGACAATGAAGTTGTTGTCTCCAGATCATCGGCAAACAAAAATAAAGTCACGGGCTGCTTTGCATGGGCGGATCAGGAGGCGGAATGATGGTGGTGATGGTGGTGCAGATCTTTTTTTTTTTTTTTTTGCCCTTTATCCCCAAAACAAAATGCTGAGTTAATTGCAAACAATGGCGATATTTTGAGGGAGCGCGCAAGGGGATGGTGAGATGAAGGCCACCAGGTCGAGACGCTATTTGTACATCTGTTTTTTTGTTGCTGTTATTTTCTTATACACTTTATCTACGCGGTGCGAATTTGCATATAAACTGGAAACGTGACTGTTTAAGATCCTATCCTGCTCTCTCCCTCTCTGTATCTTGGATAAATATTTTTAAAAAGACACCTGGAGGGTTAGGACCTCTGGCCGTTTGATCCCTTTGAAAGTCAAAGCTCTGCATGCCTTGCTTGGGGCAACCACTATTCCACTTGGAAACGGAATGACGGGAAGCAGCAAAACCACGACACATTGAAATCATCAGCCCGAATAAGGCGCTAACAAACAACACGGGTAGGTTGGAACGAGGATCTCTTGTATTTCTTTCTTTGTCTCAGTTAGGGAGACACATTTAGAGAGACCGAGGACAGGGAGAAACTGACCGCTGCAGCAAAGTGGAGATTGTGAGGTGTAAAACCGCATCGTTCAGAGCTAACTGACTGCAAAAGGGTCAAGTGTGGCGTTTTACTACGTGCTGTTGCCAGACACAAATAGAGGAGCAACATTTTGCGTTGAGTGTTCTTATCATGTCTCATCAGTCGGTCTCCACAACAAAATCTGACAAGAAGCGCTAGCCACTCGCTGTGGAATTACCAGAAAAGACAGCTAGCCTAGCTTCTTCTGTTTCTACTTCTACACTACTTCGCGTTGTCCGGCAGTCTGGATGCCAGTCTGGATTTTGTTTGGTTTGGGGTCCGTCAACAACAATTTTAAAAGGTTGAGATGAGATGGGGAAAAAAAAATGTGCTGTGAACGTACGCCGCTCAAGCTAACGTTACATCAGATTTATCCTCAAATGTTACAAGGACGCGATAAACAAATCGGCTAAATCATTGAGTGACCGCCTGCATCGTGTCAGCTCGGCAAACTTCAAACTCCGACCGGTCAGGTGCTAGAAATTTCTCGAAAAAAAACAAAACAATAAACAGCAACTAGCGCCGTGCCAAGTGGAAACCAATCTCACAACTCAAGCCAAACTGATTACTGATTACATTTTGTCCCTCAAGTATAGCTACACCTGACGATATTGAGCTCGAGTGTCTCATCCACATTGTTTGGCAAAGGCTTAAAACACTACATCAGATGTGTAATCAAGTACGAACACAATCAAGTAATCCCCAGACATACTTGATTAATGTGTTTGTCTGGCGGGGGGGATGGGAGCCCTGTGCCTAGGGAGGAGGGGGGGGGGGGCGCAACGCAATGATGCTAGCAGTCGACTGGAGCACTTGGGTGTGAGCCGTTCGCACGTCTTTTAATCAGCACAATTATCTGGGAACGGTTGCAGTGAGAATCAACGCCTCCTTCCTAATGAAGTCATCGTCGGCAAGTCTACGTGCCGATCCAGGATTCCTCAAACTTTATCAGCGAAGGATTCAAATCCGGTTCCTTCCCATTCAGTGACAGCAAGAATGTGAGGATGAATAGTCTGGTTTTTTTTATGCGCCCTGTCATTGCCGGGCTACCAGGTCATGGGTGCAGTCTCGCAAAGTTACCTGCGATAGGCTCCAATAATTCCCCTGAACAGGATTAACAGTAAAGAAAATGTGTGATTAGATTTAATGTTGGGCGATAACCAACAATTGTTTTAATAATCAAATAATCTGTCAATTAGCTTTTTGATTAATCAATGAATTGGATAAAAAAAATGAGCTTTACAGTTCCATCCATTTATTCAAAACATTATTTCAAATTGGTGTTGCAAAAAAAAAAAAATAAAAATCTTGGATTATGATTTGTTTACTGGTTTGGTCGGTAAAATGTCAGAAAATAGAGTGGGTGGTCTGCTTTCATGGAGGTCTACAGAAATCAGAGAATATTTACTGTTCAGAGTCCGAAATTTTAGACAATGTCTTAAATTGATTAATTGAATAGTATTAGTTTCCAATTTGCTAATTGATTGGTGGTTAATTGATCATTTGATTAGTAGTGCGATGTCCATATTGGGCGACCAATGTTACAAAAACAATACTCCTTAACCAATAAGGACTTACTATCAGCTCTTAATTTTCTTAGAAAATTATCAATTTGGGGATTTTTTTCTTTAAGAATTACGATTATTTTAGTTATGATGATTGATTAACTGGCCACCAGTCCACGGTGTATATCCTGCCTGGCTCAACTGTGACCTAATGAAGACTAGCGCAATAGAAAATGGATGGATGACCATAACTGCAAGATACAATGTACATACTCACCCCACTTCCACATGTGCTAGTATTCAAGTTGCTTTTTTGTGTATTCATGTGCACCAGTTTTCTGAAGGCTTTCCTTACTGTGCTCCCCTTTCAGGAGTTTAGTCTGGGGCTGTTTTTTTTTTTTCCTCCCCCTTCCTCATGTTTATCTTTTGATCTGAAAAAAACGGGGCACTGTAAAAGGCGACCCGCGGGCTCGCGTTCTGTTGGTCATTGTTTTTGTAAGTCTCCTGAACAGGTTGTGTCTGTTCCATTTCATATGCTGATTCTACTAAACAAATGATCAAAATCATTCAAAACATTTTGGGCATAAATTTGGGAACTGCAGTTCTAGTCCCAAAGTTCAAGATGCACATTTGAAATCCGGTTCCTTGCCAAGCGGCTATATCGTGATTTGACATATCCTCAGTTGGGGAACCCCTGCTAAAGATGCATCGATTCTGGTCCGTGCTGCAAAAATCCATCATATCAATTCATTATGCGTCCATAGGAGCTGCCAACTGTACTGTAAACCCCTTCACCCCATCCTCCTCCATCCCTGCAGGACTGTGCTATTGTGATGTTGATGATGGAAAAAAAAAAAGTACTCAGCGTGGGATGATGACACACACGCACACGATCACGCAGAAACGACCCTCCCAGAGAGAACCGTTTGCATGACAATGCACTCGCGAGTAGCAACTTGTTGCCAACTTTAAAAAGCCGCATTATGAAATTACAACCCTGGAAACGAAGCAGACTTGGTTGTTTTTTTGGTAAGTTGTTTGGCCTGAGGGGTTCATCCAAAAATATCTGGAAAAATAATAACATGCCGAGTCGTGTTAATGGGTACGTGACAACAAGCTTCGTGTTTTTACAGGCTTTCTGGAAGGCAAAATTCATGAAACTCCGTTTCCAAAAACTTCCCACCCACATATAAACATGGGGGGGAGAATCATGTCAAACTACGCCATTAGGACACTCACCTCGTAGGAGTTTCGTCTCAAAAGTGCTTCAAAAAGGGGTCGTCGAATGGAACGAGGCGTCCATCTCCCGGAGCCGTTCAGCGACAATAGCCAGTCTGTTCGCCCAAGTCCGAGACGCTGCGGCGGCTACGCGGCGCCAACATTTCCCCCACCCTCCCACAACCGCCACAACCACGTCCGCTCGCTCAAGCTTCGTCAAATTCACTTTTCACATTGCCTCTCCGGTACGGAAGAGACAAACTACGGACATTAGTATTCTCTCTTTAAAACGCGGTTCGCCTCTTGCGTAGCAGCCGTCTGGACTTCTCAAGTCAGAACGAAGGCGGCGAGGAGGGAGGAGGAGTAGGAGGGAGGGGGGCGGGGGGGACCGGGGACACACTAGTAAGATGGACTGACTCAAGCAGGAAGTATGCTAAAGACTCAGTTTCCCAGAATGCGTAGCGACACGAAAAAAACGGATGTCCGTGGTGATGGATTTCAAAATAAAAAAGCTGTTTGCGGCGCGAAGTTTCTAAAAAAAACGGAGTCAGAAATCACGCTAAACTGTTGTAAAACAAAGTACTGTAATATAAAATAAAAAAAATAACTTTCTTACCTCCTTATCGGCTATCCATGTATCATCACACATAGTATCGTAGTAGGCCTAAATGTCCATTGCAATTTCCATTTGCATCCATCCATCCATTATCCAAACCGTTTTATTCCCCCCAAAAAATCCATTGTGATTCTAGAATTGGGACTGCTACCATATGCAGTCTGAACACTTAAACATAGAGGGAAAATACAACTGAAATGTACTTCGTCAGTGATTATTTCATATACCACTATTAGACTAAACTAGTCCACATATTTCAGTCATAACAAAATTGGTCTTTTTTGGGGCAGGAGCAGTCAGTACGGTGAGCCTATTTGGAGGCACATCTGCCTCACACTTGAGAGGTCACGGGGTCGAACCCCCGCATTGGCCTTCTTGTGTGGAGTTTACATGTTCTCCCTGTACTTGTATGGCGTGTGTCCTGGTGATTCAGCTTCCACCTAGATTCCAAAAACTTGCATGTCAGAGACTCAGTTTTTCTCAAAGGATGTGAACGTGAGTGTGATGGGAAATGTGCCCTGTGATTGGCTGGAAAACGAAAGGAAAAGCACCATAGAAAATGGACGGATATTTTAAATTTAAGGCAACTATTTAACATCAGGCTTCTTATGAATGACAAACGTGGCTGTGGTTTGTTGGCCTACAGTTTAAGTGGATGAGAGATGTGAGACACAGAATGTAAATAGAGGTGCAAAAGCCATTAGAATGCAAATTCAAGCGGACTTTAAAAGTGTGTGTGTGTGTGTGTGTGCTCACCAGAGGGCGCTGTTGCATTTAATCGGATTCAGAAGACTACTCTCAGGAGTACCGTTCCAAAAAAATAAATACAATTTAAAAAAATAATTTATTCAATGATTATTTTTGTAGTTTATTTTACTTTAATTATATTTGTATGTTTGAATTATTGTATTACATTATTAGTGGCGTAAAGTTTGAAAGTGTACTTCCTGTACACATTTTGGACTGTAATTTTGTGTTGTTGCTCATTGCTTTGCTTTGTATTGTATTATTGTTGCACTTTGATCAGAAAAAAAGTACTAAAAAAATAGCTACTTCCCTTAACACATATAATGGAGTTAATGTCATGTTCTGTGTTGTTCTTATATACTGTTTAACCCAGTGGCCTTTAAATAGGATATTGTAGAGCTCGAAAATGTGCACGCACACAGTCAAGAGGTCGCAAGCCTCAGCTAGACATTGTTTGCTTTGTCTCACAGCTGCTCTTTGCCCTGTACCTTTTGGGAGATGTCACTGACCCGTCAGAAACCCCAAATAAACCTCAAACCAAACCCCTAATGACACAGGACTACAGACGACGACCAAAGAGCCCGCAAACCCCCGGTGCTACTGTCATAATATGTCCTGGCGGTCAAAAGTCCCGGGAAAAAAATGTACACAAAAAAAAAATGATTACATGAGGGGTGAAATCAACATCAGTCTATTTCCGGCACCAATCCCTTCTTCTGAGCACACAAGATGCCATTTAATTTGGTCCAAAAATGATGATTTGAGCTTCATCTACTGTGATGAGATTGGAGGTGTTGCATGGTTAAAGCTAAAACTGCCCTGCACCCAACACCTTTGAGTGAACTATTCTCAAGAATCATTGCCCGATGTGAACTATTCCTCACACAAAAGAGCTCTTCCAAAACCTACTGTTAACAATTGTTTGCTTGCATGAAGCTGGAAAAGGGCACAAAAGTCTACAAATGGAGAAAATTCTCCACGGTTGCTCCTCTCCTTAGCAATGGCCGTCCTTATGATAACCAATCCGTGAGCGTCTGCTAAAGACTTTGGCAAAATCTGGCACATGCGAACATCTCTGTTGACAAAAGATAAGCTAAAGTTTAAACAAGATTTGATGTCTTCACACAACATCAGACCCTTATCCCAACTGTGACATATGATTAAAGAGGCTTTGTGGTTTGGGGCTGCTTTGCTTTCTCCGGGACTGGACACATTTACTGTATATCATCCAAGGACAAGGGGAACCCCAAGTTCGTCAAGCCATTGCAATTCAAAATCATTCAAATGGAACTCAACTGAGGATGGGTGATGCAACTGGGAAAGAACTGAGGAGCGCAAAAGTAAATCAACTACTGAATGACTCCAGCGGAAGACAGCGCGGCCTCTGGATTGGCCTAACCTCAACCCCATTGAGATACTGCGGCATGACCTCAAGAGAGCGATTCACAGCAGACATCCCGAGAATATCACTGAACTGAAACAATTTTGCAAAGAGGAAAAATCCATCCTGACCTTTGTCTTTTTAAAAAAGTCCACATTCTTTTCCCACCCTGCACTGTGAATGTTACATCCAATAAAAAGGTGGAAACATAACTCTTGGGTGGTATTATCTTTAGAAAATACCAGCAATAGTGACTCATAGAAGTGTAATGACAACTGTGCTGGCTTGTCACAAAAGGAGCTAATGTTTAAAGTACTTATTGACCCTGCTGTTTTGCTAATCAGTAGCCAGAGTTGTGTAAAGTTCATACTCAATGTAAAAAAAAAACAACCAAAAGCCTGTGGTTAATCGTTGAAAGGCAAACTGTGTTGATGATCAGACACAGTGGCTTGGATTATTTCTGACAAAATACAAAAGGAATGTCTATCTCAGGCCATGTGGTAACGGCGACACAAACCCTTCCTGTAAGCTTGTCAAAACAATATTATGCTGGATCAAAATGACTGTAATCAAAATGGGAAATGCATGTTCGAAGCCATTCACCAAAGTGGGACACCCCAAAAATGCTTCAATTTGGAGTTCAACTAAAACGGCCTGGAAAAGTCTGCATCAGAATCCAAACAAAACTTGAGAGTTCAAAGCATACCGTCGCTGTCCTGTGAAACGACTTACGTCTGTTTTTTTTTCATTTTTCTTATTTTTATGAATGACCTTTCCGCGTTACAGACATCGCATTAACGTGAAAGTTAAAAAAAAATGCAAAATTGGACATACAGTTTTTTCACAGGACAGTGGCGATATGTAATTTAATTTCCTTTGGAGTCAGCCAGCCCCCTCTCCAAACATCACCAGTTGGTTCAAAATGCTATCGCTGGTCTCTTAACTGGAACACGTAAGAGGGAGCACATACGTAACTCCAATTCGGGCCTTCTTTCAATGACTGGAAATGCCCGATGCCAAAATATGTCACTGGGCACCATTTTAGCGGCGCCCCAAAAAATCTAGAAAACCGAAGTGGTGCAATTATCTCCAAAAATATATCATGTATTTACAAACAAATCTCCGAATTGACTTGAAGGGCCTTCAAAGCCATATAGGCCATCCCAAACTCAAACAAGAACACGACGCGAACAACGGAGTCAATGCAAATGTTCCATTTATCAAAAGTGATCGAAAAGTCCTCTGCGTCACAACAACATGAATTTGGTCTGGTTGCATGTTGCGCAAGTTGACATAATGCAGCCTGTCATTGTGTTTACAAGCCAGGGTCAACGGTTATCTGAATGTTCCCAGTTAAACTAGAATGTCATAACACGTTCGTCGTTCACGACCTTTTTCTGAGGGCACACACAGACACACCCACGCACACGCACGCACACACACACGACACACGAGACCAATCAGTCAAATAACACCCAAGCTCGGTTGATGTTTTTGTGAGCGCGTGAATGCTACTCCTCTCTTTCCCAGCCAATCAGCAGCGAGGTGATAGGTCACGACTATATCAGCTCTCTTGTCGTTTAGTTGAGACATCATCATCATCAGCAGCAGCAGCAGCAGCAGCAACAGCGATATTTTGAAAAGTTTGACTTTTTTTTTCTTGCACTCATGGCACCCATTTTACTGAACTCCATGGGGAACGACCACAGTGAATATATCAAGTAAGTATTTTTTTCAGTTTGCATGCTAAATTTGTGAAAAAACATCTTCAAATAGATTTTTTCTTTGTCATTGTTCTTTGGGCTTTTTATACTCAAAAACTCAACAAATCTTGCTGGTTCATCCTGGCGGAAATTTACTTAGGTGGGATTACCTCAAAATTGACATTTTGGCGCAACCTCAAAAATTGTTTTTTTTGGGGGGGAAATTCAGCCCTTGTATATTGTTTCCTTTAGTAACATGAAATTTGGTAGACATGCTTATTATGAGGAGACCCACAAAACAGTATCAAAAACAACATGCTGGTAAACACACTGCAAGTTTGCTATTTTGGTTTGAAGCGACCATGTTAAGAATCATTTTAGTAGATGTGTGTTGGCTTTAATTTGTAAATTCAGCCCCCATGAATCGTCTCCCTTAGTACCATCAAATTTGGTAGGCATGTCCATCATGAGTAGCCCCACAAAAAAGTCTCAAAAAGCCATGCTTAAAAAAACAAAACAAAAAAACAACAACAAAAAACTGTAAGCGTGCTATTCTGGTTTGAAGCGGCCCCCGTTTATCATTTCCCTTAGTAACATGAAATTTTCCTCCATGAGTAGACCCACAAAAAAGTCTCAAGAAGCCATGCTTGAAAAAACACTGCAAGTCTACTATTTTGGTTTGAAGCGGTCATTAGATGCATTTTGTTAGACACGTCTCTTGGCTTTTTTTATTTGAAAATTCAGTCTCCATATATACTTTTTCTGAGCAATATGAAATTTGGTAGGCATGTCCATCATGAGTAGAAACAAAAAAGCCTCAAGAAGTCATGCTCAAATAGACATTAGATGTCTGCTATTTTGGTTTGTAGTGGCCATTTTAGGGTCATTTTAGCAATTTCCAGAGATCCTTTAAAATGACCGACGACCAAATTCGAACCCCACATGTACTAGATAAATGGGCGACATCAAATTGAAAAATGCTTGCGGTTTTGCATTTGCGTGTGGGTTGAGCTTTTTACAGAGTTTATTGACTCCTGCTCACAAGAGTTTAATTTCTGCCAATAGGGGACCTGTTGGCAGAAATTATGTAATCATTCCTGTCAATTCAGTTCAGTGAACTAACATGTACCTTTTTTTTTTTTTTTTGCTTTAGACAACAGGTCCACGTGAAAAATCCCTACTTGCACACCCTGGAGGAGGACATTCTCTACCACTTCAGCTTGAGTACCAAGTCTCACAACCTGCCAGAGATGTTTGGTGACATTAAGGTACTATAGTCAAGAAGTAACCTATGACTCCGGATGATTGTGTACCGTCCTGATATGATATCCTCTCTCTCAAGTTTGTGTGCGTTGGCGGCAGCGCCAATCGAATGAAGGCCTTCGCCCAGTTCATCCACCAGGAACTGAAACTGCCTGGTAACCCCGCGGAAGTCCAGGATATTTGCGAGGGAACCGACCGCTACTGCATGTATAAAGTGGGGCCGGTGCTGTCTATAAGTGTAAGTATTCTACTCGACAGACCAGTGCTTATTGTGAGGATCCAATCATTGCACTAAAATGGGCCGGTGACCAGTCCGGGGTATAGCCTGCAACTTGCCCAAAGTCGGCTGGGTTAGTCAACATTGTTCCTTGACACCAACATGATGCCAAAGCAATATTTCTATTTCTACATTAGACATGGCTTTGGCCAGACAGTTCAAATGCAACCGGATAGTTGCTCTAATTAGTGTCTGTTTCTCATTAGGTGAGGTTGCCACAAGCAACTGGTGGCCCCAACCACAGATGGCTTGTCTCACAGAGAAAAGTGCTAATATAATATAAGAGAGAAAGCAATACGGTCTGCTTTCTTGTCCTTGCAATAAAATATTTATATGAGGTTATAATTAAATAGAACAGATTTTATATGTACATAGACATACATTATTAACAGCCGCCGGGAAGAAAAAAAAAAAAAAAGCGGTACATTCAATTTTTGAATGCCAAACCGCAAATAACTTGAGGTTCATTCATTGTACATAGTGTGCATGAGCATTCTAATGGCAAGTGTTTTTTTGTTTTAGCATGGCATGGGTGTGCCATCCATCTCCATCATGCTGCATGAGCTCATCAAACTGCTCCACCATGCCCACTGCAGGGACGTGATCCTGTTTCGGCTCGGAACATCCGGCGGAGTCGGTAATGACTTTTCCCGCTGCGCTTCCCCAAAGTCACAGCATTCTAAAAAAAAAAAGTCACTTTGAAGAAGAGTAACAGGTTACGATGTCCAGGTCTGGCTCCGGGCACGGTGGTGGTGACGGAAAAAGCAGTGGACTACTCCTTCCGGCCCCAGTTTGAGCAGGTGGTTCTGGGTAAGGTGATCACGCGCAGCACAGAGCTGGATGAAGGCGTGGCCAGCGAGCTTCTGCAGTGCTCCAGAGAGCTGCAAAACCTTCCCGCCGTGATCGGAAACACCATGTGCACCCACGACTTCTACGAAGGTACCTAGACGCCGCATTACCTGGCGTTTAAATGTCCTTGACGACAAAGCGGTGAGAATCCTCTGCTTGTCAGGTCAAGGACGACTCGACGGGGCTCTGTGCTCCTTCTCCCATGAGGAAAAACTGGAGTATCTGAGGAAAGCGTACGAAGCCGGCGTGAGGAACATCGAAATGGAGTCCACCGTGTTTGCAGCCATGTGTCGCGTGTGCAACCTCAAAGGTGAATTTTAATACAGTATTCGTCACTCCACGCTAAAGCTGCCGTACATGTCACATGACGCAAATACCTTTCCGACAGTGTTCGTCAAAACAGAGCATATTTATTATTATGTATTAAGTCTCATTAGGGGTGTACAAAGAAAGTGGTAAGGTCGACTCTGAAAATAGTGGGACAAAAATAACCGAATTATGAGTAAAAAAGGGACCAACCCCACTTGGGTTGATTTTAAATGAATAACCCAAAAGGTTGGGTCAAAATTATTTCATTTAACACCCAAATTTGCGGTAAATGAATAACACACAAAACAACACATTTTTGGGAGTTTATAAACTACTAAATGCCAAAAAATGGGTAAGAAAAATAACCCAATTATGGCTAAAAAATGGACCAGACCCCCCTTGGATCAATTTGACCTAACTTTTTGGGTTATTCATTTAACACAATAAGTTGGGTTAAATTACTAACCCACAAAACAACCCAATTTGTTTGAGGTGTTTCGTACAAAACATTATTTTCTGTATGTTTTTAAGGTACTCTATATACCCGTAAAACTGTTGGGTGAAAAATAACCTAACCGTAGTCAAAAATGACTGACACCAAAGTTTGTATCAAAACGACCCATTTTTTGGGTTGTTTTGTACAAAACAACCTAGAAAGTTGGATAGTCCATTTTTGTCCAAAATTGGGTTATTTTTGACCCAGCAGTTTTAATACTGGATACAGATCATCACACAAATGTTCACATTTTGAGCTAAAGTGAATTTTCATGCGGTGACATACTCAGTATTTCTTTTTTGCGATCCTACTAGCGGCCGTTATCTGCGTCACGCTGCTGAACCGCTTCGAGGGCGACCAAATTACGTCCCCTCACGATGTTCTGGTGGAGTACCAGCAAAGACCTCAAGTCCTGGTGGCCCACTTCATCAAGAAACGCCTTGGACATATCATCTGAAAAGTCCTTGTCCTTTCAACCAATGTATATAGATACGACTGATGTGTGTATATACTGTACCTAATGTTCATATGTGTTATTTAGACACTTTGCTTTGATTAAGTTAAATATGATGTAAAATGCATTTAACTTTGTATCGTGTTACTGGATGTGTCACAATTTGGTGCTGCTGCTAATAAGGATTTTACAAATGACCTGTTTCTCTGGTTGTTTGAAAAAAAAAACAAAAAAAAAACTGAATTTTGGATTAGTTGGTTGTAGACAGTAAATATATCTTAAACGGTGGTTAGCACATCCTCACAGGAGGGCATTGGAATCTGGGCTCTGGCCTTCCTGTGTAAGAGCTAGCTAGTCATTCTTGTCTTGTGTTCCTTAGCAAAGCGGGTTGTGGGACGGGACAGGCTCCAAAAAATTAAGAATTTCTTTGTTTCTATTTCACTTGTGCTTTTATTGGATTTGAGGATGGACTCGCATATTGTGCAAGCGACAGGGCTACAGGTCTCATTTTTGGACAAATATTTCCAGAGGCAGTGTCCTGATTTTGGTGCTAGCTGCCAATGTGATGTCAATAAAGTTTTCATTAGCATACAATTGCTTTCGGCGTATTATTGGACATGACATTTTAGTATAGAAGACTTTGCATTGCTTTGTAACACTGCCCTCATTCCTCACCACCAGAGGTCCCACTGGTCCGACTATTACTAGCGACTAGCGATGATCGGAATAGCCGAAGCTAACGAGGATAGCTGCTATTCTCATCCGCTAGCATCTTATCGTCATATTCACAGACCCGCGCAGACGTATGAAGACTGTGTCTCCTTGTGGATATAGTATGGGCAAGTCAAATATCTTCTTTAATTTGGACGATTGAGATACGGGTTGCTAATAGCACGCCATTAGCTGACTTCAAGCTTTAAAGTTTGATGCAAAGTAGTCAAGTGGACTAATCAGTTCAACCTCAAGTTTGAAATCCGTGTGGGACTGGTTGTCGATATGACAACGTCTATGGTTAGGATGCTTTTGACTTTTTATACGCCTGATGTAGTCTTCAAATTCTAATCAAGTTTGAATTGTGCCATCCACTGAATGGTGGACGGCATGTATGAAAAAGTTACGTTCCATGTCCTTTTAAATAAACATGAAGCAAACGCTTCTGCTTCTCGACAATAAAATTATACCATTGTTTCCATTTTAAATGAGACGCAACATACTTTTGTGGGATGAGCATCACAAATGGTGTGTTTACACTGCATAAAATGTTTCAAATCTCTTTCTGCTGACTCTTGCATTGAACTTGTGGTACACCCCCAGCTGTGGGCTGGCGGCATCTCCATCACTGGAAAAACGAGGATTGTCATCAAAATGCAAAGAGACACGGGGATGAGATTCTGAAAACAGTGGCCATCCCGTATTTCAACATTCTGAGGTGTTTCTCATGTTTTGGTTACCATATTTAGCTTTCCAGTTCCTCCACGACTACAACCAGAATACTAAATACGTTTATTACGTGAATACCTTTCTGGCAGCGTTCATCAAAATAGAGCATATTCATTATTAAGTATTGAATCTCATTTGAGTCTTCTATCTATGAGGTTTTGGATTGTGTGTTAGCATCAAACTAACGGAAGGCAAATTTGTATGATTGTTTTAAATACACTTTGGGTAATTCTCTTTGTGATCGACTGTGTACTTTAACCGGGAGTGGCATTAGACGGCTTGAATTCGAAGATTGTGTTATGTCAAAAGGGCATATTAATAATTCATTCATGTCTCTGCCGGAACCTTCTGCACTAGTTTGTATCATTTCCATCTTAAAGGCAATCATTTAACAAATGCAAAATTTGGCCAGGGAAAGAATGATTGTGGGATGAATAGCTCTCGCTCTCACTTGCTTGCTTAAAACTGGAGTTCAGATTTGGTGTCTCGTCGTGGTGGTTTGGGGGGCTTAATATGGGCCAGGACCTCTTGGGCGTACTGCGTGTGGTGCAAGCCGGCATCCCTCAGGGCCTGCTCGACCCGCAATCTGGGATCGGCGACAATCTGCACGACACAAGAAAGGAGAAGGCAACAATTCAAGTTTCACACTCTGACCAACATGCCGTGGTTTGCGAGTCATTTCATGCCCGATGAGTAATCGCTCATCTCTCACTGGTTGGCATTTTAGGGAAAAGTTTCTCCAAGTTAGACAATCATTAGTCATTGTTGCATAAGAACAACCACCACAGACTGCACCGGTGGCCTTGAGCTGAAGGCTGTTCATAACAGTCTGCGAAAATCAGGGCAAACATTGTTTAAGCCGCCAAACATCTTGCATAATAAATGCCGCTGCGCGGGTCAGCGATCACTTGCGGATGAAAGACAAAGCAACACATAAATGGCAAAAGATTGAAACAGGTGGTGCCTGAAAGTATTGGGAGCTCAGATATAAAGGACAAAGCAGCGATGGTTGGTATAAAAGAATAAAAAAAAAAAAATTTAAAAAAAACATGCTTTTCAAAGTGTCCTCTAGTTGGCGCCAAAGGATTTCAGATGGCAGCTTGAGAAAAAAGAAGAAAAACGCACACGTTTTAGAACCTGCTCATTTCAGGCTGTAAAGGCAAAATCGAACTAACATGGAAGGAACCCAGCGTGGAGTGGATATGAAAAGTCAACACACCCTTGTTCAAAAGCCGGGTTTTGTGGACGAGACCACGATGAATCAATTCAGAACTTTTGATTTTAATCGTTAATGTGACCTTCCAAACGTACAACTCAATTGAAAAAAAGAAAGAAGAAATCGAGAGTGGGTCTTGGAATAAGCCACTCAGATAATGTGGTTGGAAAAGTGTGCCTCTTAAAACTGTGGATGTGTCTGTATTCACAAATAACCAATCACATTTAAAGTCATGTTAAATGGGTCGAAGCACACAAGTGCCACAATATAAAGTGCCTCTGATTGACCCAAAAATAAAGTTCAGCCATTCTTGAAAGCTTTCCCCGAAGTCGTGCTGTTTATAGCTCACATACATTAGTGGTGCACTCGACAAACAGTTGGGTCAAAAAGAACCCAAATTAGATTAAAAAGGATCCAAGCCAACCTTTTGGGGTATTCAATTAACCTCAAAACGTTTGTTCAAATGAATAACCTACAAAACAATTATCCCACACTTTGTTCTAATCCCTACAAAGACAAGTTTCACCTGGGCGTCCGTGTACGTGTGGAGTCCAAAGAGCGGCTTCTGGATATCAATTTCTCTGACGGTCAAGTGTCGATTCCGCCAAGACTGAGTGCCTCCCATCATCCTGTCTGCGTCTGACTCTGCCACCACGGCAACCTGAGGTCAACAGAATTTACATTTAAAGTGGCAGAAATGAGCACAGCATTAGCTGCACTTCCACAATCTAATAGAACAAGTCTTTGACAATAATGCTCAGTTTTGACCGATGCTGTAAGAGAAGCAATTCCTTCTAATGTTCGACTACTAATTCTTTGCATTCACTGGCATAATATATGCAAATTACTATAGAAAAAAAAAAAAAGTGGAAATTATTTTTGAAATCACCGATATACATCCTTATATAAATATGTTAGATTTAATTGTGTCTATAAATATGCATTAAAATCTATAAAATTAAAAAAAAATCTTGATTGTCATACTGAATCCACTTGGTCTAGTTAGAATTATTTACTTCATAGTAATTCATCCATCCATCCATCATCTGAGCCGCTTTATCAAATTTTATTATGTCAGTATAGTATGTGCAGTAACAAAACCTGTTTTTTTTTTTTTTACAAAGATAGTGATGATAGGCTTAGGCGTAATGAATCTGCCAGAGAGATATTGATTTAACAATGTTACGTTCATTATTGTGGCAGTAATTGTCAGTGACGATTTAAATTGGTTCCCCTGGAGCCAAAAAGGGCAACCGTAATGTTAGGAAAAAAAACCCCCCACTCATTATGGTGGTCAAACTGAAATTGGTTCATTTCAGATGGCAGCGTGTTGTGACAACATCTCGGCATATCCAATTGGAGAGATTGTGGCGGAGTGATTTCAGAGTGACAACGGAAAGAGACTGTGGCTGCAATTGTAATTTGGGCAGTGATAACTGATAACCGTGAAAAAGGAGCAAAAAAAGTTATTAGCACGGCGCCCCAGTTTCTGGCTGTGTGTGCCAATGACAAAGTGCCTTGTTAGCATTAACTACCTGTTGCTCCAGAATGCGTTCTTAGAGTGTTTTCCTTTGTCTTCCAGATTAAGATCTTAATACAGGAAGTGAAATGTCAAATTACTTTATTTTTTGTCAAAATGGAAATGACATTTTACATCATTTTTTTTTGTATTTTAGTTGAGGCCTGAGTGACCTCAATAAATGACCTGACAATTGTTTTTTTTTTTTTTTTTTTTGCTGCTCTTCATCATTTGATTTGTGTGCCCCTGCAGCAGATATTTTCTGACAGTGAGTACAGATGCATCACTCTCTTGCGACCAAATGGTGGCAGTGGCGCCCCAGCACAGATCAAATCCTTCGTCAAGTCTTATGGATCAATTCCAGTGACGGATTGAATCGATGGCTTTGAGAGGGTTAAAAGCACATAATGATCCACCTGGTTCCGGAGCGCTTCCAAACGGTTGTGCCTCTCTGCTTCCTCCCTCTGACGCTCCAACTCGCACGCCTCCCTCGCCTCCTGGCGCCTCTGCAACATCTCAGCCCGGAAGCGTACCCTGAGGAGAGCGCGCAGGGTGAAGACATTAAGACCCGCAATTGCCCTCCCTTCCATCTGCCACCGTGCCGCAATCACACACACACACACACGCTACACATCGCTCCAGACACAGCACACCTCCAAGCTTTGGAGCTTTTTTTATGAGGCTGTCGGAGTGCTACTGCTCTGCTATCGTCTGTTTTCATACCCCACAGGCCTCACGAGTCCTCCTTTCATTCACTGCCGCATCTGAAGCGACACTTTCACTTTCATACAATATGAGTGTATAGGCTGATGGAAATACAAAACAAATCATGTTAGGCTATATGTATTCATAAAAGCTTCTTTCAGCTGATGGAAATACCGGTAATGTGTCACTTAGCCTGGAATAAGAAACGAAAGTAAATACATATTTTATATTCAATACAGAGTAGTGATTCACTTGCGAAATTAATTCATATGAAAACAATAGTGACTTCATTGGTGTCTGTTTGACTGGCTGGCTGCCTGTAACAACTCCTGGGAGTGACCATGACCAGGGGGTAAAAAAAATCTGGGTGATTCAATGTTGATGCTGCTAGCTACATTTTAAAAGCCGCATTTGTTTTCATTAGAATTAAAATGTAGTCTGTGAGGTTTAGTACCTTAGTAATGAAAAGCCACATTAGCTACTGTATTTTAAGAAGCACACAATAGTGTGTGTACGCTCTTGGTCACGTCTACTGTCGTATAGCATGTAAGGGATGGATGTATAGTACAGTAGGGCCTGGTATGGAATAGTATGGCAGGGCAATAGAGAAGCACTAGGGCTGCTCGATTATGAAAAAATACATTCATCACGGTTATTTTGGTCATAATTGAAATCACGATTACTGAAACGATCGTTTATTTTTTGGTAGAACACAAGAGCATGTTTAAACGTAAAAAATATAAAGACAAACACATGTAAGCAAGTTCCTTTGGAATCAAACAAAATTGATGAAATTAGTTATTATAGACTAAAAAAAAAAGGTGCAAATGTGTAAATTAAAGTATGATTTCCTTATGCAAACAAACAGTGCGTTGGATATAAATGCATATAAACAATCGTTTTTTTTTTTTTTACGATTATGCCAATTTTGTAATCGTGGAGTGTAGTAGTTGTAATTGAATTTCGATTAATTGCACACCCGTAGCATGACTTGTATGGTCTATTTCGGTATAATTTAGTCATAAAAGCGTACCAGCTTGTACCAGGTCAAAGGTCGCTGCAAAAGGGACTATACATCCCGGCGACATTTATTTACGGTAGGTCATGGCCTGCAATAGAATGGCATGCTGTCATATTCAAACGTCATGGGCTTCACTTTGATGCCAAGTGGTGAAAACTCTCCATGCCACAATGCGTCGCTCACCTCTCTTTATCCTGCCTGGCCTGTTCGTCCATGGCGCTCCTCAGTTTCGCCAGCCTCTCTTGATCCCTTTGCTCCAGCTCCTCCCTCCTCTTCTGCTGCTCCAAATGAAATCTCCGCAGCTGAGGGGAGAACATTACCGCTGACGTTTTACGGACAAAGAGCCCGACGAACGGCGGGCGGCTCGCTAATCGGACTTGCGCACAGCCCTTGGCGGTATTGCGTCCTATTGATTGCGACCGCGTCGGAATCAGATAAATGTAAATAGAGCAAATGAGATGATATTTCAATGTCTGGCCGCCTATTGCGGTAAATTATGAGGAATCAAATGCATGGTAAATGCTCTCGTTAATCATTGTGTCTCAGCCCAGGGGAAAGACTTAATTAAACAGTCCCACTAACGCATGATAATGTTCCTTTTCAGGAGGACTTGGACTGTAAGCACGATGACGTATCGCTGATAAAAGACCTTCAAACATGTACCGCTAATTCAGTTTCGTTTTTACTTGTAAGAATGTTGAAAGAAAATTTGAGCATGATCGACTACAGAGATATACAGTGGGTATAAAAAGTCCACGCACCCGTTCAAATGGCAGGTTCTTGTGTTGTTAAAAAACACCGGTGACAACTAGAGCAGCTGAACTTTATTCGGGGTTAAAGAGAGGCACTCTAAATGGTGTCAGGTGTGCGTTGACGCCCGTTTGAAATCAATGTGATTGCTTCATTCTGAACATAGCCACATTGCCAGTTATAAGGGTGTGCAAAGTTATGCAAACACATCTTTTCACTTGTTTATTTTGACTTCTCCTCTCAAATGTTTTTTTATTTAAAGGTTTTAAGTCACAATAATGAGCGAGAATGATTTCCCGGTCTCGTTTTGCTCTCAAAGTCACAAAAAGCTGGCACTTTGACAGGGTGTGTCGACTTGTGTGGAATATTTCCCCAATTTTTTGTCAGATTCTGATTATACATCCTCGGTGGTTCCACTGTGTATGACCGGTTCACCTTTTCCTTCTGATGTGCCCGCAGGGCGGCTTCTTTCTCCTGCTCCCTCTTCAAAATGGCCTCGGCCTCCTCCTGCTGTCTGGCGGCGATGGCCGCCTGCAGCTCGGCCACCTCCTCCTGATGAGCCCGCCACTGCTGCAGCTGTAAACACACACAGCTTGTATTGAAGGAATCACTACGAGGCTGACAGCCACTTCAGGGTGTCTGAATGCACCGAGAGATGAAGTCAGAGCACTTAACGTCCCTGCTCACTCATCGGAGTCAAGTATTATACAACTTCGGAAACCAAACACGTTTGAAACTACTTGCATAATAACTGTTTAACGACGTCAAGTGCTCACATTCAAGCAATGAAATGTTTGACAACAACAGGTGTTGAGAGAGAATAAAGACTTTCTAATATGGCTGAACAATTAATTCAAATCAAATCGACCTCCCAATATCGTAGAATGCAATTTTCATACCGCAAAGGCTGCAATTGGGGGGGAGGGGGGTTGGAATGCTCTCTCTCTCTCTCTCTCTCTCTCTCTCTCTCTCTCTCTCTCTCTCTCTCTCTCTCTCTCTCTCTCTCTCTCTCTCTCTCTCTCTCTCTCTCTCTCTCTCTCTCTCTCTCTCTCTCTCTCTCTCTCTCTCTCTCTCTCTCTCTCTCTCTCTCTCTCTCTCTCTCTCTCTCTATATATATATATCCATCCATAATAATAATTAATAAATCATTCATTTGCCTTTATTTTAGTGTAAGCCTAGCTAGTTTATTGTATCAGTAATAAAGATTAATTTATTACTTCTGTTTGTGAAAAAATACATGGGAAAAGGACCTTAAAAAATAATCGTATATAAATAAAAAAAAAAAAAATCACAATTAGATATTTTTTTCTACTACTGTATATTTACTTAGATGCCCCGATTCAGCTGTTATGAATATATAGTATCACTCCAACCACTGTATATAATACGTTACTGTGAAAAAGAACAGAAATAATGACTCAGTATTTAAATCAACGGTTGTAAAAAAACAAACAAAAAAAACATTCATTTTCTCATACAGCTCGGGCATTTGATCTGTTGTTTGTGCAGGGACAAATGAATTGTCTGGTTGGTATATGTCTTCTTAAATATGCATGTTCTCCAAGGACAAGTCTCTCTCTCACCAATCAAGACACTGACATAATTTTTGGCATCACGCTCGCTCACACACACACCGCAACATTTTTCCTGTGAGTGACAGCCTCGTTATGCAGCAGGCTCTCTGTGGCGTGCCGGCTATTCAAGTGCGGCATTCCGAGCTTGCAGACAGATTCCCGGGCCTATCAAGTGGGGAGCACAGAGGGTGCCCGCAGGAATGGACTGCATATTAAAACGCTCCCGCACGGATTAGCACCAGGCAGTCTCATCAAGGCTTTTGCACGTGTTGAATGTCTGCGGGATCTCAGATGTAATACTGTGGAAAAAAGTTAAAGCACTCATGTGGTCACTTGAATTTCAGGAGCGGAAATTAGGTAACGATTATAATAATAAATAATCATAATAATTAAAAAAAATGAAACATTAAACATATATTACCAATGCCACAATACAAGCAATTTTATATGTGTTTTATTGTCGGTCTTCATTATGTAGAGCACTTTGTTAGAGCTGTGTGTTTTTTTTAAGTGTTGTATGGATAAAGTTGTGATGTGAGTTTAATTTATATAAAATTAATTGCAAAATAAAAAAATAAAGAAAAAAATAGATACAGTATTTATTTATTAAAATGTATGAATATGAAAAAAAGATGGCCAATGTTTTATATTTTTCTATACACAATACAATACAATTTTATTTATACCAAAAGTATGTCATAGAACATAGAAAACATAACATAAGGTATCGAAAGTATCAATACTTCATCAAGGTATCGATACTTGGTATCGGCGTAAAAAGTATGACAATACATCGTGATATGATATTTTTTTCCCAGCCCTACAAATTGCATATAAGCAAATATGATCAAAATATTATTTTGGTTGTACTTTGCAGTGGTACAGAACTTAACTGCGTCATAATGAGTGTTGAAAACCAAACGTCACCATAATAGTGTTTTAAACACCAATTTAACTTCACGTAAATTGTAATCCACAAATGGTAACATTGTTTCAAAATCATCTGGCCGCTAACCGCACATGTGTAAAGAAACGCCAGTAAATACGCTATTCCGTCAGGAGGTGGTCCCGCTCGGTCAACTACAGTCGCTTGAAGATTGTAATCTACTGTAAAAAGCGCAGTTTCTGAATGCAATGCGTGTGTCTAAATTTAATTCAGAGCGCACAATGACAACAAAGGGACCTTGAACAGCATAAAGTATTCATTCTCTATAATGCAACGTTGTATGAAATAAAGGCAAGCCAGCAGAGCCCTTTCATGCAGCAGTGTAAAGACTGTCAAAGGAACAAAAGAACTGATGGCCTTCTTTTCTTTTTTTTTTTATCCGTGCACCGCAGCCTGTACAAAAACCTTAATTGTACGTTGACGTCTTCAGTCACAGCAGCTTTTAGAACTTTCTATTGCGCGTCTACTTGACAGACTTTACATGTTATGATGGGAGTGAATCAATTCAGGAAGGAGCGCGAGCGAAATTGCCGATTATGAACATCGACAACGATTAAAAGGGTCACGCCTACTGGAGTTACTCACATACGGTATGTACTAAAAAGTCAGTGACTCATGCATAGTTTACAGAATCGTTAAAGGGACGAAAATGTAATAAAGCTAGAATGGCACCGAGAAGAGCTGAGGAATCCTTCATAGACAAAGCATCAACCTCCTACATGTACACGCATGCCAAATTGTTGGTACCCTGCCACTTAAAGTGGGAAGTCAACCCAAGCATATTTTTTTTTCAAAAATATGTTCTATGCAAACCCACTAGTTGAAACAAAGCATTCCGATAAATATTGCGCTTGTGGAATAAGAGTTAATCCACTTGTCCTTAGCTATCCCTGGGGGCGGCCATTTTGTCGCTGACTGAAAATGACATCACACATGCTCAGAAACGACCAATCACGGCTCTGATTCAGAAAACAGGTCAGCCGTGATTGGTCGTTGTGAGCAGTTATGATGTCATTTTCAGTCGACAGAAGTGACAAAATGGCCGTCTCCTGAGATGGCTTAAAAAGGGGTGGATTTTGCTGCTTAACTCATATTCCACAAATCCAATATTAATCAGAATGCCGGATTTCAACTAGTGGGCCTGCATATTCTTGGGGGGGAAAAAAAAAAAGGGGTTTTGGTTGATTTCCTCTTTAACTTTCTTAATGAACTCAGCTGTCTTCCACAAGCCTCCCACGTCACTGACATGCTCATTTTAGTTCCATATGTGTTCATTATATGGCAGTTAATTTCTTGTCAAGGGTGTATTATGGTTATAAAAGTGTAATCATGCCCAAGAAAAGAGTTCAGGCACAACAAACTCCTTAAAATAAACTATCCCTTGAACATCTTTGTCTCAACTTGTTGTTGGTTTACCACTTGAACATGTTGCAGCTATTTACCACCCCCGGGCTTTATTTACGATGTATAAAACGTTAATGGCTTATCGAAGATTCTTGAGAGTGTGAAGTGGGAGTAAATGAAAGCCAGGGCAAAAAAAACAAAACAATAATGAACAAAAACAAGAACAATGGCAGCCTGAATGTAGGGAGCAGAGCACACGTCCGATAAATGGAGAAACAATTAGCAATGCGGCCATGAAGCGGCATGAACTGTCTTTCATGCCTTACATGTGTTTTAAATAGAATCGCAGTCAGGCTCAACAACTGCAAGCATGATGCAACATTACAGCCAGCGGCACCGTGAAATCAGTTGTAAGGATTGATTCCTGAGGCCAGCCTTCCTGATGAGGTGAGTACCAAACCAGAACAGCTTTCCCCAAACGTATCCAGCGGAGGCACAGGGAGGATTCGAAAAGGCAGCCGATCACTGCCGCTTTGCATCGTACGTGATTGCAACAATTACTTGACGAGACTCCGGAGCAAAAGTCCTCAACAGGCGGGCACAGAGTGACCCCAACTTGTTATTAGAATGACTTTGATGAATGCTTGTAATTTTAACTGTTAGAGCATTTACAGTTGTCTTATTTGAACCTGTGCAGCTTTTCCAGTCATTACTGCAGCAAATCAAATCAATAGTTTGTTCGGAGCAGCTTGGCAAGTGGAGTGAGTGGGTGTGTGCGAGTCAGCGGGGAAAAAAGTTAAGGGTAAACAGATGAAGACGCGCTTTTAAACAATACGACGATAAAGTAAAAGCTAGCTGGTGATTTTTTTTTTTTTTAAAAAAGGTAACTGATTTTGGGGGGGGTTGAAATGAATTAAAATGAAATTAAATTATTTTTTATGAACCAAAAGGTTTGTGAGAAGGTATGGTTGATTTTAAAGTGCTAAATTTGAGTGGAGTAAATGAAACTCAACTCACTTCAAAGCCAAAGAAATAAAAGCATTACTTTAGCCTGAGCACAAAAACAGCCAAAAGGGAAAAACAGTGGATAGATTTAAACAATTTTCATAAAAAAATAAAAAAACAAAGAAAAAAGGCCAAACAACAAATAGGCAGGAGTTCACTGCACTGCAAATGTTAACTATTTAGTACGACACAAGGCATATTTGAAGCAAATATTGGGACACCCCTCTTTATCAGCTAGAAATTCTGAAACGCTGATAAACGGTACTAGCCATAACAATAACTGCTGAAGCGAGTAAATTGTACATCGGATGTACATTTTTAATGCTAGCTTGCCAAACAACACAAGTAAACTCAAAGTGGAAGTCAACGCAAACAGTTGAAACAGGGCATTCCGATAAATATTGCGTTTGTGGAATAAGTGTTAATGCACTCGTTTTTTGCCATCTCTGGGGGCGGCCATTTTGTCTTCTGTCGACTGAAAATGACATCACAACTGCTCACAACGACCAATCACGGCTCAGATTCAGAAAGCAGGTCAGCCGTGATTGGTCGTTGTGAGCAGTTGTGATGTCATTTTCAGGCGACAAAATGGCCGCCCCCAGAGATGGCTAAAAACGAGTGCATTTTGCTGCTTAACTTATATTACAAAAAAAAAATGTTTGGGTTGACTTCGGCTTTAAAAAAAAAGCATACAGAAAAACATCTGGACAAATAAATTGAAAATCGACACTATTCAGAATAAGTGAACCTACGGTGCTAATCTAACCTCCAGTGACTTTTCAATGACAGAATCTTATCAGGAAAAACAATGAGACGTCGAGACCTTCAGTTTAATCAGGAGGCCATAACCAGAATTTCAATTTAAGCTGTTCTTTCTCGACAAAACAACAAGACACAGTTATCAGACAAGCCACGGGGCGTAAGTATCATTCCAAAAACTGGCAAACCAACTGTGAGCGCTGAATCAACAGCAAACAAAAACAGATTTGTTTACATGAGTAACGAGGTTGTCGTGTGAATGCCAACAGGCGCTCCTCTGAGATGCCAGCGTCGGTGTTTGCAGGGTCTTCCTTTATTAGCTTGTTTGCATTAACAGCTCACCCCAAGTGGCAGCAAAATCCGGAGATGCTTGTCAGACAGTGTTGACAGCAGATGCATAAACGGGGGGGGACCCGTACCCTCACACTAATATCAGAATCACAACCATCCATTGATCCATTATCTATTTCATTTACCCTATTCAGGGTGGCGGGGAGTCGGGAGTCTATCTGAATGAAAATCAACTTGATTCAGTGCTTTTATTCATTTGGAGTCCGGGCGCCAATGCTGCATCGAGTTTTATCGGAAACACAGATTAGCACTAGCTTGTTTTGTATTATGAAAATAAATGCATGATATATCTCCTATAAGGTTCCACTTTATAGCAGAAAACCAGTTCACTTCCCACTAAATCCACTTGTGATATACGCGAGTGTGGCTTATGTAGAACAGGGGTTGAAAAGTAGTGCGGTCTTAAATGTCATATGGCGGACACGTGAAACACACAAGACAAATCGATTATATTACTGATTACCCCATCGGTTAATTGGATAAAAATTGAGTTTGCATAATTAAACAACAAACTGCATGTGAGGTAAAGCTATTATTGTTGTCCACTTAGAGACACCATCCTCACATTCTACACTGTATCTGTGACTTGGAGTGTGACTAGCTTTAAAAGTTGGGGGCCTCCCTCGCCTGGTGAGTGACGTGGGCGTCGGTAGGAATGTACGGTAGGGTGTCGAGAACTCGTCACTTACCTTCTCTCTGAGGTGGAAGCAGATGTCCTGTTGATGTTGGCGGTCTCTTTGGAGCTCCAACTCCTCCTGGAAGGCATCCCTCGCCTCCTGCAGGGTGGCCAAGGCTTTGGCCAGCAGCTCTTCCTGGTCCTGTTGCCACTGCTGGGTCAGGACCTTTATCTGAGTCTGTGTGAAGCGCTGCCTGGCCAATGCACGCTCGTGCTCCATCTGTGAGAACATGGACGGAGTAGACGATGTTGTGATCGAAGGGTCCGGCTAATAACTTACAGTAGTGACAAAAAGTGAGCAATATTGAGTTCACCTGTAAAAGTTAAAGCGGAATTCAACACAAACACGTTTTTTTCAAGAGTATGTTCCCAGCAGGCCCACTTGTGGAAACACGGCATTCTGATTAATATTGTATTTATGGAATATTGCAAAATCCACCTCTTTGAGGCCATCTCAGGAGGCGGCCATTTTGTCACTTCTGTCGACTGAAAATGACATCACAACTGCACAGGGCTCAACCAATCATGGCTCAGCTTCAGAATACAGGTCAGCCGTGCTTGATCGTTGTGAGCAGTTGTGATGTCATTTTCAGTCGACAGAAGTGACAAAATGGCCGCCCCCAGAGATGGCTAAAAACGAGTGGATTAACTCTTATTCCACAAACGCAATATTTATCAGAATGCCTTGGTTCAACGAGTGGGCTTGCTTGCATAGAACGTATTCTTGAAAAAAAAAAGACACTTGGGTTGACTTTCCCACTTTAAAGTACATTTTAGGTTAATCCAGTTAATAGTATAGATTTATACGCCGTTCAAGGGAGCCAAGGACGCCTAACAGAATTTCAAAGGGTACTTAAAATGTATGTGTTATAATTACTGAATGTAGGCTTGAGTGAACAGACGGGGCGTGAGGAGTTTTTGAAAACGTCCATGGAAGCAGCATCACAGATTTTGAGTAGGGGACCGAGTTACAGAGGTTGGGGAGTGTGGAAGTGGAGGATCGTTCACCAAAGAAACGGTCGAGTCTCTTCCTAATTCTTGGAAAGCAGCGTTGCGGCTTTCAAGTGTCTTAGGCCAATGTATACGGAGAAACTAAAAATGATGAACGCGGCTCTGAAGCCGAGCGACTTCAACGACCTAGCGAGTCCTCGTCGGGGACTTGATGCTAGATTGATGCAAACATTTTTACAGCGATTCTACAAGACATACAGTCTGTGATAAAGGCAGTAGGACCACAGGGAAAAGTCTTTTCTCCATTTGAGCCAGGTCAGTGAATAAAACAAAACAAAACAAAAAAGGCTCTCCTCTCTCTTTCCTGGCTGTGAAATGTCGCGAAGAAAAGAAAGAAAGGCAGTTCTTTTCTGCGCGAGGGCTGCCACATGCTATTCATCATTGTCAGGACTCACTGCGGCTGCATCACTTGGCTGCCTTTGTGGAACACAGGGAATGATATTCATCTCTGGGCTAATAGCAGCTAACTGATGGTGGGAAGGCATTAGACGGCTGACTGGCTTTACTGAAAATGAGTGAAGCCACGGGCCTGACAATGGAACACAAGCGCCAGAGGCGGTGAAGCAAATCATGTTTATTAATGTGTAAAAGTGTCAAAACTTGTGGAAGGTCCCACCCTCTGTCCTTAATTCTTGATCCCACCGTCTCATTGACTAATCGCAATTGTATTAAAATGGATTATAGTGGCCCCCCCCCGCTATAATGCAGTTCATCATCACTAGTGGGGGCACATACTGCAGAACATATTGCAGAGAAAATGTCCAACTTCTGAGAAGATTTTTGACTTGACTTCCGCTTTAATGCCGCTCCCAGTTGAGGTTTACGGTCAATATAAAAATAACAAGAGAATCACACGTTGGGTGTTTAAAACAACTTTGCCTTTAGGAATGAGCCTATTTTAATGCTAACAAACGGGGACGTATTGATTAATTCAAGCCCCGATACGATTTTCAATGTTCATTTCCTGATTTCGATTCGATTTTTTAAAATCTTTTTTTTAACAAAATGAATGACCCATTTTATAACCTTAGGATGTTTTTATTTTAACATCAGCAGTTTGTCCTTGTTAAAGTAACTTTTTTAACTTTACAAAACAAAACAAACTTGAAAATTAACTAAGATTTTTCACTGTTTAACTACATTTTTGTCTTGTTATCAGTGTTTTGTTAGTGCCAGAACTAAACATGAAAAAAAGTAAATGTACAATAGATTTGACTGTTACCATTACAAATCATATTGTGATCCAAATTATTTCTGCATTTATGTTGTCTCAACCTGGAGTTGCGAATCGATTCTTTTATATATTTTTTTTACACCGATGCATATTTTAAGCAGCGTAAATCGACTTTTAACTGATTTTCGACATCCCTACTCACACAAAGGAAAATGCCATAGACAGGTTAACGATTAGCATCAATAGCAAGCCTTTAAGCGATGGATTTTTTTTAGCACAAAGGATGGCAATATAAAGTTAAGACGCCAAGCGAGCTGCTGCAGCCGCATGTGGAGCCACTCGATGAAGTCATGTCTCCGCGAAGACCGGAGATAAAAATGGCTCCCCTGACACTCGGACAAGGTGGTTCGTCTCACTCCTGACGTGGAACATTGTGAGGGAATTACGCCACGATCCAGCCACTACTTTGCTGGCCTACTTGCACGAGGGCATAGCTAAGAACATTTGAGGATGATACCTCACAAACGAGCATCGGGAAAATGCCACTCACCCTGTCTTGCATTCAGTCCGTTAATTAAATTGCAGAGATAATTACTTGATTGAATGGACACTTTAAAAATTCTAATTTAAAAGGCTAATTGTGGGATTAGAAGAGCAATGTACTGTAACATAAACTGATTAGAATTAAATGGTCTTTTTTTTTTTTGTTTTCATTTGGACAGAAAATGAACAATTTGCAAATAGTTTGCTTTTGCCTCAAAATCGACAGGCGGCAAGCAAAGCGCTCACTTCAGCTACAGGTAGGAGGCGATGAGAGATGATAAAATAGATACGTACTCATCTGCACTTGGCAAATGGTTTAACCATTGCGTACAAGCCACGTAAATTGCAACTAAAGGCACGGCGGTGTCTGGGTTTTCTTTTTCGAAAGTAAATTGCCATTTTCTTCCTTGCAGCTCCCCTCGGGCTGAGCTGGGCATCTAAATGTAGCATCTAGGCGGATGTGATATCAGGAGGTCTCTGGGTGTGTGCGTGAGACAGCGGGAAAGACTGTTGTCATGGTGACACTAAGCCAAGATGTAAGCAAAGCGTCCGTTACCCTGTGACAACCTGCAGCATGCTGGGCCTAACATGCATTTAAAAACGACAAAAAAAACATTGATCGCCACGCAATCGAATGAAGAGTCTGTGTCAACAATTTTACCGGACGAAAGATACCAATGCTCACTTCTGACATTTCATGTTGCTGGTTGTATCATTTTTGCCCTTCCGTTGTGTAGCTAAAAAGCAAAACAACCTTTGGACTTGATCTCGTTCGATTACAAACATGTCCAAATGTTGGGACCGTCTTGTGTATATTGCCGATGAGGAATTTCCAAAGTGGTGTGTGCGCATCCCTGGGGCTGCATGACATCAAGCTGTAATTGCTTTTGAAATTAAAAGATTTTCCCCAAAATGAAAAAGCTAAATATGGCCATTATAACCAAGATAGCCTCGCTACATTAATTAGCTGGATGGAGAGGCGAAAGTTTAAAATGACTGGCGCTCTACTTTCGATTAATGCATAACTTTTTAGCAACCTAGTCAAATTTTGATGTGTTGTTTTAGTTTTGTTGAGATGTTTAAATGGCTAAAAATGATGCCGTAAAGTGGAAGTCTATGCAAACATTTTTTTTTTCAAGAACATATTCTATGTAAGCCCACTAGTTGAAAGAGGGCTTTCTGATCAATATTGCGTTTGTGCAATGAGTGTTAATCCACTCGTTTTTAGCCATCTATGGGGGCGGCCAGTTTTTCTTCTGTCGACTGAAAATGACATCAGAACTGCTCACAATGACCAATCACGGCTCAAATTCGGAAAACTGTTTAGCCGTGATTGGTCGTTGTGAGCAGTTGTGATGTCATTTTCAGTTGACAAAATGGCCGCCCCCAGAGATGGCTAAAAACGAGTGCATTTTGCTGCTTATTTTATATTCCACAAACGCAAAATTAATCAGAATGCCGTGTTTCAACTCGTGGGCCTGCTGGGAACATATTCTTGAAAAAAAAAATGTTTGGGTTGACTTCCGCTTTCACTCTTTCACTGCCATTGACGTATTTATTTGTCCTTTCACAGTCCGGCCATTCAATCCCAGGAATTTACTTATATTTTTTTCAATTTTTTTCAAACACTAGGGTAAAAGACGGTCTGAAAATGTGTGGCAGTGAATGAGCTAATTGGCTTAAAACAGGTGGGCTATGTTTTTTTTTTATTTTTTATTTTTTTTAATTGAGGTTCGTGTGGAGGGATGACGAAGGGGATGCTCATTACCAGATCATGTTTGCCTTTCTCCGGGAAGACCCTTTGAAGCATATGCAAGCATAGTGCCCGGCAATTGGGGATGTCTTGAGTGTACTGCGACAAGGTGAAATGGAAGCGCAAGTGGTCATCCGGACACCAGCCGCAGTGTCTGAAACAGGTACAAGTCAACAACATATGTGGAATTGAAATTATTGTTGCATAAATGTCAATATTGAAGAAGGAAAACTGTCAGGCCGACCTGTCTGTTCTTTTCAGGTGATCCTGGAGACACTGCAGTCGACCGTGATGGATTTCTGACAATGAGTGGAAGGCCTGGATCAGTGACTCCTTCAGCTCGGGGTAAGGACAGTCCGACTCCAAAACTTCAGCTGGAATGTTGTCCATCACCAAGATATCCAAGGTTGGAAGATATTTCTACAGGGGCAAAAATTGTTCATCCATCAGGATTTGAATGTTTGCTTTGGCATGGCTGATGATAAGGGAGAACCGTACCTCCAAAGCAAGGTCTGCAATTTCCTCTTGGAGATCACAGTACTCGTCTTGAAGTTTGGCCGTTATGATATCTTGCTGGTCTTTCACAAAATTCACCTAGAACAATAGATTTAAAATATACCATTGATATATCTGTTCGCTAGTGAGGTGAAACTGACGCTTCATGAAGTGGTATTTTTGACTCCTAGATGGCGCTCCTGGTTTATAAGGACTATCTTTAAAGCGGAAGTCAACACAAACGTATTTTTTTCAAGAATATGTTTTATGCGAGCCCACTAGTTGAAACAGGGCATTCTGATAAATATTGCGTTTGTGGAATAAGTGTTAATCCACTCGTTTTTAGCCATCTCTGGGGGCGGCCATTTTGTCTTCTGTCGACTGAAAATGACATCACAACTGCTCACAACGACCAATCACGGCTCAGATTCAGAGAACAGGTCAGCCGTGATTGGTCGTTGTGAGCAGTTGTGATGTCATTTTCAGTGCTTTGTTTCAACTAGTGGGCCTGCTGGGAACATATTCTTTAAAAAATTATGCTTGGGTTGACTTCCGCTTTAAAGATAAATCCTGGTTTAAAGATAAAGGCTGCCTTTAAACCAGGAGCGCCATCTAAATTGGCCGGCAATTTTAGGTGGTGCTCTTGGTTTAGAGATAAACCAAAAGTGCCATCTAAAATTGTCAAAAAAAGTGCATTCGATTGTCCATCACTACTGTTGGCTAATGGGAAAATGTGCAATGTTTTCGTCTACTGTGCTGTATTGTGCATGTGACACTTTTCCAGCAACTTGTGTCCTGCAGATTAAGCCCAAACAATCTTGTAAAGGAAACTGCTGCGCTGACAAACATCTTCTCCGTAACACACAAATACCTGATGTTGCACTTGTTCCCAGTTTGACTGAGGCGTGCTGATTTCCCGATCTTGTTCTTGCTCCAATCTGAAGCACAAATCCTCCTTCAGCTGATGAACCGGCGCCACGGTGCCCATTATGAACGCCTTGCGGTCCCTCTCGAGTAACACCTCTAAACACAAGAGCAAGGAGACCTCTTCTAAGCACGTGTGCCGACATCACAAGCAGGTGGAATGATGTTCAATTGCCGCTCAACATTTGTGTAGCTCACCGTAATCTTTGAGTGAGAAGATGGCGGTGTCTTCTATACTGAGGGGTCTGATGTTCTCTATGAAATCACGCATTTCACTCTCAGCCTTCAACCTATTTGGCAAGTGGATAAGGTATTAAGAAGCACAGATATGAATTGAGGCAGCCCGGTGAAATATTGGTTGGCACGTCTGCCTCCACTGTGTACAAACGTTGTTCACATAAAATACAAGGTAAGCACATTATTGACTCATGTTCAATAATACCACTTCTCTCCAGGCTGATACCAGTACAAGTATTCACTAATTGTAAACAAAGCTCTTTCTTTCACTGATGTGTCAAACCGCTGTAGAATAGCGTCAACCGCTGGCGAGGAGGACTTATTACTTGTCATATTTTTCGGCTTTTGAGTATCGGCGGCTGTTATCATCAAAATAAGGATGTTATCGGACCGATACTGGTACACATTTGTACTGAATATAATAATGACAAGATCAGTGAAAATACGTTATAAACTGTGATTACTGTGGTTTACAACCCTGAAATTCAGACATGCCTGCCCGTTGAAAAAACGTACTTGACGTAGTTGGTCGGCACTGAATGAGTTAACAAAGCTCCTGTTCTATTTCATACAGACAGCGCTAAGTGTAATTATTATGCTTTGGGGCACCTGATATTACCAGTAATTCTTTTTCAAAACAGCTGCTGGATAGAAAAAAAAAGGTCCGTAGTGCAGCTAAGTGCGCACACAGCCAAAGGTGTGATTTGTTGCATTAATACAGAATATTTCCAGGCTTTGTGTCTATCAACACACGATTCACCGCACGATTATCACTTGTTATTGCGAATGTTAAATTGGGGCTATAATGTCATCATACTTGTCTAACCAGTAAGTGCAATTATGTATGAGTAACCGCGGCAAAGCGCTTTGCATCGTTGCTGGTTTAACGAGATACTTCTCAAAATCTCCGTATAATTGCACAAGACTAGGCCAATGTGTCAGACGCGCATCGCCGTGACGGCGCACATTACCGACTGTCGTGCGTGTGTACGGTCCATCATTAACCTTGGGTGGCTTAGGCATTACGCAGGCAAACAGACTGCACCCCGGGGTTCCTGCTGCCTTTCTCACTTCACAAAGCATTGTGCTTTTATCCCCCATCTAATGTATTCCATACCCTTCTAAAGCGCCGCTGCACTCTTTCTCTCCCACTGAGCCCCGTATTCATTGTCATCACTGCAAGTCAACATGCTAGTATCTCCTCTTTCCCCTCATTTGAGTGTATCTCCTTTCCCCCCATTTTGGCACGTTTCCCCCCCCCCCCCCCTGTTTCGGTCGGAGAGATCCCCGTTGGGGCTCAGTGTGGCTTAAGTGGAATGTCTGTTTAGTGTAATAGCCGAGTCAGAAGACTGCAGCAGATAATGACTGGGAGTAATAGGGCTCTCTTACTCTGCTTTTTGCAGCCGAGGGCACTCTCTGCTCCACACCTGCCTGTGCTGCCGTAATATGTCGCACTCCTTTATTTCCTTGGCTACACATCGGGTCCTCCAAACCTGGAAGGGAAAGATGAATACACCGCAAGATGAAATAACTGCGAAAGAACTGCAGTGTGGGTGGGAAAACTCCATCCGTTTTCAATTCACTCAATTTATGACATTAATTCCACCTACAGATAATTTGCTTTTGAGGGTCAAAGCTTTATCTGGTTTGGTTTAATGCACTGATTAGCCTATCAAATTTCGACTATTTAAACTGATTCACTGCCGGCCAATTCAGAGCATGACACAGGACATTGTGGTCAATTATTATACGTACACCAAAATACCAAATGAAAAACACACATCTCCTATCAAAACATGTTTCATTCTGCCCTTTTCCATTCTTTTATAATTAGCATTGTAGAAAAAAGGTAGGTTGCACAAACTGTAACCGTTTCTACCTGTGGACTCGCAAACGGTGCTGATCTAAAATGGGACATTGACGTCATCACGTTTTGTGGTCAGTGTTTGACAACCCAATAGAACTGTGTTTAAAACCAGTTTGGGGGTACTAGTCAGATTTACTAATGGTGTCAGAAGTTGGATGATTGGCTGTTAGCTGTGTCACGCACAATTCGAATCAATGTGAAGCATGGACCATAGAACCCAAATGGAACATAATTTAATATAATCATTTTTCTTCCTCTATTTTTTAACTCGTAACGTGCAGGGGAAGAGACAGCAGGGGGCGGCACTGCCTCACCTGCCCACTCCAATCCAGGTTGAAGTTACCTCTCATCAGAGCTCAGTTATAATTAGTCTCAGGAGTGGGATCATGCACATCAAAGCATATGCCGAAGCAGAAGAACAAAACTTGCACTGATACATTAAAACACATATAAAAGTGCTTATTTATTGTATCATGAGTTCTGTTACCTCGGGAAGAGACAGTCTTAATATATTGCTTTTTTTTTGTTTTGTTTTTTTTTCCATCACAAATAATACCTCTTTTACACCCCTGCCAGTGCAGCAATTAATTATCCTCCTGCACTGTTGTTGTTTTCCACAAATGCCAGTGGATCAGACAATTGCACAAACACACATTTCATACAATTTAAATATACAAGCAAGTTGTTTCATGCTCAAATTGAATCGGGGTGTTGATTTATGAAACAGGTTGTCTATTTATATTCATCCGCTAGCTGCTTCTATTCCCTATTTTTACGCTCTGTGTATTTGTCATATTTGGGTGCTTATTTGCTCACGATGGATATCAGTTGCATGATGTCTGTTTAAGAACACGTTCAGAGGTGACTGTTCCACGTTATTTCTGAAAGCAAATCAACAAAATATACAACAATGCAGATGCAGAAGTCACTGTTGACAGGGAGAGAGGGGAAAAATTGATTACAGACCATTTTCAAAGCTCCGTCAGGCCAGCCATACATTCATATGACTATACTTTCATATTCAATTTAAATAATAACAAAGTCCAATTATACACTAAACAGGCATAGAGCCTTGGTGTCGACTGTCGACTACTGCCACTTCAATGTTTTCATTTGCCCAAACAAATATACAATGGTTTTCTACTTTTGTGCATTCCTGTTAATGTTAAGGACAGAATCTTATCAAGTGGCACAACAACAGACAGACGTTTAAAAGCATAAAAACAAAACCCCACCACTGGTCTCTTCCTCGAGGGCAAAAATGCGCTGAAGGCAACAAATGGTGATTTATTTACCCTCCATCACGTCACCTGTGGGAAATGTGTGCAGAACGCTCAGCTTGCTATTCTGCCAGGAGCAAAAATGCGAGTGTCTTATCTGGGTTATGCAGCGAGCGAGGTTGGAAGGGTGCAAAGGCAACTTTAAGGATACTTTCAAAAAAAAAAATATATATATATATATATATATATATATATATTCTTTTAAAGGCTCCTGCGACAGTTAAGCAATTAAAACACTGCAGGTTGAACAGCCTAATCTGCTTGGACACAAGCACATCCATTTCCCCGCGCTCTGAGTCGAACTTCAAACACTTTTATAATCGACCCCAGGCAGCCTGATGAATATTAATCAAACCAGGCACTATTGTGTGTGATAGTGCTGCTCTCTTTCAGCTCTTAAATATGATGTAATGTCAGTTTAAATACCTTTCTCCGATAAATAATAACAACATGTGGCACTCTGGAAAAAAAAAAACGGTTGGCAAACCCATAGAAATGTTACAGTTTTGCAACCTGATTGGAGACATTCTGTCTTATCACGACACCACATTTAAACACGTTTAAAGAGAACATGATGTGGAAAATTTACTTTTTCTGGCAGATAGTAAATAAAAAATCTTCAAAAAGGAGGCTTCGAGTTGTTTAATGCCACTCCCAGTTGAGGTGGGAGAGTTACCTGTATTTAAAACAACCGCATAGCTTTACCTAAAGTTTACTTAGCATAATGCTAACAAACAATGCAAAACTCCACAGATGGGTTAACAAATTGCATCAGTGTCGCAGTTCTATAACCCTCTTAGATATTTCAACACCAATTAGCAGCCTATGTTGACAAATATGTATACACATATATTCTTTATCCTCTGAGAAGAAAGACTAATATTACTGCATCTAACTGAACACTTTCTGACCTCTCCATCATGAATATGTCTGTAACATACCAAAAGGAGCGGGACAATGTCCATTGAACTAAAGTAAAAAATGTGTCTTGGTACTGTGTGTTTTCATAAAGTACAATGTGAAAGAGTGCTCATTTTCTCATAATCAAAAGCAAATCAAATTTGGTTGTGTTTTCGGTGAGCCTGAAACGGATTAATGGCATCTCCATTCATTTCAATGATTTTTCGAAATATGATTTTTAAAAAATCAACTTGTATCTCAACTATGGTATGTGTCTTTTTTGTGTTTCAGGATTTCTGTGAAATAAATACATACAGACTTCACCTTTTTTCCAATCACAGCAGTCTCTAGCCGTTTGGCGTCAACCATGGCTTGCACCTTGTCATATTCCGCCGGTTTATAGTTCGATCTGTACAAGCCATTCTTCAGTTGTGTTGTCAGTTTGTCTGCATGGAAGAAAGCAAACGACACAGGTTGATAGTGACAAAGGAGGGGAAGTTCGAGTTATTTTCACATGCACTACCTGTATTCGCTAATAATAATCACGAAAGGTAAAGTCTGATAAAAAAAAAAAATGCATGTCTCCTTTCTCGCAAGTAGGGTTTGTTAAAGTTCAAATTGGTCATTTTTTATTGGGTCATCAAGCATTTCATAGGAAAGGGCTTCAAGATTCATGTTCATTGCAGTAAAGCCATGCCTTCTCTGTTCTTTATTACTAGTTTATGTACAATACATGTGTTAGTTATAGGTTAATGATATATTTTACTACATTGTAGATCAAAGTGGGCGTGTGAGGAGGGGGCAATTTTTGTGAAAGGTGTATCAGAATATGGCTCTCCTTTCCCACATGTGAGGGCATTACGGTAATGAAAAACCCATAAAAAATATCGCTGATTCAAGCAACAAAGGATGCACTATATTTGGATATCAGGAAGACTAGAAAACCAAATCGCATTAGATGTCAAAAGTTCGTTTTCACTGACTTCAGCAAGAAAAGACAAAGGCCACAGTTCAAATGATGCGCTGCAGAATAGCTTGCCCGGCAGGCGGAGCAAAGTCGCAGTGTCAAGACATTTGTGTTTGCAGTTCAGCTGAGTGCCAGAAAGACAGGTGAACAAACAAGCCTTGTGGGACGAAAGCATCAAGCCATGTCAGGACATTTAGTGCCATTCCATCCAGCATAGGAACTTTCAGCTCAGATTTCACACACTAATTCCAATCACTCACCCAAATCTTCTTGTCTGTAGCTGGTGATAAATGCTTGACCTCCTACATTCATTTCCCAGGTGTTGGTTGTGTATTTTTCAATCAAGTGTACACACTATGTCAAATAACCTGTAAAAATAATAATAATTCAGGAACTATGTTAGTCATATAAAGTAAACGTCGCCATTTTCAATATAAAAAATAAGTATACATTCCTATGGATAAAAAACAAAACAAAAATAAGTATAATGTTACACAGATGTATTGGCTACCTGTTTAAAGGTAAATGAGTGACAAGAGGTTTATGTAGAGAGCAGCTGGCTTTGACGTTTAAAGAAAAATACTCGTCACCTGTGGATGGCGTCATCGCCGTCCGCGAGGTAGGCGGAAACAACACGGAAGTGGCAAGGTGAGTTTTGAAACGCAAGCGCGCGCCCCTATTGGCCAAAATGGAACGTTACTGCAATTCACTTTAGTGTTGAGAACTGAAGAAAGGAATGTACTTTTTATTGTACTTTTGTACAATACCATTATGAACTATTATTTTGTGTGTGCATGACCAAATGACTGTCCTATAGTCAATCATAGAATAGATTCAATTATGCAACAATTCTCCCTGGATGCATTTAAACAAACATCTTAAACACTGTCATACTATTATCCATTGTTGGAACGCAGGCATTTATACGAATTAGTCAAATATGATAGATTGCTCTCAAGTTTCAATGTAAAATTAAGATGTAATGCATACACGTGATGCATATCTATCTATCTACCTCCCTACCTACCCATTCATCCATTGATCCATCCATCCATCCGTCCATCCATCCATCCATTACTGCTATTAATATTTTTTTAATATATTAATTTCAAGATGAGGTCATCATTCGGTCCAAAGTCTGGTTGAGCACGAAAAAGACCCGGCAATTACTGCAAACGCATACTGCCTCATAAGACTATGCACAGTAAAGTCGATATTAAATGAGAAAATAAACCGGTTACCAATTTTTGTCCCCGTCGTATTCCTTTCTGCTCTCCTCGAATGTATCGGTTGACAAAAAGTGTAACCAGGGAAACTGACGTCTACGTCTCTGATTGGACCATTCAACAGCCCCAACCTTCCTGGTTACGCCTTCCCGCCTCTGTCCCAAACCAATCACAAGTGCTCGCTGCATCCTCGCCCCACCCCCGTACTGGGGGTCGATGTTTGGGAAGCAAGGAGCTCGCGGAGGGCTTCGATTAGTCTCAGTCTCTCGGCCATGGAGGCGAGTTGAGCCCTCGCACACGCATGGGACTAAATGATGAAGTTTCAAGCGCAGATGTAGAGGGGAAAGCCGCCGCTCGGCCACGCCTCAGCGACAACAACAACCCCACTGAGGTATTTGTCTTTACGTCTTCTCTTGAAACTATGTTGAGTTTAGAAAAGTCCGGAGACGTAAAAGCATCAGGGCGCACTCGAGGCGGGATCCAAGTGCTACTTTCCCCTCGGAAAAGTCTTTAAATACTCGTTTATGGGATGTAGGCGTTATTTTAATGTAATGGAGTATCTTTTTAAGCCACATTTACGGAGGAGAATGCGCTCATATTTTTGGAAGAGGTACGTCCACACCTTCATGAGACCTTCACGTGCCATTGGGATGCAAAAATGGCTACTTCAGGCCCCTCGTTTTTTCTTTTCTTTTTTTCATTTTAATCCCAGAGGCGAACAAACTCACCTTTAGCGCAGTTTGCATTTGAACGCATGCTGCCAGAAGTCATGCAAAGAGGAGGAGGGCAGGTGAGCCGACATTGTGAGGGGCGAATCTCCGGAATGCCTGGCGCTCGAGAGGCGGGATCCAGACTTGCTTATCCCGGGAAATAAGCGCATCTTTCCGCTCGTATTCAATGACTTTCACCGCTGGCATATTGTGTTTTTAATGTCTTTTACATCGCAATTTTTTTTAAAGAGTGCATGACTTGAAACCGGTTGAGGGTCGCGATGTGCAGGCTCAGAACAATATAGAGGAGACTCACCTTTTTTCTTTCCCCTGCAGGCTGTTGTATATCTTATCAGTTTGTGCTGCTACCAAAATAAGAAACTTATTCAGGCATGCCCATGCCAACCCTTACCTGCTACAGGCAGTTACCTTGTTTGTAATCTACCTACCTATCTGTCTGTCTGTTTCTCTATCCACTAACCCGTCTAGCTCTCCATCTGTCTGTCTGTGATGGGCTGGAATTAAATTGCAGGTTAAACTGACCAATTCCGATTGAAAGGGGGCACATAATATAAGACTGACTTTTAATGTTTCCGTCCACATTTTTGGGTCTCTGGAGTGCCTGCCCACCCATCAGGCGTGAAATTAAACAACCACATGAATCTTTAGCCATCTGCCTATTTCAGAAAATGTGTCTGCGAGCGAGCCGTTCTGCACTTATGCCCCACTGTTACAAAACAGCAGGGCTAATTAACGTAGTCGCTGTCTGGTTGAATCCTCACATCTCCAAAACCTATACTTTTCAGGGGAAAAAACACTATCTTGCTTGTGCTATCATTAAGTTATATTGCTGAAAATTTGTCTTGCATCAACGCAAGAACCAGAGGTTTAGCTTTACCAACATTAGCATCTGATAATAATGTTATAATAATGTTTGGCTAAATTGGGAATTTGCAGTGGTGCCTCGACTTGGAAGTTGAATTTGTTCCGTTACCGCGCTCGTAACAGTCACTCCACTAGAAAGCAAAAAAAAATCAGAATACTGTCACTTGAACCGATGCAATAGAAATCCAGCCATGGTCATGTCTTTGTTTGATGGATGCAGTGCCTCTGGGTCCCCTCTTGCCATACAAATGTGGGAATGTTAATTTGACAGCTTCACTTGATGTGACCACAATGCACGCTGGTTCAGTTTGAGCAGTTGAGATGCGTCAACTGTGAACTGACGCATGCACACAGGCAGAGGGGAATCTCTAGGTCATGTTCCTCGTGATTCCTATTACTGCAGCCTCATTGCTGACAGCAGTGTCGATGCCTGTTTGGAACAACAGCGGGGTTGTTGGTGCAAAGGTCCGCCTATGTTTTTGTTGTTGACTAGTTTCATCTTGGACTCTAGGCTTAAACAGCATGTGAGGCACATTGAGATCGGAGCCTGCGATTTGTTCAGATTTTATAACAAATGTTCCTGTTGGAAATTATGAAAATAGCAATAATCCATTTCAGGATAGCTCATTAGATATCTTTTTATTAATCCCACGGCAGAAATGCAAACATACAACATCTTACATTACAAAACAAATCTGTCAAACTGTCACCATCATAAAGCTATTATGAACTGCACAGACAAGCACAGTTTATCATACTTATTAAGGATATCCAAATGTCACGATACGATAACATCACGATATGGACCTCACGATATGATAATTATCACAATATTGTGGAGAGGTTGGCAATATATGAAAAGGAACTGCACAAATGGAAAACAACTTGGGCTTTTAAACAGATTTGCTGCTATTAATATCGTGACATGAAAACGACAATATATTGTGGCAAGTTTAATATTGCGATATCACGATATTGCAGATATTGTGACATCCCTAATACTTACTAAAGTCAGCTACCTTGGTTATGTCAACCACAAAAATTGGTCGACACAAAAATGTCTACCTCGAACCTGGCATCTGGAGCCATTGTTCGGCCACTTCTGTGTTTCCGCACGGACATTTGTTGCTGCGGACTCTCGTTTTCAGCGACAAATGTCCATGAAGAATATGACGGCGCAGGTTTGGGGTCGCTTTAGACTGAGAAGGGACGAAAATATGGTTTTATGTAATTAATGCAAAGCGGACATTGCAGACTTGAATGCGGGAATGTGACCCGCGTGATGACGAGCCGGCAGCTGCTTTGGCGGCCATTTTGGCAGCCGAGGTAACAACAACACAGCTTGAATTAAATTGGTGTTTTTAAGTAAATTGACACTGAGCAAACATAATCTTGGTCACAGTACGTCACATCACTTCTTTACAGGTGCCGAGAGTCTTCAACTGAATTGTCGTGACCGCCCGGCGAGCGTGAAAGCGTTTCTAGCTAACTTAGCATCGCTTGCTGCCTGTGTCCCACCGCTAAGCGCTGAGCAGTGATGAGTGTGAGTGTAAAGTAATTATTATGGGAAATGTGAATGGAAAATAAATAAAGATCAGGCGAGTGTGACAGTCATGGCTGGATCTTTTATTGTATTTTCATTTACAAGTCCTTGCGTCCGCTGCGGGCTATCGGAGTAGCCTAAACGGCATCAGACAATGGCTTATACGAAATTTAATGTTAAAATATTGTTTACTATAAAGTCAGAATAGTGTTATTTTACAGGGTCCGGCAAAATGATCTGACACATTTGTAGGTTCAGATCATTTTGCCTGACCATGTACATCAATCTTGGAAAACTTGACTCCAAGTGTTTACTAAAAGCAACCCTTCTTTCGATGTCGCCAAAAACAATCACCTCCATTTTGTTTTTGAGTAGAAGGAGATTTGGGTTCATCCAGTTATTAATTTGTCTTACACAATTACACAACATCTTAATTGAACTGGTCTCATTTGGGGACATTGATAAATACAGCTGTGTATAGCCATGATAACAAACCAATGAAAAGTTTCAGCATAGCGTTTGAGGAGCGTATGCAATGATAACGGCTTTACTTTTCTCAAGTTAGAAGGCTCATTTTATATACAAGAGATTACAACACTCTTTTTTTTTTTTTGTGGTGTGGCAAATTTACAAGACATTTATTTTCACTTTACAGGGACATTAAAACCTCCATTAGGTGGACGTTCATTTCATCACTGTTGCGAAGCAACATGTCGATTGATGTTTCTTTTATAGTTGTCCAAGCGTCCTTGGGTCCCTTCAAAAGGTGCTTCAAACATCTAAGTTATTATTTTTGTAAGCCCATTCAGCAAAAGGGAGAGAAAAAAAAAGTTTTTTTCTGAATCTGATTGTTTGGCCCAGTCTTCACAGCCAATGCAATTTAATGTGAAGCGACAACCCAGTTAAGCAGTCTTTGGCAGGCAGGTTTTCACCGCCTAATTCTGGCCCGGCATCAGGGTTTAAGACTTCAACCCTGTGTGTCATGTCAGATTTACTTTTTTTCACTGGGATCAAAAGTGGGTTTCCACCCCCCCCCCCCCCTTCTTTAGAGGTGGGGAAAGTATTTCCAGCCTTTGCCCTCATCCGCAATGACTTCAAACCAGCTTGTTTTTCTAGCCTGTGTCTGCTGCCTGAAGCGTATGTAGAACTCTTGTGCACAAATAATCAGTCACATTCTCTCAAAGTTGAGCTGGACTAAGTGGCCATCAATCAGATTCCTGCGTTTGGTTTACCCACTAAACCTGTAAAGTATTTTTCTTGCAATTAAGTTCTGTGCTTTTCGTCGCAAGGGCATGCTTAATGTTGCGTTGATGGTGAAGATCGGTTCAAAAGAGTGAAGGATATTGAGTAGGTGTACTCTGTTTGTTTTGGATTACAAAGGAAGCCCACAGCTGTGCGGCACCAACTTAGGGGTGATAATAACAGTTCGTACTGGTAGCAATCAGCCAATGAGGGGCTTTGAGTCAGACTGTTTCTTATTCCAACCTACAACAGAATTTTTTTCCCTCAACCCTCCGTGGAGGACTTTCTTATCCAAGTTGAGTAAGTTTGGAATTAAAACAGCCATCATAGAATCCTAATAATTGCTTATTTGAACAAGGTTTAAATGAACATGTTTGTTTTATTCAGACAACGTTGTGGGTGCATATGTAAATACATTTCCGAAAAAAGGTACCAGATTTCCTGCTTTGTTCGAATCCCCGGCAGCTAAAGATAATACGAGGACAGAAAGCATGTCAGCGCTTCCAGAGATTAGGCGCACAATAGATTTTTGTCGGGTGAAATAGGCCTCCATGGGTTCGACATGCTGAGTCCGAAAGACGGCCCCATCGTGACTTTCTGCTTTGTGGGCTTTAGCAGTGGGGGCATAGTGCTTTTCCAATGTGGTTTGCTCATCACGCAGCACATCAAATCTTGACGACTATTATTAAAGAGACACTTAGATGATCTTAACATTGGCACTTCTATAATAGGTTTGCATGTAAAAATGACATCAGAACTACAATGCCCCCCTCGAAAGACTCTGTAGTGATTTAAGGGCTTTTTTTGTGATTAGATTTACGACAAATTGCCCCGCCCCTTTTTGGGGCGCGGCTTATGTTATGTTTTCGGTCTCAGCGGTCTACGTCGCGGGAGGGAGGCAAGGAGGTAATATTGCTCGCTTTGTCAGCTCTGTTGTCTAAAACGGCGACCGATCGCCACCAAAATGCAAATGCACATTACTACTCTTGTCCACTTCAACCTGTAAAAGTATAAAAGTGTCCTGCACAATAGTTTGGATTTATTGACATAAAACGTGATCTCATCATGATCACCTCCACAAAATAAAAAATACCGTGGCGATCGCTTCTCCACTTACACAGGCTGAAGAGGACGAGAGCACGAATGCGCACACGAACCCCGACTGGTTATATTTCGGACATTTAGCGACGCTAAACTCGTATCAACTCTCGGGAGGCAGACGGCGACTGGCGGTGGGCAAGAAATCAGGCAAGCATGGATCTTCATCCCGCAACCCTACAACCTTATTTTAAGGTATCGCAGTTCTCAAGGGGGCTGCCGGTACTAGCCACCGATACTTAAGGCCCCCAAAAAATCTGAGATCCAGTAAGTTCTCCTTGGCACTAGTTGGCGCTGTACAGCGACAGTTTGACACATCGGTGAATCGTCATCTTTGTTCACATTTTTTTTTTTTTTGTCATCGTTTTCAATTAAATTTTACATATCAAAAGTACGAGAGGTATCATTACTTGGTATCGGTGTGCACTCAAAGGGTGAATACTCGTACTGGTATTGGTCGGAAAAAAGTGGAATCAAACATCCCTACTAAATACAATACAATCATCACGTGAAATAAGAATACAATTAATAATTATTTCCAGCACTTGTTTTGTATTGTTCTTGATAAAAACAAGCCAGGAAAAACTATTTTCATGCAGTAAATCTGTGCTCCCACGCTGGCGAGGACAGCTGGTTGTGTGGACAGAGACCGAGTCGGTGTGGATGAATGCACAGAACGCCTCATTGGCTTGCCTCGCGCTCAAGTCTTTTGATGTGGAATCTCAGTCAGTTTTCACTGGAAAATGAAGGCATTAGTTGACATTTTGGCAGCCATTTGTCATACTCCCGTTGTTATGCAAATGTTGATTACCCTCCCGTTTGCCAAAAATGATTTGTTCAGCGTTTGAATACATGATAAAAGTGGAAAAATGCTAATTGTTTTTCCCAGAATGGCAAGTCTTCTTAAACTTGCTTTGTCAATTTAACAACACATGAGATAAAAATGGAAGTAACTTAGTCAGAAAGTAAAGGTGAGAGATCCAAGCACATCGGTGTGTAACCTGTGTGCCAAGTCGTCTTTCCCCCATTGAAATCAGTGGAAATGTCATTTATCTGCTCCGGTTAGAGCTGTCACGAAAAAAATTTTTTTAGAATGGATCATCCTGCTCGCAAGTCAAAGCAAAATATCAGCCGAACAATGGCTCGTATCTTGAAAAAAGAAATCTTTCCCACTCTCCCTGAAGTGGGAGTTTTGCTTGTTAAATGTCGAGACATTTCGAAGATCATTACAGTACTGATTTACCTAAAAAGAAGCGGGACTGGAGATTGAAAATGAATAAATACCGGTGGAATGGCATTTAAAATGGCATTTCATATAAAATCGCAAGCCTTTTGGACTTGAGTCAGACATGGGCTTCATATCAAAGCTTGTATTTGTTCTCTCTCTCTCTCTCTCTCTCTCTCTCTCTCTCTCTCTCTCTCTCTCTCTCTCTCTCTCTCTCTTTCTCGGTGTCTGTTGAAGATATAAAAAAAAAAAAAACGACAAGGTTGTAGCCTTAAAGCGGAAGTCAACCCAAACACATTTTTTTCAAGAATATGTTCTATCCAGGCCCACCAGTTGAAACAAGCCATTCTGATTAATATTGCGCATGTGGAATATGAATTCAACAGCAAAATCTAGCCATCTCAGGGGGCGGCCATTTTGTTACTTCTGTCGACTGAAAATGACATCACAACCGCTCAGGGCTCAGGTAACGACCAATCACGACTGCGCTTCAGAAAACAGATCAGCCGTGATTGGTCGTTACCTGAGCCCTGAGCAGTTGTGATGTCATTTTCAGTCGACAGAAGTGACAAAATGGCCGCCCCCAGAGATGTCTAAAAAACGGGTGCATTAACTCTATTCCGCAAACGCAATATTTATCAGAAGGCAAACTGCACATAGGTAAGAGTGAGCAAGTCTGCATTGGGAAAAAAAAAAAAACCAGTAATTTTTGGGGGGGCTGACAATAATATTTGATCAAATATCTAATGGTGACTAAACTATGACAACTGTGCTGAACTCTCCTGCCTTGCTTTTGTCTAAGACAGACCTCAAGTGCCCCCCGCCCCCTTGTCTCTACAATTCCAAGCCTTCTTATTTGTGCTTGGATGCATTCGTTCCCCAGGTGATCACGCATCATATACAATTTCCCATTGTAGCGGAAATGCTGGTAAATCATTTATCACTCAGCTGAAAGAGAGAGCTAATCTTTTGTCTTATGAGGATGGGAAGATGTATTGGATAGGGGGGAGAAAAAAAAGAATTGCAGCCATATCGCAGTTTGGCTATGATGAATGTGATAATTCCCCACACAAGAAGTCTATAGTACTCTGAGGATGTGAGTTATTGGGCCAGCTGAAATCATATGTACCTCTGCGGAACTGTGAAATTTCCATGTTTTCTGGAATCAAGACATTTGTGTGACACTTGGACTTTAAGACTATGGGCCCTATTTTCGTGCCCAGCGCAAGTCTAGCGCAAAGCGCGGTCTAACTGTTCGCATGGCTGGAGTTTTCTTTCAGTGTTTTGGTAGACGTGCGGTTAAATATAGGCGTTTGCGCCGTTGTGGGGGTATCAGTCAATGGAGACAGCTCCTCTTGCTCCCTTTAAATTCAGTGCAGGAGAGGCGCACGGTTGGTCTACATGCTGGAAGCAGAACTGCCTCGCTATGCAGGAGATTGATGCGCGTAATGTACGTTTATGAAGAACTGCAAGAAGATCGCCACTAGCGGATGATGTAAATGTTTGACGATTGTGTTGTGAATTGAGGCTTTATTCAAATCTTGTCAGAGGTTTTAAAACTGCAAACTCATCCTTTCATTTAAAGCGAAAGTCAACCCCCACAAAATCTTTGCAATAATATTCACTAGTCCAAACATGGCATTCTGCATAATATTGCGTTTGTGGAATATGAGTTAAGATGCGAAACCCGTTTTTAGCCATCTGAGGCGGTGGCCATTTTGTCATTTCTGTCGACTGAAAATGATATCACAGTTGCTCAGGTAATGACCAATCATGGCTCACCTGTTTCCTGAAGCTGAGCCATGATTGGTCATCATTTTCAGTCAACAGAAGTGACAAAATGGCCGCCCCCTGAGAGGGGCAAAAACGGGTGGATTTTACTGCTTAACTCATATTCGACAAACACAATATTAATCAGAGTGTCATGTTTTGACCAGTGGGCCTGGTGGGAACATATTCTTGTAAAGAAAAAAAATTGGGTTGACTTCCCCTCTTTAATGAACGGCCCTTTATCCCCAAAAATTTACTCTCATAATTGTTGACCAAATAAAAACTGCCCCAGGGTCCATTTGGTCCTAAATCAAAACTTGGAGAAACCCTGCCCCATTATTGTCTTGGTGATTGGTCACATTTGTTTTATATTTTCAATAATCTCACTTAGTTATCTCTCCTCCAAATGTCCTCCTCCACAAACATCCTCTATGTAGCGTGTGGAAAAAACCCGGCTAGGCTGTTAAATGCAATTGTCTAATGACATGAGACAGGATGAAGTGTGTCTTCATAGCTCAAATACTGATTCTATTTAAAGGATTTACATCCAATAAGAATAATTTATGTCGTCCGTCAAAGCGCATTACTCTTGGTAGCTTCTCGTTTCCTGGAAGGTTGTAGTGGGTGAATAATCACCTTAGGGAGCTTTTAATGCCTGTTGTTTTGTCCTCCTGCACAGCGCAAACACAGATTAGCATTGGCTTGACCCTTTGTTATTTCCAAGTAAACATATTTTAGCAGCACAGTGAATTGTCAAATTTTGTGCTTGGCATTAGTTTGCCAAACCATGATGACTTCTATGTGTGTGTGTGGGTGCTCTGCATCCGAAGCGTCGGTGACCCTATGCAAGCACTGCTATCCACTCCGCGCCGCCATTTTTGTACACAGAAGAGCTACTATGTGCCTCTTAATGAGGCTCGGGATTGTCGTGTTCGGGCTAATGATGGACAGGGTGACAGATCGTGAGCGCGCGTGACGCTTTCTCTTCGGGAAAAGAAGACATTCACCCTGCTGTCGGGCGTGTCTGTAAAAAGTATTGTCAGCGGTTGAGTGCAGCAAAAAGTGGAACTTGTCCACCTCGATGCCGTTTTGCAGGATGCTTACATGGAACTTTTGAATAAATGAGCTATTTGTGGGCTGCAATATACAATGTGTATATCACGCCAATTCAGCCCGGAGGAATTATGTCTAACAAGGGGCCCTCTCATTGAGTTCATGCATTGTCTATTTAAATTTGATATAGTGGAAGCTCAGCAAGCCTGTCAAAATCCGATTTGATTGTATTTGAATCCATTTTTGCCCTTTGGGTATCGCCAAACTGTGGCTCTCATCAAACTTTACAGCAATGTTTTAATTTGCAGTTTCTCAACTGCCACAGATTTGTTTGCATTGTTGTTGTAATTAGTGCTGTCAAAAGATTAATCGTGATTAATCGCAAAAACAGACTTTGACGTAGTTTTACTTAAAAAAGTTACCACGGCTCATTGGAGAAATCCGAAATAATTTGGACACTTTGCACAACCAAATTCTAACACCATATTTGTCGTACATCTTTGGTGTATCATTCAGCTGTTGTATTTTACAGGAAAAGAATCGTATTCAAGGATCAAAGAAAGCTATTAGAACAGTCTATGAATTGAAATGTACTTTTTTTCCACATTAATTCCTAGAATTTACTCAAGTAAATAATGGTTCAAAGCTTCGTAAAAAATGTAGTCGAAAAATGCGATTAATCGCGATTAATCTTTTGACAGCCCTAAATCAGATTTCTGACTTATGTTTATGTCACACCTGTTTGGTTGAAAACATAATTGCATTTTAAATCGCAAATGCAAAATTGAGGTCCAGATTTACTGCAACAATGAGGATATGTGACGGTTACATGTCTGTGTTGACATCACAGACATGAAAGAGCACACGTTTGTAAATCTTGCATCCTTTAACTCAACAAAGCAGACTAAGTTAAGTGCTCCTCAATTTTGGGGAATATTTATAACAAGCAAGTTCTCTGACAGCCAAAACTCAACAAAAACAAAATAGCCATAATCATTGCTTTATCAGTTAATTGATTGTGAACAAATTGTTCACGTTTCAGAGTGCGTAAAGTAAAACGGAGTGTAATACTTTGCTGTAACGACAGACAAATTGACTTTGAGCAGCTTCATTTTTGTCAATACTTGGGTCATTCCATGTAAAATTACAAATTTGACATGCGGTTGGAAAAGCACTGAAAAGACTGAAACACAAAACATTTTTGTTCCTAACCTCTTACTTTGGATATAGGCTAAAAAAAAAAACAAAAAAAAAACCTTTGACTGAAAAGAGTTATCTGTATATTTGAAACTACACCGTTTTGGTATCCCTTTGAAGCTCTGGCGAAACTGGTATAAACGTTTATTGTTACTATACAGAATTAGCGAGATTATGGGTCAATTATCTCCACCATACAGTGCCCAAAACTCATTACAAAACTCCACATGCACTTATTTGAAAACTACGTTTTGAACCAGAGAGTACACTTCCTCAGTGGTGTTCTTGTTTAAAGATTTATACATTTAAAGTTTAACGCTATCTCTAACTAGGCAAAGGGTTGTTAACCTATTTCCCTTTTTTTTTTTTTTTTGTTAACACACCGTCAAATTTGAAGAATATTTGAGTGGTGAAATGGATTTTCTTGGTTGATTTTACATGACATGACTCATCCTTGACTATCTTTAGAGCCTTTTACTGTATGGTTAGCATTTCCACGTCACAGTCCAGCGATCCGGGTTCGAATTTCCAAGTGCTTGCGTGGGTGTTATCGGTGTACTCAGGCGTTCTCCCGCATTCCCTAAATATTACATCTTAGCTTATCAGAGGGCTCCACGTTGCCCATAGGTCTTAATGCGAGTGTGATTGGTTGTTTTCTTGTGCAAGCCCCGTGATTGCAAAGTAAATTCATACCGAAAAGGATGTGATTTATAATCATACGGTATTCTTGTTGTCTCGGAGCAGAACTGTAATTTGGTTGAGCAAAGATGCAGCCTGTCGTGTGTTTCCAAGCCGTTTTCTCAGCCCCTTTGAGCTTCCAAAATCAAAGCAATCAGCATTTGAATCCCTTCTTAAATGAGCCACTTAAATTCAGACTCGTATGCATGACTGGTAGTCGTTCCCCCATCTTTTGTTTTGAATGCGTGTGTCCTGGTGTGCCTCAAAGACGAATTAGCCTACGGATGAGTGACAATGCATCTCTTCGACTTCGAGTGATAGCAGTTTGTCCTCCTATAAAAAAGACTGGAAACAGGAAAACATTAGCGCTGTGGATTTCTGCTGCAACCTATTCATGTAACGTCAGAAAATCAGGATTAAGATTTGAACTACACAAAGCTGATTAGAGTCCCACCCCGTATGCAAGAATGTGACAGCAACAAGCTCACAGCTGTCGTTACATCCGATGTAGAAAGTCAAACGTTGTTTCGCTCGACACTGTACTTTTGACCTTAGCATCAATCCCAATTCTGACAATGAAACCAGTTATTCAGGTTTCACACTGATGTGTCACAAATAGAAAGGAAGTTGAAATCTTGGTCTGATAACTCTGATTACTATTCAGCTGCATTTACTTTATTTTAGGGCTGAAACGATTAATCGAATAATGTGGAATGAATGTAGCATAACAGCATGTCTATGATCACCCACGCAAGGTAACGCACACTGGAAAGCCCAGGCAAAGTGGCTAACACTTAGCTACACTGAAGTCAGAACAGCCAACTCTAGACTTGAATTTGCTGACACCCAAGTCACTCACCAGGGCAGGCTCCACATTTCAAAGCCCACACGCACACTCAAAGTCGTTATAGTAAGGAATGTGAGGATGGCCACTCCAAGTGGACAACAATAAGACCAGGACCTCACATGCACATTGTTGTTTATTAATATAAATAAAATTTTTATCCAATTACTTGATGGTATAATTGGTAGAATCATTTTAAAAGTAATTGATAGCCACTACCCTATTCATTAATATGTTGGCTTGCATCAGATTAATGTGTTTTCCAGTTTCCTGCTTTAACTTGATTTCAGTCCATAATAGGGCTGCAACTAACAATTATTCTAATAAGTCGATTCCTCTTTCAGTTATTTCGTCGATTAATCGATGAGTCGGATAAAACTATGTTTTAATTTCCATCCCTTGTTTTTTTTTTCAAAAACAGGAGGTTACATCAAATTGACAGTGTGGAAACACACACAATTATAAATTGATGATTCACTTACTGATTTGGTCCGTAACGTCTGAAAAACGGCAAAAATATTGATCGTTTTTTTCCAAAGTACAAACAAATGTCTTATTTTGGTTGTAACACTAATAATCGGTCTGTTTTCATGGCGGATTAAAGAAATTGGATATTCATTGTTGAGAAGCTGAAATTGTAAGCATTTGGACACATTTAATTTTAAAAAGGATGTAAACGATTAATCGATGATCAAAATAATAAGCAATTAGTTGTTGATTAATCATTGCACTATAGTCTGTAACCCACTTGCTAATATTAGAAATTCTACTGTGCAGTGTTCCCCAGGGAAGGTGACACAAGGCACAGGTGGATTTCAGAGGGATCAAGAGGACTGAATACTTTTTGATATAGATAATGAATAAAGTGATTCATTTAATCTACTTTAAATTACTTTTTAGACTTCATATTCAGGGTTATTTTATACTTAAAAGCGTAACATTTACATTCTCCAACCTGCCCTTCCCCCCCCTCCACCGTGACCTCCATTTCATTCAGGAAACTTTAGGTTCAGTCAAAAGAGGACTTGTGTAAAAAATTCCAAGGAGTGGCCGAGTTTTGAGGTCACTAGAGTGGACCGCGTGTTGTGTTGAGTCAGGGCGGGGTCAGTCTTAAGAGTGTTCTTGGCCGACTGCGGATTACATCTTGGCGTACAAAGACAAATCACTTCACCACATATTTTGGTCGTGCGTAATCTTGTTTTGTTTTGCTATGGCTGCACTCAAAACAGTTTCCCGTACCTTCAGAGTAAAGCGCATTGCGCTTCGTTTGGGGAGCAACACCGCAATAGTACGACAGACGAATCTCTATTACGCGGATAGAAATACAGTCAGTGGTACCTTGGCGTTACTTTTTTGTGTGCAGTCCTTAGCTATTAACCTAATTATAGCCCATAAAATAACTTTACGGACCGGGCTTCTTACTCCGCCTCTCTCACCTACTACTTAGTTTAGCTCCTCGAAACTGCAACACGACGGCTTGACAACACAACGCTGCTATTTGGCGGGCAGGTCGATAGGGTTGTTTGGTTCCGTTCCGTCACATTTGAAGAGAAACAGAAATGTTGACGAGCCAGTCGGTTGTGTGCTTACAGGACTGCCGCAGCTTGACAGGGGCATTGTCAGTTGAGTCTCTTAAGGCTGTTTTGGGAGGCTGACCTTGCAACGTTATGCGGATTCTGGATCGGGTCTCATGGGGAATTTCAAAGGTACGGTCAGAAATCACGGCTTTTCCATCGCCTGTATTTCCATTATAACAGGTTGTGTCTGCACTTTTCTACGGGCATGTTTGGACTGCTAAGAATTGACAGATTAGATCCGCACAAAGCTATTATTCATCCACAAAAGAAAGAATGTGCGTAAATCTAACACGCGTGTGCGACCATTGTTTGCCCGCACGCTTGTTTTGGTTACCACGAAAGGTGGGAGAGTGTTTACCCCCCCCCCCCCCCCCCCCCGAGTAAAATGCCAGTAATAGCCGTCATTAGTTAGTTTCTGTTAGTGCTCTGTACAAAAGTCATTATTAGTGGGGTGGCTCACTTGCCTGATGTCCATGAAAGCAGCATGGGTAAGGCTCAGCTACTTAAAGTCGGCAAGGCGCCTTTTCAAAATAATAATGATCAGCTTCAGCCGGAGCTTTGCCGATTTCAATGGCGATGTGATCTGACTTATTCCTCTCATTCATTGTTTTAATAAGATTAAGTGTGTTGTAATACGTTTGAAATGTTTTTAAAGTGGGTGGAAGGGGTAAAATTAACAACCCCCCCCCCCCTGCGCAATAAATGGAGGTACACTGTTGACGGCAAAGGCAGATGAACGCCGAGCCAACTGTTACAGGTTTTCATGCCGGAACTATTTCCTGCAGCTGCGGCGATAACCTTTCTGTTTTACATTTCACCGTGTGTCGGAGGAGGCGCGCGGTCAAATTGAAATTTCCTGGCTGCTTTCTGGGAATAAAGGTGCACGCCATGGATTCGAGAGCTGCAGCTGAAGAGTGTAGGAAGAAGGGAGGGTGGGAAGTTGTAGGGAGGTGTGTCGCAATACTGTGAATGAGCAGGAAAGGAATTTGGGAGTGCGCCTTGCAGTATTCCGCGCGGACACCTGGCGCTAGCGTCCTTCATTGAACGCCAGTGCTGGCACATGACTCAATTCGGGTCGGACGACTTGAAAGCCTGTGACAAACTCCCAGAATACCCTTCGAGTTGTTTTTCATCGAAATGGCCACGGGACCTCTGAGTGTATTTCATACAAACCCCCGCTTTAACGCTCGCTAAAAACAAAACGTATGTCTTCACTGTAAACAAGCCGAGCGTCTGGCAACGTGACTGTCAGCCGGAGTTGAATGATCTCATCTGTGTGTGGTGTAAGCACAGACGTGTTTGAAGTTGGCAGGCGCACATACAGGGAGAGGATATGACCCCTTAAGCCTTTAAAGTAAGAGCTGTCTGCACCCGAATGGACTCACTTAGTCAGGCTTTGGACTATCTGGTTGTCTGCTCACCGGCAAGCTATCACAATACGTCAGCAATACAGCAAGACTACTAAATGGGCTACTATTACTGCAGGCAGCTCTGCTACTTCGTCATATACTGTACATTAACTCAACACCTCGTAACCCTGGTAAGGAGGAAAAGAGAAGCGGCAGTAAAACAGACCAAAATCCAGATGTCGGGCAAGAGACTATTTGCATACTAGGTGTGGTTTATAGAGATGGACCGATATGTTTTTTTCAGGGCCGATACCGATTATTAGTAGTCAAGGCGGCCGATAACCGATATTTGGAGCCGATAATACAAAATTGGCATCAAAATCTAAAAAAAAAAATAATAACAAAAAATAAAAAGTCTTACCTTTGTTGAAACGTCTTCGAGCATATGTTTATTGAACAATTTTTCCAGATTCGAATAATGTAGTTTTTTTTTTGTATTATTATTACTATAATTTTTTGACAATATACATCTTTATCAAGTTCAGGTCGTACAGTCAACAGTAAATGAAGTTATCCAAAATGTCAAAATTACAGAAAATTTTACTTTCACATATCTTTGTTTTGATTTAAACACAGTTTTGAATTGAATTATCATCGGCCATCAGATGTTTGTAAAAAGGCCGATGCCGATATTCGTCAAAACGCAGAATATACCGGCCGATAATCGGCCCGGCCGATAATAGGTCCATCCCTAGTGGTTTAACCAAACGCGAGAACGTCAACATTGAAACATTTTGACAGTATTGGTGGGGGATAGGAAACGAGGCAAGTAAACAAGGACCTCTGTGCATTTGTAGTAGTATTGTACCAAAGTCCTACTTTTCAATTTGACAAGGCTTTAGTGGCATCTTGTGGCATCTTAAGGCTTTTCAGAAAGAGCATTAAAACAGTTTTATAGGAAAGTTTTTAGCAAATAACTGATGAAAAATTGGGAACCAACGTAGTGCTAAAGTTACCGATTTTTCTGACTACTATCGTGGTTCGTTAAAAAAAAAACGGAGCTACAAATCTAGTGAGAGAGTCTTTGGGAAAATATTGACTTGGCTGCAGAATTTCAAATTTGATGGGTGGGCAGGCACTCCCGTTTGTTTACTAACAACTTAACAAGTGAAATGTACAATATCCATAGCGTTCCTTCAGGTTTGTATAGTATCATTTAAGGGCTATTTACAATTATTGTCCCGCCACGTGATTACTCAAATGTTGGAATATTGGAAGTTTACTCCAAAATTTACTGTAAGAGTACTTTTGGAAAGACTAGTTTCTCCTCTAAAGGATGCAGACTCTGGGATTTGCTTCCTCGGGAGCTGAAACTGGAGTTTGATCCTAACAGCTTTGGAAAAAAAAATGTCCAGAGTCTGAACAGACTGGCTCATATGAGGATCTAGAGGTTTCATATCAAAACTACTTAACATGAATGATTTTGTAAATGTGCTAAATGATTTGTCTGCAAAAGTTGAACAGATTTAACAGTTTGTATTGAAATTGAATTGTGTTTTTTCGGGGGAATTTATTTGTCTGGGTTTCATTTTTTACATCACCAACAATGCCACTGACATTTATTAGCGGCGTGTGGATGTTTTACATCTGCGGTATACAGAATGTATTTATGCGTGAAGATGTTGACAAGCTACTCCTCACTTGGCATTCCTGTCTGCTTTGGTATTGTAAATCATATAGGCAATGCTGCGTGCAGAAAGCACAAGCTCGGATTTTGTCTCTAAATCTTTAGTCTAAGTAGCATGGAGGTGACAGCTGCAGTGCATCTCTCAGGCAGTAAAAGTCCTTGTACAATCTACGTTTCCCCAAAGAAACACTTTTTTTTTGGTTTCTGCCGAAGCGTCATCGCATGTGCCCTACGCGTGCGGCTCTGACTATGACTCCTAATAAATATGCATCGCCTCAGCGCCTTATTTATTCCACTTGCTCATTTTATCCGTGAACTGCAGGCCAAAGGTAGCAAAGGCGCCCAGTTATCTCTTTCAGGTGGTTTCCATTTTTATATCCTTCTTCATATTTTTTATCTTTTGAAATATACAGTGGTGCCTTAACTTACAAATGCCCCAACTTAAGAGTTTTTCAACGTGCACATTGGATGAGTCGAGTCATTGTACAAATGTATAGCAAAGGTCCACCGGGAGTTTGGTTGTTTGGTGTCACTCGACCTTGGGTCAAAGCCAGTTTATTTCTTCACATTCTCTTTTATTATGTTTTATTTGTCATTGTAGCTGAGGTTCAGTGCCTCATTGCTGTTAGCTATAGTGGGTGGCGGCGTCTCATCTACAGACAGCATACACAAAGTTGAATTTAGTGACAAAGTGTTATTTGCAGTAGAGGCGCGGCTAGCAACCCGGCGATTACAGTACTGACGCGGGAGGGAGCCCGAAGTGTTGGATTAGTCAAGTCGTCAAATACAGTAGATAGCTAGCCAGGGTCCGCTGGTAGTTTGGTTGTTTGGTGTCAGTTGACCAAGAGTGGTTGTTTACATGTGCTGCTGCTAGCCTGGAGAGGAGTGGCTAACCCCTCTTAGCCATTAGCGAGCTAGCGGAGAGCTCCAAGAAGTGAATCCTTGACTGCTTAGCTAAATTTAGTCATCTGGAAAATGAGTTACAGTTGAAAGTAACTGATATATTCACCGGGTATATAGGAAGTCTAGACCGATGAAGTGTGTTTTGACTTTTGGCTTGTCCCAACTTCTAGTAAGTACACTTAAATAAACAGTTAATTTCTCTGCTATCTCTCTTTTATGTTTGATACAATGTAATGAAATTAGTCTTTATTAAAACCGTAACAAAAATTGTGTTTTTGGGGGGGCGGGGGGGGGGGGGGGGGGGTTGAAACAGAATAATGACATTTTGGTTCATTTTAATTGGGGAAATTGCTTTGCCATAGGACAAATTAAACTGGTAAGGGAGTGCCTTTTTTTTTGCTTGTGTACTGTATGTTCTTATTCTATTCAATAAACCATTATTTATGTTGTGTGTTGTTGTATCAAAGCCATATGGCGTTGATTTGCACAGTCACCGAGTGAAACACGGACAGTCTTCAGGCCATATGGTCTGTGTGTCTGTGTGGGTGTGCATTTGTGCATCGCCGTTCGTGGTGGCGCGTGACCGTTGATGGCTACTTCATTCTTCTGTCAATGAGTATCAAGGAGAGGTTGATGTATACACGAGCTTTGTGATCGATACAGATGGCGATCATATTTCTTTTTTTTTTTTTTTTTTTTTTTGTGCGTGCAGGAGGAATGCCAGTCCCCGAGCAGAGCCCAGTGATGGAGGGGGGGCTTCTGCTGACCTCCCGCAGCCGTTCGACTGGCCGCAGCACGGAGCCGATCACCACGGCCAACAATATCCTGGCGTCTGTGAAAGAACAGGTAGCGTGCCGTGCCATATTGCAGTGTCCACTATTTACAGTGTTTCCCAACATTTGTTGAGCCAAGGCATATATTTTACAATAGAAAAATCTCAAAGCACAGCCACAAACCAAATAGATTGTTTTATTCTCTGATTGACAAGTTTTATTAATCAGTACTCAAGTTAAACAAATACCGCACAGTAGTAATTCATATCTTTATTTGAACGCGTTAAGGGACCAAAAACACTCATGATATATTTTCTCAATTAATCGGCCGATTAATCGGACATCAGAATTTTATTCTGCCAAATATCGAAATCTAAGTTGTTTAAAGGTACATATTGCATTGGTGTGTTGTTTTAAGTTACTGTAAACTGAGAGTGGCTATTCTCTTTTTGGAGAATTAAAAATCTGCCATTCTGCTGCTTATTGGTGAAGCTTACTGCCATTATCTAGCGGTCGTACCTCAATTTTTTTCTCTTAACTTGAACTCGATCGATTGCTCATAACATCGGTTAACGCATTTCAGAAATGTAAGTAAACTTTCAGAGAGATTTTTTGCGCTAATTCCAAATTAGTCCTTGTTTTTTCATGACCGCACCAGGCTTTCATAATAATAATAACAACAAGAACAAAAATGATGATAACAATAATGTAATACATAACATAGTAATATATTTCGTAATATCTCGGAAACGTAATAGTTATACATTGCAACGCACGGTAAAATCCGTGTTGCGCAGGCTTTTTTATAGGTCAAACAAAAAAAATGAAAACATCACAAAAACCTGATGTGCTACAAAACAAGTGAAGACGTTTATTAAATCATCAATCAAAGCGTCAAAAATACATTTCGGGACACAAAGCCATCTCTGATTAAAATTTGCTGTTGACCAGTGGAATTGGAAAAACTTGCTAGGTTAAGTTAGTGATAAACTACAGCGCGCTCCAACCACGGTAAAAATGTCTATTATATAGGAACCATTTCGTAATGAAAGTCCAGTGGGGGTTCTAACAAAAAAAGATTTTTTAATTAATTTTTTTTTCCCGTACAAAAATTATTATACGGCGTACACAATTTGAAATGATCAAAAAACGTATAAAATACGGGGAAAACGTACAAGCTGACAGGTATGTAAATCCCGGTATTCGTGCAATCATTCAACCGAGCCTTTTCAAGTCACCAAAATATGCCAGTAGTAATAGTGCATTACTCCATTCTCAATTAGTCATCCAGTGTTTGTTCTGGATTGTGTCACTCTGGGAATCCAACATGCTCTGTTACACTTCATTTAGTCCTGGAAGGACTGTTGCCGTCTCTGCTGTTTATTAACAAAGACCGCAGAGACGAAACAACGGAGCTTCGTGGAAGAAAGTGAGCTTTGTTTGCCCGAGTAAGGAAAGGAAGGAGGCAGCACCTGTCGATGTCACTTCCTTCCCCAGAGGATCTTTGGTAGTGGCTTGTCCGGTCTGAGCAGATATCCGCGCAGCCGAACAGGAAGAGTGGCCCACTCGCCAGAGTTTTGTGCTTTTCATTGACCTGCCTCTGAGGGGATTCCTCCTGTAGAGTGTAAAACGACCGCGAGTTGGAAAGGCAGATGAGAGGGTGATTGAGAGTGAAAAGGGAGGAAATGAGATCCGGGGCCAGTGGGTGTATTTTTTCCCCTTTGCTTTGGCCGGAGGTTTTCCTTTCATTGTTGAGCTTTTCGAGGAATCCCACTGTCGGCGTAAGCATGCTACCCCACTTGGCTGTAGTTTCGGTGAAGGGCTAAGGATGTCCGAGGACTTGGTAAGTTTATTTTCCGTCATTTTCTAGCTCCTCACTGGCTGTTTTTTTTTTTTTTTTCTTTCCATGTACTTGTTAATTTCCTGTTGCTCTGGTTGGCTTTTTTGCTGTGTTTCACTGTGGAAGTGTCCCTTTCCCCCACTCATGACTGCAGCAGGGAGACTTTGCCCACATGCCCAAACAAGGGCGGCGGACACGAACATTTTAAAGCTGCGTTCTTCCCACCGGTTCATTTGCACTCGATCCTAAACTTCAATTTGTATGGGTTTAGTAAAAAGCTATTTAATTGTTATTTTGAGGCTCTGGTTTTCTTGGCAAGTGACTTTTTGATTCATGCTTGTTGTGCGTACAGTTTTGTTGACATAATGCCAAAAGGGAATGTATTTGAGTAATTTCCCGGGGAGGATTTTTTTTTTTTCTAATCAGGGTCTTGAGTGGGAAAAAGTTTTGAAATCAGTCAGTGTGGCTGATAGCTTAACCTCATTTATTTCGACCAAGTCATGAGTAATTCATTCAAGAAAACATTTTCTGGTGTCGAATACTTGGCCACGAGTCTCCACACTCAGCTTATGCTCAATAAAAAGGTCACAAGTTTAAAGCGTAAAGTTCGAAGTGAAAAAGCAGTGTGGAATTCCTTCAGACCAATAGTGTTGGATTTTCAGTTAATTGTTAACGTCTTGCTTTCATTTATTGTTCCTGCCAAGGAGGGGTCCATGTTTAGTGTATAAATCTGTCACTTTATAATATATATCGTTAGCCTAACAGCATAAGTCTTATTTGAATTTTTTTCAAATACGACAATTATGTTATTAGGCGAAGAATATCAATACTTGATTAATATCACTACTGCTGCTAGTATTTTCAGTTATTTTCAGTTTTTATTTGCATTCGGCTTTTCCCTGTCAGGGAGATTTTCAGAATTGTCCTGCGTGTACTGTTTACAAACGAGCATCCAGTCACTCTGAAGACAAGCCACGAGACAGTCAAAACAAGAACCAGTTGCACTGACTTTGTTTTAATAAACAAAAGTGCCGACAACCTTGGATACTGACCACGTTTTGAGCGGAGGCAGTTAACATTGAGTTGTTTGCTGGACATTCAGATATGGATTTAAGTAGAATTTATTGGAAAGTAGATAATGATGTTTAGATTGTTTAGTTGAAATATTTTATTTTCTTACTTAACTCATTCATTTCCAGACATTTTCAAAACGGAGTTCCCCATGTTGCTCACAATTTTACAAGCATTTTGTCTCATATTTCAAAATCCACAGAATATTGCGCTCTGTCAAGCACTGAACCTGCCAAAAGAAGGAGTAGATTAAAAAGCCCCCCAAAAAATATTCTTGAGTAATCAACAGTAGAAAAAGCCGGAAACTAGCTTTTTGTGAAAAGAAACACCAAGCAGAACAGTGACTTGCCGATAATATTTTTTGCTGTTGTGAGGCACCAAACTATAAGACATCAAATCCAAGACCGAGAAAGTGCGTTTGATGGCACATATGATCATTTATTTCCAGATACCCAACCAAGTAATGCGCCGTAAGTGACACTAACTCACTGCATGGCTCGAGTTGGCTTTTTTACATGGCGTTCGTCATTCACCCCATGAACTCCGCCATATTTTTCCGTTACTCTGTTACCCGTTGAAAAATGTATTTTTACGAATACATTCGTTGATGGCAGCTGCATTCCAGTGGCCCAATATAAACGTGAATGGGTTCATGTTTTCCAGAGCTGTATATATGGATCTTTTTATACAGTAGGACGCAGAAAGTCGTTTTGTCATTACACAATTTCCTGTCCAAAGTGTGCCAGGAAAGATATTTTCACTCTGTGGGCAATAATCTCCTACCTTGGTACGCATAAGTGAATAAGCCCCCTAATTACAATTGACTGCCCGTTTTTCTCCACTCCTCCGGTTCTTATCTGCCTCCCTCTCCCTGGTGCCGCCGCTGCCGTGACAAAGGCGAGGGGAAATCTAGACCCATAAGCATTGCGGCCTCGATTATGGACATCAAAATGGAAGCCCGGCTCCAAGCAATTACCCCGCGGGGGGAGGACGAGTGCGGCACATTCGCAGCGGCGGGATGCAGGTGAAGGAGAGTGCTCTGGTGTGCAGTGGAAAAGACAAAACACTTAGATGTGGAGGCAGGGACAATGGGAGGGAAGGAGAAAAAGGAGAGAGCGGGGGCTTGATGGAGAATGGCGGCGTTAGATAGGCTGTCACCTCTGAAGCGTTCTCTAAATGTATTGTGGCAGGCAGCTGTCAATGGCGAGGAAAGCTGAAAATAAGGAAAGAGGAGACAATCTGCTCCCCGTGTGACCAGATGCCAGAGGAGCGCTGCGTCGGGCCTGGCACAACACCGGCTTGTTTTGAACGCAGCCCGGGGAAAATCCCCCCCCCCAACGCCGAAGTGTTAATTCTCATGAACGTCACTGTCATCATTATAATTATAATTATCTCCCTGATCACCGCCCCGACTTCACGTCCATGGACAGGAGGAGGGTGTACAAACACAGTACAACGTTCCCTCGCTCTTTTTTTTTTTTTTTTTTTTTTTTTCCTTTAATGGGTTTTTACCGGGACTGATCAATTGATTGAATGGCAAAACAACATTGCAATGTAGCAGAATACAATTTTCAAATCGCAAAAGCAGCAATTTGGAAACATTTCATATTTTATTCAAACATTATATTTGATTTATTTTCAGTAAATAGAGTCTAGATAAGTTCTGTGCTTGTATGACTCACTGAACAACTCTAATTGAAGTAGCTAAAAATAATAATAATTTAATATAATATATATTATATAATTCATGGTACATTTGCCTTTATTTAATGTTAGCTTAACCTATGCGACCAAAACATTTATGTAAAGTATAATTACCGCTAATCTGATATTTTTTGTAATTATTGTATTTATTCATAAATATTGACATACGTAGTTCATACTGAATTAAATTTTGATTGACATAATTCATTCTCGCATGTCTCTGTTTTCAGAGAATAATTATTTTTCATTGTACACAAGTGTACAGATGTGGTGTCACTCACAGATAAACAATTGGTGGTGGAAGACGGTATCCAAGCGCCAGCTTCACAGCGGCCAACTTTTCATCATCCGCAAGTGGACATCTTGCTGTTCCTCATAAACTTACTTTGCGCGTCTCCTGCACGGACACTAGCGAGTCCGTTATGCTTCTGCCATGTAGGCCGCACACGCCTCTGCTGCACTGAATTTAAAGGGAACATGAAGAGTCGCTACGATCGGCCGGGAATCAAGTCGACTGTGCTCACTCCCACAACGGCGCACACGCTCATTTCTACTGCCATGCGTCTATGAAAATACCTCCCAAATTCACCCATGCGCGCACAAGACTTGCGCTGGGCATGAAAATAGATTCCTAGGCATTCTCCAGGGCTATTAAGAATTAAACAGCATGGGCAAATGCGACGCTGTGCTATTTAGGCTTTTAGCTGCAACACAGGGGTACCCAGCCGTCTTTGTGTTATTGTTAACAACATCACATGAAAACCTTTTGTAGCAGGTTTCATGCTCTGGGAAAAACTGTGTTGGACAGCCCCAAATGCTTGTAAAGACTAAATGGAAATAAGCAATTTTGTTAACATTTACTTAGAAAAACCTTTAAATGAATCTCCACATCAGTGACTCCTCAATAACGGTGCTCACATTGGGCTTTTATGTGCAATTATGTGCACAGCAGTGTGAATGCAAATGAGGCAGGACTATGAAGACATTCGGAAAATAGTTGAGTGGGAGTCCATCAACCTTTGCACATCTACTAGTTCACTTGTCAACGTGTTTTTTTATTCCTTTATTTTCCAGCAGTGAAACGGCTGCACTGCCCAGTGCACAGTTATGCAATTTAGAATTTGACCCATATTTTCATAGATGAAACGTGACACTTCAGTTTACCAAGAATACAGGATTCATTCTGATTGTGTTTTGCTTGGTCTTTGCTGTTGTAATGCATCGTCCAAAATGTCCATTCAGTTCAGCAAGCCTGAAACGTTCTGCCTTTTATTTGACCAACCAAACATTTATTCCAAAAGGACAAGCCTCAACAAGGCATCTTTAGAGAACAGGGGCAATAAAGTAGTGCTTTTAATTTTTTATTTTTGATAAGAAAAATAGCACCCTATAATATTGCCCTTCATCAAAACATACAATGTCGTCATTAAATAGAATGTCAATAAATGAAACAGCTTTCACTCTAGAGACAGTCTCCTCCTTAGTAAATCTCAGTAGTATTAGTTTTTTCTTCGCAGATGATAAAGACTATATGCCTGGTACAAAGTCTAACGAATGTTTATGCAATCAAAACCCTTTTGAGTGGGCTTATAGATACGGCAGGGCTTGGTCCGTCTCCATATACAGCATAATAGCGGGTGAACGCTATACTTAAAACCACTTGTACAGTTAATAAAGGTTTGATGATGATGACAGATTCAGATTGACAACTGTGGCATGTCACTGATTGTTCCTCTCCAGGCTTCGAATGATGGAAGTAAATTTTTCTTCTTTTTTTTTTCTTTTTTTTTTTTTTGCTGCTTGTCATGATGATAAAAGCTGTGATGCATTTATTGACACAAAAGCAATTTCCTCCCTCCGGCTCACTTTTATCTGTGACTGTAGCTCTGGAGTCTCTCGCCCCCGTGACCACTACATTAAATGTCTTTCACAGTTGTTCATTTCATAATGATAAAAGTAGTTTCGCATATGATTTAACTAAGGTGTATTTCTGTTTGATATGCAGTTAGATAATGTTGCTTTGTAGTTTTTTTTTTCCGGTCTGGTCTCACGGGCCAGTTTTCCTCGCTCATACATCACAGCTTGTTTTCTGCCTCTCGGTGCTGCACAAATTCTTTAACCTCTGCTGTCAGTCTCAAATGGAGTCCATCGCTAGTCAGAATGCATCTGCCGCGCTGCCGTGCGGGGTTGCCCGTTCCAGCCCGTTAAGCCACCACAATTTCTTTCTTTGCAGTTATTATTGTTGTCTACTTCGGATTTCCATCCTCACTTTCCACACTAAAATATCTGTGACTTTGAGTGATTCAAAATGAGGGGCCTGGCACGGTGAGTGACGTGGGCGCCAGCCAATGAGTGGATAGAGTTGGTTGGCTTTGATCTAGCTAATCTGTTAGCCAGTCTGCTTGTCGAGGGCTTGGCCGTGAGTTGCGGTCATCGGCAGCCCGTGAGTGCTTATTATTACCTGTTTGTTTTCTCAATATTAATATCAATAAAGGGATTGGTCGAGCATCAGTTGGCTTTGGCTACACATTGCACTTAATCTTCTTTCGCAAGTGTGAAATGATCCCAAATTTTGGACCTTCCCTGTGGACCCTTTCCTTGTTTGTTAATCAAATTACTCGAGTTCTTTGAATAAACGCTGCAGACTAACTCCTAATTAAAATTTAGGATCGCAACAGAAAGAAAAAAAGAAAATGAACCAAAGACCAGCTTGCAACTGTGACATTTTGGCGGCTATGCCGGCTTTGGTAGGAACCAAAGTGCACATGTCCCATGTTCACTCCTGGAGTCACTCCGAGGAATTATCACAGCATTGTTCTTGTCATAAACTGTTCTGTAGTCGTTATCCCGTCACATTCATCATAATCGTCCATAACCTTTGAGTGGATCAAATCAGGTTCATAACAGTTAATTAAAGACAGTAGAATATAACAGCAATAAAATGAAACCCTAGAAACAATCGTGTTTGAACCTAACCGTATGAGCCAGTGAACGTCAATGCAATACAGAGAAAATTGAATTATTCGCATGCTGCCAACATTTTTTTCCTCTTAAATGTATGACATTTATGGTTGCAGAGACCTTTTGAGTGTGCTGAATCAGCGTTAACGAGAAGGCGCTCGAGGCATTTCACACCGCTCTTGTATTGTTGGCAGCCATGATGATGAAGCGTGTCCGTCGCGTGGCTTAGATAGCGTGGCGTCATCTGTTTATTTGAGGACACAAGGGGGATACAGGATCTGAATCAGCTCTAGTACCACGGGAAAATTTGGCAAATAAAGGCGTAGGGAGGCTTTGTTGGTACAGGACAGCCGGTTTGCCGATGCAATCGTCTTCCAATGTAAGCCTGATGCCAACTGAGGCACTATTGTTAAGTAAGCATTGCATTTGTTTAATGGTGCCTCTGGCTATGGTTGTAACGCATTGAGCGCTACGGTTTGTAATGTGCAACGTCTCTGTGTCCCTGTTTTCTTTGGCCGAGGTTCATTTTCGCCACATCACCCCCTGCTCAAGCAAGCTCATTAAGATCGCGTCGATCCATCCATATTCGTTATAGCTTCTAGCCAAGGGAAAAGTTTAAGCAGAAACGAATGAGCTTGAATCTAAACAGAAAAGAACTCATCACGACAGAGTCTGTGGATGTTTTATCCCTCGAAAGCATCCCACAAACAAGCGATCGCTCGTTTTCATTCCTACAAAATGCGCGTATCACTACACGGCACAGGACAGCACTTCAAGCCCAGACAGAAACAACGACAGAGACGGAAAGAAAGTGGGGCGCTTAATGCAAGCAAACTGACGAGACAACGAGGAACACCTGGAAAAGACACAAGTGGCTGGGGGAGCTTATCGGAAGACCCAAGCACGGGTGGAAATGCGAAACCTAATGAGCAGAACAAAACATGAACCACAAGGAAACGAGACATAACATGAGACAAAACAAAATATAATCCAAACAGCAAGAATACAGATCATGACACCTATTTTCAAGAAAAGCAGCAGTTGAAGCATTTTCAGACATGATTCATAATCAACAATCCCTCAATTATTATTTTGTTCCTACCAGATTCTTGAGCATCACCCTCACTTTTGTCATAGCGTCTTTGCAATGCTAAACTGCAGCTCGTAGCAACACCCCCCCCCCCCCATAAGCCCCTGGGAAGCTTTGATTGTGGAGCAACCACAGCCTGCAGCCTAGCTTCACTTATCTACTGAGGTGATGGAGATAAGAGCATTGGAGAGCATATCGCAGCACTTCGAGGGGCTTTCGTTTTTTGTTTTTTTGTTTTTTTTTCCATTGCGGAGGGCACCCCAAGAACACTGGAAAGTAAGTGTGGGAAAGTAGCTTGGCCCAAAGTGTAATCAAGTGACCTTCCCAAGACTCCTCACAGCAGAAGAGCTGCTCCACGCATGGTTCGTTCGCGCTGCCGATTGTAACCGACCGTTGAGAAGGCTTTTTACATGAGAGGTCTGAGATTCCTGTCATCTGTTCAGAGAGTCCCGGTGAGTGTGGCCGGAAAAAAATTGCTCTTAGTGGCGCGCGGGAGAATCCGGCAAAGTGGCGCTTTGGATGACATCGCTCAGTCGTTCTAATTACGGCGCATGTGTGCCGTGTTCTGGGTCTGTGCTGCAGAGTGTCGCCATGTGACATGAAACTGGAAAATGGTGCAAGTGAAAGCCTCAACGATGCTAAAGGTAATTAGTCATATGCCGAGTTCGACACGACTCCCATAGCAACAGAGCCATCAAGACCAGATGTCACATACGCAAAGAGGTGCTTATGAATGTGTGGCCGGTGCATCGCTGACATAGCTGCGATTGAGTATTTGGGTAAAATCTCGATCGGAATGGGCTTGAATATTCCGAATGGGTTCTGTACATGAAGCATTTTTATTCCGATCAGGCTTTTAATCCGAATAAATGTGTCCCATGTAAATGTAGCCTGTGACTTTAGAGGCTGCAGTGTGTTTGTATTTTGACTTGCATTGTCAGAGTTTTGTGGCCTGTCGAGAGAGAAAAGGCAATGACAGACAATTAGCCCGCTGCGTCTTCAATTGTGGCTCCGATGTGGCGTTTTTCAGTGTTAAAGAGGCTATTGACTCCGCGTTTGTCAGATCTGTCAATAGACGCATCTAACATGTACTCAGATAATCACGTATGACTGAACTTCTTTGTTGCCTTGTGCGCGCAGGAGCTCCAGTTTGAGCGGCTAACGCGGGAGCTGGAGGTTGAGAGGCAGATTGTGGCCAATCAGCTGGAAAGATGCAGACTCGGGGCAGAATCGCCGGGTGCTGGCAGCAGCAGGTAATGAAACGATTTAGCACACACAAACCGTAGCCTTTTTTTCAAAAAAATGTTTTTTATAGCGGGAATCCACCCAATGAGGTTTGTAATTGCCACAAAATGTCACAAAATGGCAAAAAAGCAAATTTTTCCTATGAATACTAAGGCACCAAACCAATATTTTTGTGCTGTGTTTGTCATGGTTTTAGCCTGAGTGAGCCCAAAAATTTTGATTTTTTTTTTTTTTTAGCGAATAACAGTTGGATAGTTTCTGTTTGCATGTATTTAAAGTGTGTTGGAGGAGTGAAACTATTATAGACAGTTATCCTTTTTGGTGATGCACTTCATTCATAGCTGATGTTTGTTTAGTTCAGCTGAAGGCTGCGAGACGATACATTTCAGCGAAATACAACTGTGTTTGTAGTGAAAACGCTGAGCCAGTGTTGTTGTGCGTGAACACACATTGTAGTGGAGTGTTATTTGCTTACCGCGGCAGTATTGACAGTGAAGAGCTACTGTATTGGGTTTGTTTTTGGGACTTGTCCCCTTGTCACCACTGTTTCAGAACTGTGGTACAGATGCTATAGCATGTCCGCTAACAATACAGCTGTGGCTCAGAATGCTGAAATGAAGATTTCATCTTGATATCACCAAAATTTGCCTCACCAATTAGGCATCGGCTGTTTACTGGTTTCAAGATTTACCGTTGTTTTAAAATGTCACAGTCTCCAAACCGCTTCAATTGTACATAGCTAATGTTAATACATTACAATGAGACTGTATTGAAATGAACGTTTGCAACCAACAATGAGAGTTGCCGTGTCCAAAATTGTGAAATACATTTTACAGACATGCTACCAAGGCTTATAAGTAGCTAGCTAGCATGGCTAACATCAGTTTGTTTCCACTCTGACGTTTTTTCATAAAGCAGAGAAGAGCAGAAACGTAGCTATTCATTTTCTGGGTAGTAAGTACTTTCATTGTCATATTCCATTTAGATTTTAATTAAAAAAAAGCCTTTTTCTTTATGGATCGCAGTAATGCTCTAGTGCATTTTCGCCGATTACATTGCTTAGTCAGCTCGTCATCGTTTTATTTATTGCATCATTCATGATGCTAAGGCCTTTGAAAAAGCGTTCGGGAAGATGATATAACCCCAGTTGTTTTCTTTTGTGAAGTATTAATTTTTTTCTGGTTGGGGGGGTCTGGCACGCGAACAGTGACTTTGATGCGGATGGCTGGCGCTGGCCATGTGTTCATGTTTGACATTACAGAACTTTTTTCTCTTTTTTTTTTTTTTTACTTCTGAGGTTCTACTTTACTGTATTTGAATTCTTGTCCGCCTTATGTGGCCTGTCAGGAAAGACACCACAAAAAAAAAAAAAAAAAATCACAAATACCAATACATTACCGTCTTTATGCCTAAAAAAGTGTTAAACATAAGGACAAACCTCCTTTGGTGCGACACAAGCCCGGGGCACGGCAGAATTTGCAGTGCAATTGATACCATTTGCATAATGGCTTTCTCATTTTGAAAGGGTAATGAGTGTCGAATAGTGTTAAAGCAGATCTTTCCGTTAGCAGTCAACACGCTATTCAGCAGATGCATTTGAACTCTTCGCTTAAGAAGTATGTGCATATTGTTTACAAATGGCTACTTTCGGCATTTTAATTCAAGCTCTGAGCTGCGTTGGCCCGTGGGGATATATCTTGAGAGTCAGGTTCAACAGAGGCTGGAATTAGGATCTTTTCTAGGCCATGTGTACTTATATGAATGATGTATTCTTGCCCTCGAGCCTGCGAACCAACAAAAAGCACCGGCAGACTGCACGACTCAAGACTTGGCTTCTATTCACACAGGCGCAGGTGTTTCAGCAACTTCAAATACTTCTCTTTGCACTTCAAAACGCAGCCCTGCGACCATATGCTCGCACGATCGCCGAATTGCCCGCCCTGTTTGTTGGAGCTCTTGAATACAATGCGGTATTTTTCTCCTGTCATTCGATCTTGGTTGTATTACGATTTTTTTTTAATGCTGTTTTTGAACTTGCCAATTTTAAAGCATCTGTACTGAAAATGAAAGAATCTAGAGAACACTTAAACATTATCTCAACATGAAGTACTGTAAATTAAAAAAAATGAGGATGAACATTAAGTCAAATTTTTTGTCAACATTACAACAAATGTAAAAAAAATGGTGAAATAACACAGATCAATTGGCCAGCTCTTTTAAAATCGGTCTTTTTTTTTTTTTTTAAAAGATTAATGCATTACAATCCAAGACAAGGGTAATGACAAACCAAACAGACATTTCACAATTTTTTTTAAATTGGTAGATTTTTGAAGATTTCATTTCAAGTTAAACAAATGAAAACAATCAAATTTTTCAAACTAATCGACTGATACATTATGTGGGATTAAAATGCCAATGTGAAAAACAGACCGCATTCGCACGTTCAACATGTGCGCTCTGCCATCATTCTGGCTTGTAATCAGGTGATTATTTGTACTTTTATTTTCTTTCTTCAAACGGCTGCCGCCATTTGATGACGTTATGCATTTGTGGAGCTTAGTTTTTGAAACAAACTGTGTTTAGGTATGAATGTTGAACCGCAGCCATTATTTGGATGAACAGTACAACAGCAACACTCTGCTCATCTGCTTCCCATTGGCTCTTTGCAGACTTAGTGGGAACATGGTGTAAACACGGGCCTTTTTCAAAGCGAGGACTACTTTTTGTACTTCTAAAAATACTTTGGCAAAGTTTAATTCATGAGGTCAGTGGCTCCTGGCAGCAATAAATTCCCTGCTTCAGTTTTGTCTTTTTTTAGGATGTTCTTGTGAGACTTTAGCGGGATTTTAAACAAAATGGCATGCATTAGAATTCATAGCAAACTGGTATTTTGGAGCGGGGTTGAATACCTTGACCTAAATTCTTTAGCATGGCAACTGTCAGTGAAGTTGCATACCTCAGTGATTGATGTTCACGCAGCGTTGACTTTTATAATATCATCAAGAAGAACTTGAATCAGTATATGATCAGAAGGTGGGAATTTCCTGAGAGCAGTTCAAAGCTGTGGAACTTGGAAAGTTTCCATGGGCATTATCAGGGAAAAACGAAATAGATCATTTTTAAACGATTTCATGCTAGCACAAAAAAGAGACTACAAGGTGTTTGATCTTACTGCCAGTTTTCTATTAAACTAAACACAAGAATTGAATTGAAGCAAACAAACGTGGCAAAAGCTGTTTCATTTTTGACATTCTATTTAATTTGTTTGTATAAAGCACCATAATATAGAGGGATATTTTTTCATTCAAAAACACTTCGTAAACTTGTTGTTTTTATTTGCGAGACTGAAAGGGATTAATGGCATTTGTATTGATTTCAAGGAGGAAGGCTGATTTGAGGGATCAGGTGTTTTGCGTTACAAACATGGTCACGGAAGGAATTAAAGGTGTATCGCAAAGCACCGCTATATTTTCATCGCAATATTGTTGTAAAGCATGTATGATAAAGAGCACCCTTGTATGCTTTTAATGCAAAAATGCAGTCACTCGCAGCAGCTGTTATTACGCAGACAGTCCTTCAGACCAAACACAACAAGAGCTCAGAGGGCCTCATTCAATCTCTAGTTCCACTTGAAAAATCATCGTAGTTACATTTTTCCTCCTTTAACCTTGCTTTACACTGTATTTTTGTAGGTCAAATATTTTAAAAGCAAGGTTTTGGTAAATGCACATTTTCTGAGGGTGCGTTATCATGACATTGACTTCCTGAAAAGCAGAAATTCCAATCGGTTTTTGTGGAAAGTTTTGCTCATGGATGATTAAATAAATGACCTGTAAAAGTTTCTAATATGCATGTTGTGTCACTTGTGTCTGAAGTTACTTGGTCAATAATCAATACAGAATTTTTTACGACGTACTCTGTTTTTGGTATTGCCATTTCAATTGATTTCAATGGGGAAAAGTGATTCCCCCGCAGGGATGCACTAAGGCAAACTCCCATTGTGATTTACACAGCTTTTTAAGAGACAAATGAAATGGCTGTCATTGGGCATTTGTGTGCGAGTGGAGATGAGTTTTAACGGTGCAGGTCCCGCTGTGGGGCTCAATAGCTCAGAGGGGTGACGGCAGGGATTAGGGCGCACACTAGGGCGTCGCTTCAAGATGGTAGATTCCAGCGCACCCCCGGACACACGCACACATGGCGCAAACAGCGTTGAAGCAGAGAGAAAGAATTAGCCCACTTGAAGCGACGTTTTCCGCCGGCTGTAGTTATACAGTTGCAGAAAGTTGAAGTGGATTTCATTCCAAAGCCTTATGCTGCGGCGTTGTGGGAACATTTTCAATTCAAGCCAGATGAAACCCAACGTCAACGATACGGTTGTTTATGGTGATAAAAATGTGTTATGCCGACAGGCCTATCGATAGCACGTTATTCCATCCAGTTGGCCTTCAGCATGCACGCTTTCCTGTCATCAAGGTATCTCCGTCTTTCATCCATTCGCCATGGCTCAGTGGAGCACATCTCGTCTAACTAACTCCTTTTAATTGCCTGCATGTGGCCATTACCATCCAGCGAGTCGTGCCTCTTAAAGCTCATTATAGAGCCATATCGGGTCGTCGTAACGACGGGTGCTTGATTGTAACGGCCGGCATTTTTTTTTTTTTTTCCTCCTCCCCATCATGGAAAGGCCTCAGACAAAGTGAAGTGCTTTCATTCTGGTCACAGAGCGTTTTTCTAAATGATGAAGTGGGCTATTATTCCCTTATTATGGTTTTCTGCTCTAGCAGTCGTATATCTTGTCAAACTGGCTGACTTTTGTGGTTTTGCTTTTTTTCCAAAACAAGCACTTTATTATAATGCACCAAATGCTGTATTACCTGCACTGTCATTGTTTCACACTATTATTTTTATGATTGTTTTTACTCGATATGGATTTTTTGGGGCCGATTCCAATATGTGTCAGAGTGAAATTCTGATAACCAATTAATCAGAAAAAAATATATAATAAATGAAATAACTTCTTGTTGGGTCCCTTAACACTTACAACAATAAACATGAATTACACGGCAGAACATTTGACTGTTTTACAATACTTTGTGTTTTATTTGTTTAACTTTACTACCGAGTGAATAATCGGCACAAATCAAGCAGTTTTTGGGGGCCCGATGTTTGACATGATCTTTGTCACATGTAAAATCAACAAAATACATTTTTGCCGGTTCACTGCCAGACATTTTCTGGACTGTGAAAAGACAAATAAATACGTCAATGGCGGTGAATGAGTGAAAGCTAATATCGTCCGTTTAAATAAGACGGCACGCCAGGACATCACGGCTGCAACGATTTCTTTTGACTTTGACTTTTCTCCCTTTGTGTCAGTATCCATCCCTTCGCCTTTTTACTATACTCGGACTTCACTCGCACACCTCCCACCGCTCTGTTATTATATTGCTTTTGTTGTCAAGCCGTCTAACAAATGAGCAGCGCTCACACAAAAGGCACCTTTACGGCTAGATGAGCAAAAGGTGACAGAAGTGGACTTTACATCTGATTTGTAAGCGTTACATCGGATGACTCCGCTCGTTATAGCCCTGAAGACAGTGATTACCATCTGTGACCCTGTCCTGAAAGGCAGATGAAAAATGTACTCGGTAAACACCGTGTCACTGTCACTGCGCCCATATTCATGTTTCATTTCCTCTTCTCCCCTTGCAGCTCATCTGAGAAGTCCCTGCCTTGGAGAACTGCCGGTAGGTTGGAAATTGCTTCTTATTTTTTATGAAAAAGGCATTTTGTTTTTCCACAAATGCTTGCTCACAAACGAAATGTGGCTCTGCGTGTATGTACAAAAACATTTGGCAAAAGTATGGATTGTTCAATATTATGAATCCATTTCAATATTACTTAGGATGCATTAAATTTCCCCACAACAGTGGTTGTTTCACACATCAGCATTTACTTTTAGTGTGCAAGTACCACCTCAACGGTCAATTAAATTAAATGCAAATTTATTGTACTTTGAAGTTAAATACGACTGAACTGTAAATAACAAATGGGGCTGAACAATTAATCGAATTGAAATCGACATGTAGTAGAATGCAATTTTCAAATTGCAAATACTACAGATTATTCTTGTAATCCGATTTGTGGTTTGCTGTCTTGTGTTTACTCCACACTTGTGTGGTAGAATTTTTGTCAAGTTGTTGTAGCGAACGCTTAAAAGGCTGCAAGTCAAAATGTTTAGTAAGTTACCAACACCGATTGAAATAGATAAACATTCTAACATATCAATTTATGGTTCATTTGCTTTTTTTTTTAGCCTAAAGCTAACCTATAAAACCAAAGCATTAATTTATTGTTTGTTTGTTAAAAAAAATACATGGGAAGAAGACCTTGAAAAAATAAGTGCATAACAAATTGAAATCACAATATAAGGTTATTTTTCAAAATTGTTCAGCCCTAATAGCAAATATACTCTCCTCAATTTCTTAAAAAAAAAAAAAAAAAGTGAAGCCACTGTACCATTATGTACAGTTTTGAACAATTTTGCGATTCTTTCATGCACCATATTAGGGAGTACCACACTTGGAGAATGAGTGATCTACAACATTCACTAGCACAATATTTGCTGGCACATGAAAGTTTTCAGTCCTTTAGGCTTATTAACTGTGTGCATGTACCATTGCGCTGCTTGTGTATGTTAATGAAATAGTGGCTCAATATTGCTGCGCTTTGTAATGTTTGCAATTATCTTTGTTAAACTGGGCGAGCTCACAATAATTGGCAGCCCCCGGGGCGTTTTTTTCTTCTTCTTCTTCTTACCTCCTCCGTCTTCCGGTTTGGAGACAACATTGGCATGAGGGATTTCTCGAAACGCTTCTGTTTGTTCACCTCGCGTCCTCAAAAGCATCTTTAAAAAGAAACTACCGTAGATTGGGAATGAATTATTGCGACTGCATTTCATGGCTTATTAATTGCAAACATGAACAAATCTGTAATAGTCGTTCGTCTTGTTTCGATCTTGTCAGAAAAGCCTCGCGGGGATTTCGCTTGTGCACATGCACTGCGAAAACTGTTGTAAGTCATTTGCTGGTTTGATTTGCGGTGGAGGAGTGCAAAAGAAATAGCGTCTTGTCAAGCTCGCTATTGATTCGTCATTGTGGTATGGATGATGAACGACTGTCCGAGGCGGTAATGCACTTGTTCCGATCAAAACTTGTGTACCTCCGTGCAAAACGACCCGAGACCCTGCAAGGCTTATTGGCCTCGTGAGTCACCGCGCGGCGTTTGAGACGGAGGCGTTGCCGTGGAAACCAGCCTCCAGCCGCCAGAAATGTCAATGCAGTCACACCTCATGTGGACTAAGACAAGAGAATAATCCACACTGTCACATCCACAATGAAAGCCTGATTGTCAATTTTTAACCAGAACCTCTCAGCTGTCTCACGTTTCTAGTTCCTTAAAAGAAGATGGAAGAATTTTGCACAAGAAGGACTGCAAAAATGAACCATTCACACTCAAATTAACACCTATGGGAAATGGAGATAACATGCTAGTTTTGGGCATGTGAGAACATGTAAACTCCACACGTAGATTTTCGAACAGGGGTTCAAATTGGAGCGCTTTCAGGGTCCAACATTAATCGGTGGCCCGATGGCCCTGGGCCAGCGTGGCACCATGTGGAGCCCAGTGTTGCCACAGTTACCTTTAAAAAGTAACTTAATTACCTTACTGATTACTTGATTTTAAACCTAACCAAATTAGATTACTAGTTTCTTTATTATTTACATTCAGCAGATGCCGGCGATGATAAAAATGACACCTTTTTTGCCAGTACTTAATTGGAGCGCATTTTTAACAGGAATGTTTAAAAATAATTTTTGCCTTTACTAATTATTTTTATTTTTAAAAAATATGCCATTTTAACTGTGCCACACAATTTTTTTTTGCCTGTTAGGTTAACAATCCTCAAGCATTTAGAATCGGGATACACCCCAAAATTTATGATTCAAATGGTTTGCTGTCGAAGCTGCTGTGTCAACCGACTCCAAGTAAAATCTTGGATAATCTTATGCAAAAAAAAGTTAAGTGTTTCACAGGAGCATCATGTTTTTGTTGACTCGGAAATCTACTTGAGTAACTTTTGGTCTTTTAAACGGGAAGTCAACCCCCCAAAAATTCTTTTTAATATGTTCTTCAGAAAACAGGTGAGCCGTGATTGGTTGTTACCTGAGCCCTGGGCAACTGTGATGTCATTTTCAGTCAACACCAAGTGACAAAATGGCCGCCCCTAGAGATGAATAAAAGCGGGTGGATTTTACTGTTAATTCATATTTCACAAACTAATTTTTAATCTGAATGCCATGTTTCGACGAGGGGGCCTGCATAGAACATATTCTTGCAAAAAAAAAAATAATTGGGGGTTTAAAGGAGGAGTTTGCAGTTTCAAACAGCTAGAATGATTTGAATTTAGACTCACTTCACTTGAAATGGCAAATGTCATATATTCAATGAGAATGTATACTAATAAAAGAGCAAAAACAATCTTTGAAGTTGTACAGTGGAAACGGCACGTTGGAATCAGCATCTCATTCATTCGCTTTTTCCCTGGCTGATTGGATGAAATATTCTGTAAGCATTTCTGGTCCCACTTGCTGTTGTCATAGTGGTGATTTGTGATGTTGGGCAAAACTTATTGGCCTTTTGGTGTATGTATGTGAGGGGGAGGCTATTCAAATGACACAATAAAATGCACGGAGCCGTAAAATACATAACCTGAACTGTGCATGATTATGAACTTAATGTTGCAGAAATTAAAAAAGAGGGAGGGATAGCAGGTAGTAAAGTCCCCATATGCTCAATATGTAATCGTAGTCTGCAGTCAAACCGATTCCACTTTGACTGTGTCCCTCCCAGAAGCCCCCGTCCCAGGGGACCCCCAGTCGCGGCTCCCTGTCGCCGAGCTACCGCGTCAAGATCGAGTCGGAGCAGTTGTGACTGTGCTCCCCGGAGCACTTCTGCCTCCATGAAAGTCAGGCTCCGTTATTGCCTTCTCTATCTCCTGCAGGTGCTTTTCCTCGGGGGGTTTCCTTCCTTCTACTATGAACCCCACTTTATCACGGGGGCTACATACACACCCGCCCGGAATATGGGGAAGTCTAAATAAGCAATAAACTCTGCGGATACAACTGCATAAACGGTCCCAACTACTTAAAATCGGTATACTCATCTTTACACAATCGCGATAACGGTAAAGACGTGAAATAGTTCTGACGCTTACACGAAATTCAATCCTTCCTCAGGAATAACATTTATTTTTGCCGCCCGCTATTGTGTGAATGCAAAATGGTTGCATCATCCTGGGACTTGAGCTCACAGTTCCCTCTGGTGTACTGCAACAACATAACAAAGCTCTCTCCAAAGACAGCTTGAGTGACGTTTGTATCTGAAGCCAAAAAAAAGGAACTCTTAAGACACTAAGATGCATTTGCATTTGTTTTGTTGGAAAAGGCATACGAAGCAATAGTAGGAAAATCCTTTCACTATATATCAAAAAACCGGAATTTGCATCTTTTGAAAAATTGTTCGAAATCATGAAATTGAATTTTCAACACATAACGGTTAGGACATTTTGGCATGAAAAGCTTACTTTTGAACCTTTTTTTTTTTCTCGGAAACATTTTGTTTGAATGTTAACAACTGCCAGTGTTTCAAATGAAATTAATAGTTTTTGAAAAGGAAATTCAGTGAAGTATATTCTTACCTCTATTGATCTCGTGATGCGAAACGACGTATAAATATCCGAGTGATGTACAAAAAAGACACCGTCGTCGCCGTCCTCCTGCTGGGACACGTCATTAGTCACTCTTCCACAGGTAAAGGTCATGGATGATATAAAGGAATCAATGGTACGTTCTGCTTTCAGGGTCCACGGGGAACTCGCGTAGTTCAACTCAGATGAATTCCTACTCAGACAGCGGCTACCAGGATGCGGGCAGCGGCTACCACGGCAACCAGAATGTGGTCAAATCTGAGCTGAGGATGCAGCACTCCTTCCCTGGCGCGGGTACAAGCACAAGCACCCCCGTCAAGACTGCCAGGGCGGAGGGGCAGGCCACAGCACAGGTAGGGTGGACGGCTTGAGCGCTATAACTTTCAGTCTACACCTTTGCAGAATATTTGGAAGCAATAGACGTTTTGCTAATTTACTTCCCGTAACTTCTTCTCGTTTAACATGTCATACATAGAGCAGTAGCGAAAAAGTCTTAAAGACGAAGTCAACCGAAAAATATTTTTTTCCAGAATATTTTCTATGCAGGCCCACTAGTCAAAACACGGCATTCTGAATAATATTGTGTTTGTGGAAGATGAGAAATCCACCCGTTTTTAGCGAGCTCAGCGGGCGGCCATTTTGGCACTTGGGTCGACTGGAGATGACATCACAACTGCTCGGGGCTCAGGTAACGACCAGTCATGGCTCAGCTTCAGAAAACAGTTGAGCCGTGATTGGTCGCTGAGCTAGCTAAAAACGGGTGCATTTCGCTGCTGAACTCATATTCCACAAATGCAATATTAATCAGCATGCCCTATTTCAACTGGTGGGCCCGCATAGAACATATAGTGGGAAAAAAATATGTTTGGGTTGATTTTCACTTTAAATCATCGCCAAAGCCCAGAGTGAGAAAGAATGAAATTCTTCCCACTAATGACGTTTTTGTCGCCGTTCAGGTCCCAATCAGCGCAGCAGTACCCGGCCGTGCAATGCGGAGAGTCAGCTCAGTGCCTTCTCGCTCTCACTCCCCGTCCCACGCCAGCAGCACGTCGCCCTCCCACGGCTCGCTGCGCGCCTCGGCCGGCAGCGCCTACGGCCCGGCCATCGTCTCGGAACCCAAACCCCTCCCCTGCATCTTCTCCACCACCTTGCCCTCCCCCGCCCCGCGCACCGGAACCGCCGGCGGCTCGCCCCTCACCGCCCAGAAGAACTCCCCCGCCGCCCTGCGACGGGTGGGTTCCGCCAACTCCAGACAGGGCAGCACGAGCCGCACCACGTCGCCCTACCAGGCCTCGGTCGGCTCGTCGCCGGGCCGCATGGGCTCGCCTCTGACCCTGACGGACAACTGTCAGGTGGGCAAGCAGCCCAGTCACTCGTCTCCGGTGCGAGCGGGCATGGTGGCCGTGCCGCAGCACTACAGCTCCACTCTGCCCCGCTCCGTCATCCACAACGCCGACGCCTACAGGCCGCAGGGCTACGATGTTTACGACAGGAGGATGCGGCCCGACAGCCTCGCAGGTACCGACGCACACAAACACACACGCACGCGCACACGAACACGCACACGTCTTTGAAAAGGAGATCGCACAGTTATGTGCTCAATTCTTACAAAGCTAATACCATGAGAGCTACATGCTAATATTGTGAAAACTATATCACGTGAATAAATGCGGAATATTAAGGGCAATAAAGTGTCAAGCTATAACATGAGTAGAAAATCATCATCTAATGCTGGCCTACACATTCCTGCCCCCTTTTTCCAACTGTCTGCATACTTTTCCAACATGAAGATAGTCAATGACGAAAGGATAACACAGGACGAAAATGACTTGTATGGAGATAGTCTCTTGTGTTTGTCCTTGTGTGCCTGTGGCAAAGTCGCCATGTGAATCATGGTTTGTCATTGGGCCGCGTACAGGACTTGCAGTCGGGAATGTCATATCTGATATATGTAACTTATTGAAACCCGGTAATGGTATGATAGCAGGCTGTCGCATAGCATCCCTTTTGTATTGTGTATATTATTGAAGTAAATAACAAAGACAGTCACATCTACAGTAAGGGGCTCAGTAAGCTCTATTACTATTAATTGTTTTTCACAGAGGACAAAGTGAGTATTACAAAATTGTCTGTCTTCATGTGTTGCGCCACCATTCGTGTTCAACTGTTTGTTGCTTACAATGCAACATCAAAGCTAGTTCCGTTAGCCTGTCTATGGCGTTTTGCATTGAGTGTTAGCATTAATGTAGCCGACTTTCATTACTTGTTACATATGTTTTACGTTTAAAAAGGATTGGCATTAAACCGCTTAAAAAAACAGTTCATTATCGTTTGCTTGCTGTGAAATTTGCCGCCACCATTTAGACATAAAAACTAGCAGAGCGATGGCTCGTATCTTGAAACTGTCGAAAGTTGCGTCATTTGTAAGTAGGTACCGCCTGTTTATGTATTTTTCTGAAGGCTGCGGAAGGCTCTTTGCAGTCAACCCATAATCGGAGGCGGTAGCAGTGGTTGCCCTGGAACGTAGCCAAAAGTGTTCCCGCAAGAGGACAAACATTAACTAGGCCACGTGTAGACTGCAAATTACTTTTGGGCAAAAGAAAGAAAATGTCGAAAACCGTCCAAATGAGACCATTCGTGGTTTTTCATGCCTCGTCGGAACAACCAACTTTGCACATTGTTGTGCTGTGTAAGACAATTAAATGGCAAGTTAGGGTTCCATTTTTAATTTTCTCTTATTTCGCCCGGTATGAAATATTCATTTAGGCTTATTTTTAATGGGATATATTTTGTGGCGACGTGGCCTTAACTTGAGCAATTTATTTCAAAACAATACAAGTGATGAGCAAAGATAACTTTTCCAATTCGTTCTGAATGATCTGTCATCCTGTTAATCCGTGAGGTGGCGCAGCAACAAATACAACATACATAGCTTGCCGAAGTGTTAAAAAATGTTTGACCGAACTTGTACATTTTGGTACGTCTGAAACGATCTTGAGACACGAGTAAAATTTGTTCCGTGGCCAGGCTCGTGACTCAAAACACTTATTTCTCAAGTCATCCTTCCCCGCAGAAATGACCGTAAATAATCCGTGTCAGTCCCCCGTGAAACGCTTTCAAAATAATTCATTTTTCAAAAAAAAAATTTGCTGCCACCAGGGGGCAGTAGATCATGTACATATGTCTATGTATACACAAAAAAGACAGTCACTCACAACTGCTCAGTAAGCCACAGTAATAGTTGTTTTTTGCAGAGGATAATGAATTCATGCCTTTTATTATTCTGTTTTCTGTCTACACTTTGTTGCAGCATTCATGTCACCTTTTATGTAAAGTTTTCTAACGACCGCAGCATTGATGCTAGTTTCGTTAGCCTATCTCTAGCAATTTCTCTTGCGTAAATCAAGATAGCACCGTGCCACGATATAGCTGGGGAACACTGTATCACAATATTTTGTATTCAAGCTGGCAAATTATTTCTCAGTATGAAAAATGCGTTCCCAGTCAGTGTTCTTCATCGTTATTTCACTTTGTCCCTTTTGATAAGAGTACAGGGGACAAAAAAACCCAACAGGAAAACAAAAGTTATCTCAAAGCATGTGTTACGCTGCAAAACATTTTTTTTTCCCTGCAATCCCCGATGCCGTAAAATGAACTGACTATGTGCTTGACTTTGTGCTGCCTGGGGATATCTTCAGACGCTCTGGTGGATGATGACGTTCAAGGTGAACCTCTTTTTTTTCCCGTCCCGGTTTGTGTGTGTGTGTTATTGTGCCTGCTGCAGTGGCCGCATGTGTGCATGGTTGTCCTTTGTGGCCCTGTGTGTAGGCGCCTCATTCCTCCAACTCCATTTCTGCACATTTGACCACAACTTGCAAGAGGTTGGGACGTCATCATCGTTTTGAGCCGCATGCCTTCACGGGGAATATTGTACATTGTATCTTGAGGCCGAATATTAAAGAGAATTTTTTTTTTTTCCATTGGAAGTGAGGTGAAAATTTCATTCCTGGGTCAAATTTAGTTGACTAACATCACGACTCTAAAATCATAATTTGAAGACACTAGACATAATTTTACAACTCAATCATGAACGCGACACACTGGTAACAAACACTACTTGGTTCCCAATCCTGTAAGTGTCTTGGCAAGATCTTACGTAAAAAGACTGCGAGAAACCAGTTGACGATGGTAATCCCGGATTACATTCATTAACAAGCACTGTGCTGTACTGATGCGAACAGCTCATCCATAACCACATTTCTCCTCCACCTGTGGCGGCGTACTCCTTTCCTGCCCTTTTCTCGCACCCGACTGCCTCCAGTGGCGGCCGATGTCGGCTGGTCGGCAAGCTGTGCCACTCAGCGCAGCTGTTCACCCATCTGACAAATGGGGATGGAGTGCACCGGGGCCTCACACTTCCTCTCCTTGCCTGCGCCTTTAACTTTTCACATTCATTTGACGTGGGAGCCTTGGCACAAGCGCACTAGTGTGTCACGAGTTTTTTCGCCCGCCTTAATTTCCTGTCACTATCGATGCAGAGGATGCTTTGGCTGGTTCTTCAACACTTACCCTCCCCCACTAGTCCCCTACACCTCCAACTTCCAAAAACCCTACAATAAAACAATAACATTTTAATACAAATTATACAAAAATATATTTTAATTCAAGTATCAAGAATTTAATCTGGATTTCAAACATTCAAGACATGCCTAATGTAGGGAAAGCTACTGTAAATGATTTTTTCAAGCACCCAAACGTGTGATAGAAAGCGTCCGCTTTCCAATCCTGCTCGTATGTGAGGAGAAAGTTTACTTCATGAGTAAAAAAAACATATTAACGGATATCTTAGTGAGACATTTCGACTACCAGCAAGATTGAATAGCGTCATCACTAACTAATGAGTTACGTCACCTGACAGTCAGAGCTAGCTAGCTAGCATGAAACGACAGATCAAGGGTTGATTTTAGATAAATATGATACAACCAAGATAGAAAAGTTAAGACTAAACGTAGCAATTATCCCGTTGTTGACTGGTGTCAGAGTCGGCGGCTTTGTATTTTTCAGTGAGGATGGAAGTTGTCACACCCTCGTTCCAAGCTGACCAATGAAAAAGCTTCTAACATCGGTTCGGCGGAAGACCCGCCCACAAGATGGAAGTTCATCCACAACCAAAAGTCAGGAGTTGCAAACAAAATTTATGGTTTCATGAGAGCAATTTTTTTTTTTTTTTAATGTAAACAAAACCAACACATTATTAAAGTTTTGGCAATATTGGTCTTTTATACAAATCCATTATTTTTGTTTTAATTTCAAATACCGTTTTTGTTTGATTCCAAATAAAGACACAAATTTCTCTCCATAAGACGTTGGACCGGATCTTCCTATGTCACAGTTTGATAAATTTAATATTTTTTCACAAATCTATGCTGTTGGTCAGTCCACACCTGTGGGTGTTACTTTAACCAATTTTTGACCAATCTGAAGTGTTGAAAATGACTTGTGCTCTTTGACGATACAGTATTAATGGTTCAACAAACGCTTTTGTGGTTTCCTGAAAAGTGATGATTTTGGAGGTACAAGGATTCCGCCCGACGCCAGCGATATGTATGCATTTGATGTTCAAGGTTCCACTGTACAGTATATCGTATATTGTAAACACAGTATACTGTATTTTATCGTATCAAATCACCCTACTTCTCCTCATTTGAAGGAATGCACTTGCATGCATTTATTTGAGGGTCTGTTTTGTCAAGCAGGCGTGCAGCGGGCCGTCGCCGCCCTTCATCAAGCCGGGCGCCGAGTGTAATCTGTAAAAAGCCATTCTTGAGACGATTCTGACGAGGAGAATTAAATGACTCGAGTGCACCCGGAATGCGAGGCATTCATCCTCGGCAAGACGGCGGCGCAGTGTGTTTCCTAAACTATTTGCACATGCTTTTAAGACAGGCTTGCAAGGCTACAATCAGTTCTAGTATAGAAAGCACCAAAGATGCATGTCTTCAAAATGCTGTCGTATATAGTGCGTGTGTTTTGATGCCGAGGGGGGAGGTTTGCATTTGTCTGGGAGAGCACGTCCTTCTCCTTCAGTCTGCCAAACGTCTGGCTTCACACGAGAGACTTCTCAGGTGGTGCAAACTCATTAACCCGCTTCCTTTTTCCTCTTTTTTTCCCTCTCTCTTGTGTAATACATACGTACGACCGACACCCTAATCGTCCGGCCAATCTAATCGGTCAATATTAACACATTTAAAATCGTCAAAAAAATGGTCCGATTTTTTTTTTTGGGGGGGTCGGTGCAAGTTTTGCCATTTTTATTTACACATGAACACATTATGTCATAGGACAAAGATAATGACCAATAAACACCTCCCACTACCCCCCCAAAAAAAGAAATGGCAAAAAAAAAAAAAAATGACCAATCAGAAAATTTTTGTCTGCTGTAAAGTTAAACAAATACTAAAGTGCCGGTATTGTAAAACAGTCAAATGGTCTGCCTGTAATTCATCTCTTTATTGCTGTTAGCATTAAGGGACCCCCAAAAAACTTTCTTATAATCAAGCAGACGTTTAAACAGTAATTCTAAATTTTATTCTGCCCAATTTCGAAATCATCATCAACCTAAAAAAAAAAATCCATCTTGGCCGTGCCCTTAATATATACTGCCCGTAGATTTGATGATGAAACAGAAGAAGGCCGTCACAGCTAAGCCGCAGTGTTAGTTTTGTTTTTTGTTTTTGCCCGTGAATATTGTTATACCGTCAGTTTACGTGCTCCTGCTTGTGTTCAAATATAAGTTGCTTAAATCACAGCAACATCGATGCTACTTTCCGTAGCCGTCTATAGTGCTTAACATTGTGTGTTAGCATTAAGCTAGTGGGCCTGACAAGGTTCAAGTTTGTTTTATATTTGGTTTTCCAATAAGCTATAACTGTGAGTGACATCCATATATTGTGTCCCCTTCAATTTTCTGAATATTGTCACTTTTCTCCGCTCAATAGGACCGCATTATTCTTGTAATATCTCTTTCTTTCTAAGACTCTTTCGTAGTGTATGTATGTAAAACAAAATAATAGGAAATCCCGTAGTTCTGTTTGTTGTGCGCGGCAAAATGGCTTTGTCGCAATGTATGCTCGTACAGTAGGAGTGGACCCGCGAAGCACACGGAGGCTGACGAAATGTTCAATGAGCGGTTAATCGCCAACTGTATACCGGTCCTGTGGGCTTCACAGTGTATCGAGCATCGTTGACACGAGAGCTTTAAATATATACTTTGTTGTTTTATTTGCAGGCATGCGGAACACATATGCCAGTCAGCACAGTCAGTTGGGCCAGGACCTGAGGTCCGGCATATCCCCAGAGCGTCGCATTGCGCCCATCTTTGAGGACCGCATGTTCCAGGCCCCGTTGTACCTCAGCCCGGGCCACACGCAACAAGGCACCCTCTGCAGGAGCGCCTCAGGTTCGATACACGAAAATGATATGCTACATTTTAGCAGACATGCTTTTACATCGTTGGCAATGGTGTCCGAAGTCTCGAGGTGCATTGTTATTGTGGAACACAATATCACAGCCTGTCTGCCCTTTAGCACCACAAATGTGCCTTTCATTATTTCTGTCCCTTGCTGTCTTTTTTTTATTTTTTTATTTTTATTTTTTTATCGCATTCGCTCCCTCCGGCACAGGGCACAAAAGGCTTAGCTGGGACATATCAGGCAGGTATTATGTTATGCTGCCATAAAGGCGGCCATTACCTAATTTTTTAGTGGCTTTTCTAGAAAAATAGTGTGGTTACCAGGCGATTGCTTGTTTACCAGCATACAGAGGCGCCTTGAGATACAGGTTGGACGTTAAGACATCACAAATCGTCTTTTCCTATTAAAATGAATGGAAATGCTATTAATCCGTTCCAGCCTCCAAATGATTTTGCTTCCATCTTCATTTTCTCAAACTGTTCTTCAAAGGTCTTAGAGCCATGAGTGATTCAGTAAATAAAATGATGAGCTGTAGAAATGAAGCTTCTGCGGGGAAGTATTACAGCTGTCCATTTCTAATAAAATAGGCTCATTCAAATGTATCTAACGTAACTATTTGCACTCATTATACACTTCTCGGGCAGTGAAGCGCATAAGAGTCAATAGATTTGTTCTCTAGCTATTTTCATCAATTTGAATTGGTTAATAATGTGTAAACAAAAAAAAAACAGACAACTAATTTGTGAAAAATAATCTAAAAAAAACAACAACTCCACCCTGCACCGTTGCCTCCTTGGCACACTTTCTTTAGTTTCTTTCAGGACTGGGATACAAGGATATTCATAGTTAAGGAAAACAAACAAAGTAGCGAACTCAAAATAAGGATATGATTTAAAAACATGTAAAAGTAGCTTAAACTGCATTGTCTGTTGACAAAATGAATCAAAAAAGACTACAGTTTAATAACAACAAAATTGACCTTAATTATTTAATCCATAAGATTTTTACTTAATAGTTACGGATCATGAGTGGTCCTGTTGAGTTTTTTGGTGGATATTTTAAATGTTCTCAAACATGAACATTTCAAATGTTTTGGAAAACAAAACATTCGGTCATTTTTCCAAAAGGGAGCACTTATCTGTCAAGAAAAAAAAAATACCTTATTTTGATTTCTGTAAAAGTTGAGGCTAGTTTAAAATAAGAAAACTTGCATACAACTTGCTTAAAAAAAGGTTCAATGCTTGATTTGTTTTGGCTAGCTAGTTAGGGAGCTAGCTCATGATAGATACTGTAGATAGATAGATCTATTCATCTAAACGGGTAATTCAAAAGCTAAAGCAGTAAAACCTGTTTTAATTAAATTGTCATTTGTTTTTTCCGAAAAGCCGAGGTTGGAAAATGCTTAAAAGATGTATTTTTCTGGGGGGGAAAAAATGTTTTAAGGCCATATTGCCCCACCCTAGTTCTTGTCTTTCTTTTTTATGATTTATAATATGGGAAGTTTGCTCTGTGTACCTTATCGCGCTTTTTATAGATATTGATCCTCGACTGAAAAATAAATGTGAGCTTAAATCAAAATAGTGAGGCTAAAATTGCATTTAAGGTACAGCGTGTTTATACTAATCATCTGGTATATTGGCCTTACGCAAGAGCAGCCATGCGAGGAAATTGTGTTTTTGGAGCAGCAATTCATTCTGACATGCCGGCTTCTGGTAGGACAGAGCGACTTGGAGAAAGGAAATGGGCAGAGTCGATGGAGATTGGACCGGCGTAACGATTCCGACAGTTTGTTTATGTGCCAAAGTACTCAGACTCTCCATTTAGGTAAAAATACAGATACTGTACTTGTGTTCAGAGGATAGGGAATTTATATAACGCCTTCCAACCACTGGTCGTTGTAAGCAATTGGATGAAAAAAAAAAAATGAGGTAACGGTATCATTTTCAGGGTAAAGAAAGGAGTTGTTAAAATGTCAGAAAGAACTTTGTCTGGAGGCATAAGCGTCCACTCAGCATGTCATAAGACACGCCCTTCTTTACAAGTGGGTATCTGGCTATTTCGGGCAGGTCTCGGCTTAACGTTGCCACTCCGCTGTGTTTGGCGAGATTATCTTAGAAGCATACGGTGGCACCGGGAAGCGGGAAGGAGCAGAGGAGAGGATTTGCGGATCATCACGCAGGTTGATTTTTGTTTTCTCCAAAAGCAGCCGAAGCTTTCCTGGCTCAAGGCAATCTTGTTAAAACAAAGCAACGAGCAAGCGGTTCGTTTGAAGAAGAGGAGTCGCTTTTTGGGGCGAAACTATGCGAGCTGTGTTTTATCCGTAACATTAATTGGATCCAGATTTGAGAATTTGCCGCCTCTGCCAGAGCGGCTGCGTCGTTGTAATTTCTGCTTGCTTTTCGTGTTCTTCACCTGAACCTTCGAATGCAACCAATCTCACCTGGATTTGTCCGTTTGCGTGCGTGGCGTGTTTGGATTTCATTTCTAAGGGCTTTGCTTTTTTTGGCCTCAGGTGTGGGGAGTCTCCAGCGGACATCCAGTCAGCGCAGTGCCATGACCTACCAAAGAAACAACTTGGCTCTTAATACAGCCGCCACCTATGCGGATCCGTATCGCTCGGCGCAGTATCGGCCGTGCGATTCCAATTGCAGTCGGCAGGCTGCTGTCCTGGACGATCCCGCCCGCTCGCCCTCAATAGACAGCATCCAGAAAGACCCCAGGTAGACTCTGCTCCTGCTTTTCAAAGCTTCGGATTTATCATTATCGTAATGTCTGTAATGTTTCTCTCTCTCTCTCGCTTTTTCTCTCGCTCTGTTTCTTTCTCTCTCTCTCTCTCTCTCTCTCTGTCTCTCTCTCTCTCTCTCTCTCTCTCTCTCTCTCTCATATATAATCTTCCTCAAGTTTTTTTTTTTAATCTTAGTTTCTTTCTGTTTAAAGCAACAGGATTCTATCCGTTTCGGGTCTGTTTTTATTAGAGAGAGACCGATGTGTTTTTTTCAGGGCCGATACCGATTACTAGTAGTCAAGGAGGCCGATAACCGATATAATTAAAACTCTTAACTTTGTTGAAATGCCTTTATGCATGATTGTTGAAATTTTTTTCAGATTTTTTCAGATAATGTTGATGTTTGTTATTATTATACATTTTTGACAATATGCGTCTTTGTTGTAAAATTCTAACAAAGTTCAGGGAGCTCCCAGGGTCATCAGCATGTCTTCAAAAGTTACATGAAAACTTAAACAGTTGCTCCCTATAGTTTTTGACAGTAAATAAAGCTCTCCAAAATTTCAAAATGACAGAAATGTTAAAATTTCACTTATCTTTGTTTTGATTACAAACAAAACCAAAAGGTGCAGAGTGTTCCCATTGTCAGATGAATCTCTAATAAAGTTAACTGAAAATTTAAACAAATAATTCCTTGAAATGAGTACAGTTTGATTTATTTTTTATTGAGTTGATTTATTATGGGTCATCAGATTTATAAAAAAAAAAAAAAAAAAAAAAAAAGGCAGATACCGATATTCATCAAAATGCCGATAATCGGCCCGGCCGATAATGGGTCCATCCCTAGTTTTTATGTTGTTCCACATCAACCTGTTTTGTTTGTAGAGAGTTTGCATGGCGGGACCCGGAGCTAACAGAGGTCATTCACATGCTGCAGCACCACTTCCCCTCCGTGCAGGCCAACGCAGCCGCCTACCTTCAGCACCTCTGCTTTGGCGATAATCGAATCAAGGCCGAGGTAAGGGCTCGTCCCAATACTGTCAAGATTTTGCTGTCCAGCGAAACAAATTATGGCAAAAAATGCGTGTTGTAAATACAAGGCACGCTTTCTGTAATATTATTTGTTCTAAATGTTTTTTTTTAGACATATTGCCAGCCATGACATCCGCTTACCGGAAGCTGAGCTGCATTGGGCGTTTTTACTGACGAGACGCGTGGCTAGCAAGCAAGACAGTTATGTTTTTGTGTTCACAACTTTTTTGCCACATTTTTGGGGCAAGCTTTCAGAGTCCATGTGACATTGAGTTTGTATCTTAAGGCATTTGGCTGATTTAAGCTTTGATAGCAGTGCACAGAAAACCATTGTTATTGCTATACTTTCATAAATGTCACAGACGGGTTCTCACCATTTAATGAAAAGCATGATGGATTTTTTTTCAAGCACACCCCTCATTCAATATATTTTCATCTTCAGGGATGAAAGCTTACTTTTACAGAGCCACATAATATCAGCCTTTTATATGGAATGTTTTATTAGACGAGTATGTATGATTCTCAGCGGCAGGCTGGCGTTTGGTACCTGACTTAATCCACCTCTTAATGCCACCACTATCACGTTACAATCATAGAAACAATCAATACTATACAAGACTGCATTATAAAAGGACACAACAATGCCTCATACATTGTGTTGAGCAGTTCACACTCAATATTTATATAATGACCAATATTTCAAATAAAATACTTCGAACTCACTGGAGAGGCTGATTAGAATGTGAAGTAGAACGGGCAGATGGTTTTGCTAGTTGAACTTGGCTTGCCTTGACTGACCAATTAGAGGACGGGAAAATGCTGACGTTATCGGGGGCCCGCTAACTAAATGTGATAGTTTATAGAAAGATATCTTTTGCTGATATAATTTAAATCATACGGGCCAACACTGCTGATTTGAAGCCCCTTGGCAGATGAAAATGATATGGCAACACATATACCACTGAGGGTTTTGCGCGTAACAGTATCTGCATGCTGGTCACTCTCACGGATTCTCCCTGCAGGTGTGTCGGCTCGGCGGCGTCAAACACCTGGTCGACCTGCTGGACCACAAAGTCCTGGAGGTCCAGCGCAACTCCTGCGGAGCTCTGAGGAACCTCGTCTATGGAAAAGTGATGGACGAAAACAAGATCGCGCTGAGGAACGCGGGAGGCATCCCAGCTCTGCTCCGACTGCTGCGGAAGAGTGTCGACGCCGAGGTGCGGGAGCTCGTCACAGGTGAGCCGGCAAGTCTCCACTTTTCGCGATGGATTATTTGAATCACATTTCAAGCACATTGGAGGAACATATTGTGTTTGATATGATGTTCCCCTGCGCATTTTCATGGTCGGTTCATGTTTTTACTATGCGGACGCTTCTTTTAGTTTTAACGCAGACGCTACAGACAGCACCGGTTTGTGCGCGTCTCATTTTTTTGTTTGTCATCTGAGCGCAGCAAACATGCTGTACGTCGGCACTGTTTGCGATGAGGGTGGAGCAGAAAAGAGCAAGCCGAGCCATTTGGCTCCCAGGTGGTTGATTCAGCTGTTTTTGCTCGGCTTCAGCCCATGTTCCAACTGTTTCAGGTTACAGGTCCAATGGTTAAAGTAGATTTTTTTTTTTCCCCAAAGAAAAAAAAAAAAAAGACAGACCCACACAGTACTGTAGTATATTTTGTTGGCGCGGTTGACCTGAGAAACAAAACACCTCTTAACTTAGCTTCAACAAAAATAACATGAGTGAATCTAAATTTAAATAAGCGCCAGAATGCCTTTTACTGTACATTACTTACGTTATTATGCTGTGAAAATGCATTAAAATAGGGCTGTCAAAATTAAAGCATTAACTCTGGAGATTAATTTAAATGTCATAACGCGCTAAAAAAATTAACTCCGTTTTATATACTTCGTGTAGCAGCTGACCTCTGCTCACTTTGCAGCCAACCTTAGAAGAGAGTCACTGTCGCAAAGACAGAATTTTACATAGTTTTACTTTAAAAAGTTGCTTGACGGCTCATTGGGGAAATCCAAAATAATTTGCACGCTTTGCACAGCCAAATTCAAATAACATATTAGCTGTACGGCTTTGGTGTATCGTTCAACGGTTGTATTTTACAGGAAAAGAATCGTATTCAAGGATCACAGAAAGCTATTAGAACAGTCTTTGAATCGAAACATACTTTTATTTTTTCCACATTAATTCCATGATTTTACTCAAATAAATATCGGTTCCAAGCTTTTTAAAAAATTGTTGATGAAAAATACGATTAATCGCGATCAATTATGGAAACTTTTGCGGTTAATATCGCTTGACAGCACTAATTAAAAATGATCGCTTAAAAAAATGATAAAGCAGTGAACACTCATGTTTTCTACAACCTTTGCGTTTTCCACTGCCGCCGAGGGTCAACCGCGTCCAAAACGAGTTCCAAGCCACTCCTCTGCGACTCCCCCGAGAGGTCCATCTTCTAGTTATGCTTCATTAGCATTCAACTCAAAAGCAGACCACCCCCTGCTTCAGGTCAGGGGTCATGTTGTCCGGACATAGAGTAGTCGTCTCTTTACCTCCCTGCAGTTATTGCTCTGTACCGAAACAGCCTTTTGAGATCACGGGGTCAAACATCACAGCTGTCATTTATCTTCAATGGCCTGAAACTGTCCAAAACCTTTTGATATAGACAGATGAATCCATAGATACTTTAGACGGTCCCACCGGATTCAAAAGTTGAAAGATTGTTTGGGGAGTACAACTTTGAATACATTCAGCGCTTCAGAGAAATTTCAGCAGATTTATGTCACCCGTGTTACAGATGAAAACAATGGAATTGTCTTGAATGTTGACATTTTGCACTCGCTTTAAACCGTGCATAATCTCCAACCTGCCAAAAACTCACTCGCTAACGCCAGACTTAACATAAATATGTCTGTGTCTTAAGATAAAAGCTGTGGCGTCGCTCCCAGAATGCTCAAGGCATGGCTCTTTTGTGTGCGTGAGTGTGTGTGTGTGCGTGCGCGCGCCTTTTCCGCCTTCACAAAGACGCCAAATCCCAAATCAATTGTGAGACAGTTGCTGGTAAACGGAAACAAGTCAACAAATTACCACCTAATAGTAGACCTTCTGCTTCTTGCTTGTTTTACTGTGGCAGACAGGCAAAAATAATAGGCGAGAGCTAGCCAGTTTGAAGTTGTTTTTGTCCATAGCTCAGTGCCTGCGTCTGTTGCCTTCCTCTGCCCTCGCCGGCGTTGCTCGGGACACACCGCTGGTCGCGGTGTCATAATATTGACCCAAGGTAAAGCACACACAAGCGGAGTTGCCGTTCCTTAAGTGGGTCAAGCCACCAAAGAACATGTCATTGAGCGGAGAAGAAGACTGAGAGCTCGACATTTTGGAACTGTCAAAGATGATTTATTGTTGATGCATTGTTGGTCCCACTTTTTTTCCGACAGGCCTGTCACTCATCTGTGCTTTTTGGATGCTGTTCTGAACACGCCCTAAATTGACATTGCAGTGAGTGGGTGTGAAGGCGCATACCAGTAGGCAAGTGGTTTGTGGAGTCAACGTGACCTGCCCTGAGAAATCTTGATTCGACATGAATGTGAATACCGTTGAGCAGGACGCAATTTCTGAAGTCTGTAGAGTTATGGTATTTCTGATCTTGCTTTATGGACCTAGTGACTTGAGACATAGGCTGGACTCTTAAGGGTACATGGCATGATGGAGAGGGCAAAACCTCAAATAAAATTCAAATTCTATGCCCTGAGTCTGTCCATAACACCTCATCCAAGCATGGAAGATTAACGGGGTTGCTGAATCAAAATATTTGGCATTTCAGAGGATGAAGGTCCAAGTCCTTAAAGCGGAAGTCATATATTTTTGAAGAATATGTTCTATGTAGGCCCAATAGCAGCATTCGGATTAATATTGAGTTTGTGGAATATGAGTTAAGCAGTAAAGTCCACCCATTTTTAGTCATCTCTGGGCACGGCCGTTTTGTCGCTTATTTCGACTGAAAATGACATCACACACCCTCAAGGGCTCAGCTTCAGAAAACAGGTGAGCTAGGATTAGTCGTTATCTGAGCCCCGAGGGTCTGTGATGTCATTTTCAGTCGACAGAAGTGACAAAATGGCCGCCCCCTGAGATGGCTAAAAACGGGTGGATTTTGCTGCTTAACTCATATTTCATATTAATCAGAATGCCTTGTTTCAACTAGTGGGCGTGCATAGAACATATTGTTGAAAAAAATGTCTTGCTTTTTGGTTGTGAATCCTGAACATTAACGAGTGATCTTAAACACAGACTGTACTTCTTCCCTTAAGAGCTCGAGGGAAAAAATCCTTGACATGGCTTTTTTGGTGCAAGCTCGTCTTGGTGAGGCCCTCCAACCCCGAACCAGTCTTTAATGTCCTGGTGCTTCTGGTCTTGATTTATGGCCGCAAGAGAGAAAAATCACCAATTTAGGCCCTGTCTACACGTAGCCGGGGTTTTTGAAAACGCCGGATATAAGCCTGCGGTTAGCCCTATCATCCACACGTTTTGCGTTTTCACTGAAAAAACTCCGCCCGCAGTGGAGATTTGCGGATATCTCAGAATACGCGTTATGCTGTGGACGGTTACACCCGGAGATTTTCGTCGTCACCGCGCCACAATGACGCTTTGACGTCATTGCGCGACTTGTGTTTTCATGCGCGACAACATGGATTCTCGCTGCGCTGCGTTGGTTATAGCCATTCTCGATGCGCTTTTTGCTTACTGATTTGTCTGCAACCGACCACCGCTTCTCGCTGAAAGGTTTAAAAGCAATTCTGACATCTGGTCGGTTCTCCCGAACGAGTTTGGCGCCGTGTTAGTTGGCTTCGTAGAAGTGACGTCAAAGGACGGAAGTTACTTCTGAATGGACAGTATTTGGCTAGCTACTGCCGCCTAGAGGCTTGGCGTTGCGTTTGAAAAACGCACTTCCGCGGCTTCGTGCGGATGCGTTTTTTATTTTATTTTTATAGATTATTTGTGAACAACAACTAAACTACTACTTGTATCTGGCACGCTTGCCCAAGAAGGAAGCAGGCTACTTGCTGGCGCGCTTTACCAAGAACAAGCCACGCACGCATACAGCATGCAAGCTCTGAGGCGAGGCACATCCTCTATGTGAACTTCTGAGAACGTAGTATGAGTTGAGCTGTCTGATGTTTTGAATGAAAAAAGAAATGATGAAATCCTCCGCATGTACTTAAGGCTTTTAATGGATTTAAAGCACTTTAGATTGGAAGAGTCATTTCTTGGCAGGCACATCGCTTCCGGCTGTTTGTATTTGTGTAAAAGAGCTCTGGGGCCATATTATAGATTATTATCTTCATCGGCTCAATTAAAGAGGAGAGGGTGTACTATGAATTGAGTGGATATCAACACTGAGGTTAACAGCATACGATGAATGGCACTTTATTTGTGGGTGAAATTTTAGAATGTAGACCCGCCCATGGTCGATGCAAAGCAACGATAGAGAGACCATAGGAAACCGTTTTGGAAACTATTTTTGTTTACCCCTTCCACGTGCTTTAAACACTTTTAAATGTATCAAACATGCTTACCATAATCATTAGCGCCTCTTTGCGATCTTTTTATTTCAAGAAATGGGAGACTTCTGTCTAACATCACTTTGAGAAAAGGGAAATGAGACCGGCTCGCACGGTTCTCCAAATTAGAGGTGTGCTTGTTTCAAGCTGTTTGTCACTTGCAGCTGGTGTTGACAGTAAAACCAAAACAGAAGAGATTTAAAAGCTACGTTTCAACACCACAATGAAAAATGATCGCTGAGAAATCCGCAACATAGCGGCAACGCCTACGATGACGTAATTATGATTTCAGTCAGACTTTTCATATCATGATTATTTGCGCTTTGTCATTTTATCGTCACATTGTTATGCAAGCGTTGTCCGCTGTTTATTTGCAACGCGCGCCTTCTCTAATGTCACTGGTGCGCCACAGAAGTCTGGCCGCGCTGCAGCGTGAGCCTGGCAGCGAGAGGCGTCTAATTAGAGGAACATGCTACATACTGGCTAATCCCTGACAGATGCGGCATCAAAGGCTTCAAGGACTGTGCATGACCAACAGTGGCTAGGACCAAAAAAAAAAAAGAGTATTTGAATTGAGTGGAAAGAGGGGCACCATTTTTGGAAGACTTACATTATTTATGTTTCATTTCATATGCTGGAGCAATGCCCTTTGTTGCCTTTTTTCCATTTTTCTCCCCAAAGGTATTCTTCTGTGATGTGGAAGATGGATGTGAATGTGTAATATAAGGCAGGGGTGGGGAACCCTTTTCCTACCGGGGGCCATTTCTGTTTTTATAACACCCTCTTGGGGCCGTATGAAATAGATGAAAATACGGTAAATGGCCATAAATGGCCATAGGTTCCCCTCCGCCCGCCCTATACCTTCATGTTGGTTTTCAAAAGAAGACATATTATGCATGTTTTCCATCTGTGTTCTCAACCGGGTAGCTGAAACACTCCCAAACCGCGGACTGAAATGAGCACACAGGGTACACAATTTCAGCGATGCTAGTTGATACTAGCCATGTTTCTCCCGCTCCGCTCTTCTTGACCTAGCATTAGCGTTAGCGGCAGCCGCAGTTTTGTCATGACGTGCTGTTGGGCGCTAGCTGAAGAAATGTATCCATGTTTTTTTTTTTTAGTGAACATAAAATGATAATATAATTTTAAAAAATGTGATCAAGTAAGGTTGCAATGTGAGCTCACGTGGCTGTATCTGGAATAGAGGCACAAACTGGAAGGGCCGTGTCCGGATTGTGCCATTTCGAAGATCAGGTTAGCGTATCGGGATTTTCAATTTCGATAGGCTCTCCAGAGAACCGACTGTTCACATGCAAGCTGTTAAGAAAAATGTGTATTGTATTTGTATAGTAATGGTTTAGAATTTCCTATAGACATACAAAGTAGATAATTGGCGCTAGCTGGCGGCAAGGTGCTACTTTTTTATTAGAAAAAGCTTTGGCTTGAGCACAAAAACAGAGAATGTGATTTCTCAGGAAATGACACAGCAAAGGTCGCCCCCAAAAAAACTCCACAGAAATGTACATTTGAAAATAAATACAGATATGCTATTATGCAGAGGAGCACTGCAGTCACTTGAAAGTGCCTCTGGAGGAGGGCGGGCGGTGGAGGGGCAAAAAACAAAAAAACAAAACAAAGTGCCTCTGTATCTTCAACAAGCCAAGCTGATTAGTATCATGAAAGTTAGCGTGGTGTCATTTCTTTTTCTTTCAATGGCAACTGGGCCGCTCGGTTTGCCTTTGAAGACGTTTCACCTCTCATGTGAGAAGGCTTCATCAGCTCATGCCACAAGGCGTGGTTAGGACCGAGTTGGTGTGGGAAAGCCATCGTTCATGCCGTGTCGGGTGTGCTTATTATACAAAGTAGCCCCACTTTGACATAAAAATAGAGGGAAAGGGCCAATGGCGCGCTCGCTGGCATTTTAAGAAATAGCTCACTTAAAGTTGTTGTTTAATTTCACACTTGATGGGTGGACAAACCCTGCAGAGACCTAACGATTAAACAAGCGATTAAAAAAAATAAAAAAAACAATTTTCTATAATTTATCCCCTTTAAGAATTTCCACTTAAGGTCCCCTGTGTGTTTTTTTCCCCCCCGTCAACCTCACACAGCTATTAAAAGCCCAAATTGTCAGCCCTTCGCTGTCCGGCTCGCCTTAAGTGCACCCGACAACTGACGTATCCCGAAGGCTCGCGTGCGTCCGTCTCAGCCGTCCCTGCCACCGGCAACCGACTTGACCGCGTTTGCGTGCGTCCGTCTCCGCAGGGGTGCTGTGGAACCTGTCGTCGTGCGACGGCGTCAAGATGACAATCATCCGCGACGCCTTGACCACCCTGACTAACACTGTGATCATCCCCCACTCGGGATGGAACAGCTCCACCTTTGAAGAGGACCACAAGCTCAAATTTCACTCGTCGCTGGTGCTGAGGAACACCACGGGTTGCTTGAGGTAACCACCTGATTGCGCACGTTTGGCACGCTAGCACCTCCATGTGGACAACTAGTGTGGTATCACCCGTTAGTTGTAAGCCTTATCCGCCGGGATGACTGCATTTGAAAAGTTTGCAGGTTTTAGAGACAGACAGCAGTGACAAAAGTACTCACATTCTTTACTTAAAGCGGAAGTCAACCCAAACATATTTTTTTCAAGAATATGTTCCCAGGGGGCCCACTAGTTGAAACACGGCATTCTGTTTAATTTTACGTTTGTGGAATATGAGTTAAGCAGCAAAATGCTCTCGTTTTTAGCCATGACTGGAGGCGGCCATTTTGTCTTCTGTCGACTGAAAATGACATCGCAACTGCTCACAACAACCAATCACGGCTGAGCTGTTTTCTGAATCTGAGCCAAAACGGCAAAAACGGTTTAATTTCTGTACAACATGTTTAAAGTCATGTCATTGCTGTTATTATAAAGTACAATATTCTAGTTATATTTTCCCAATAAAAATCACATCCAAAAACTTTGGAGCGGATTAATGATACTCCCATTCATTTCAGTGGGGGAAAGATGATTTGAGATTTGACTGTTTTGAGTTGCAAATATTCAAATGTTATCGCCTATAATCCACATTTTGTGTAGTTGACGATGTCATCTCTTCTCACTCTTCTCCGATTGTTGTTTGTGCGTGTGCACAAGGCAAGATGGGATGATTTCAGTCAGGCAGACCACACGCACATTTCATCCATAATAGATGGTGTGCAGGAATGATTACACAAGTGGAGCAGACACACACTGATCTGTCATTTGGCGTGTTTGCACATTCTCATGATTTGTATGCGCGTGTGTGTGTGTGTGTATGTGTGTGCGTGTGTGGGGGTGTGTGTGCGTGTGTGCGTGTGTGTGCTCTTTAAACAGGAACTTGAGCTCAGCTGGCGAGGAGGCCCGAAAGCAGATGCGCACCTGTGAGGGTTTGGTTGACTCACTGCTCTACGTCATCAAAGCCTGTGTCAACACTTCGGACTTTGACAGCAAGGTACACACAAGACCACGCACACACACACACAAGACGCATACGATCGTTAAGCCAAGAGCAAAACATGTCGCTGCATGTTAAGGGAGGAAAAAGAATATGATGTGCCGTGGTTTGAATCTTTTAATTGCCTGACCCTTACTGAAAGCCAAACATTATTTTCAGAAAGTGTTTGTTCACAGCATATCGAAGAATTTATTTCTGTCCCAATTCCCGCCTCATGACTAACACAAACGCATCAAGATATTCTTTTTGACAAACCGTGTCTCCGTGCGCTCTCCGCATCAGATAGTGGAGAACTGCATTTGCACGCTGAGGAACCTGTCCTACCGTTTGGAGCTGGAGCTGCCCCCGTCGCGTCTGATAGGGGTGGAGGAGACAGACGCCATTCTGGGAAGCGAGTCGCCGAGCAAAGACGTCGGCTCCAGCTGCTGGGGGAGGAAGAAGAAGAAGAAGAAAAAGAACTCCCAGGAAGACATTGTGAGTGTGGCAGGACAGCAAAGAGAATGTACAGTCGTCACAAAAATGTCCGAAACTACATTTTGGGAGTCTTGCGGTGTCACCTTGCGACTAAATGTTGACTTTGTTTCCTCAGTGGGACGGCGTGGGACCCATCCCGGGCTTCTCCAAGCCGCCCACGGGTGCCGAGATGCTTTGGCACCCCGCGGTGGTCAAGCCTTACTTGACACTACTCGCCGAGAGTTCCAATCCTTCCACTCTAGAGGGCGCCGCTGGGTCACTTCAGAACCTGTCGGCGGGTAATTGGAAGGTACGTTGTTGACCTTTTACACACTAGACAATAGGGCTGCCCGATTTTGAAAAAAATAGTAATCATGATTATTTTGGTGATAATTGAAATCACGATTATTCAAACGATCATTTATTGATTTGGTACAAAACATGAAAATGTTTAAAGGGGAAATCAACTCAAACAATTTTTTTTTCAAGAATATGTTCTTTGCAAGCGCACTAGTTGAAACAAGGCATTCTGATAAATATTGCGTTTGTGGAGTAAGAGTTAATCTACTCGTTTTTAGCCATCTCTGGGGGCGGCCATTTTGTCACTTCTGTCGACTAAAAATGACATCACAAGTACCCAGGGCTCAGGTAAAGACCAATCACAGTTCAGCTTTAGGAAGCAGGCGAGCTGTGATTGGTCGTTCTCTGAGCCCTGGATAGTTGTGATGTCATTTTCAGTCGACAGAAATGACAAAATGGCCGCCCCCTGACATGGCTAAAACCGGGTGGATTTTGCTGCTTAACTCATATTGCACAAACACACTCTTAATCAGAATGCCGTGTTTCAACTAGTGGGCGTGTTGGGAACATATTCTTAAAAAATATATGTTTGGGTGGATTTCCCTTTAAACGTAAACAATATAAAGACAAATCAATGTAGGTAAGTTCCTTTTGGACCAAACAAAAATCATAGTTATAAAATTTAAAAAAGGTGCAAACGTATAAATTCAACAATGATTTCCTTGTGTAAACAAAGTTGGATATGAATGAATATAAATTAATCGTTTTTCAGGATTATACCAATTTTGTAATTGTAATTGAATTAATTGCGCATCCCTACTAGACACTTAGCTCCAGCTCTCGCCATCTAAAGCAGGAATTCTTGTATTAGATCAAGTATGTGTCGTTGCTGTGCTGTTTTCTCATTTTCACTCCTCTTGTGTGTTTTGAGCAGTTTGCAGCGTACATCCGCGCCGCGGTGCGAAAGGAGAAAGGCCTGCCCATCCTCGTGGAGCTGCTGCGGATGGACAACGACCGGGTGGTGTGTTCGGTGGCCACCGCGCTGAGAAACATGGCATTGGATGTCCGCAACAAAGAGCTCATAGGTAAGGGGCTCACAATATCAGACAAACAAAAACATTTGACGCGAGAGTGAATAACACAATACACAGATGTGTCCCTTTGCTACAAAAACGCTTGGGTAAGAAGCACATTCAAATGTATCGCCCTTAAAGTAGAGCCGGGCAATCAAACAATATGTAATTGTGATTTCACGATCATAAAAACATTCTAATCAAAGAAAAAACATTCATGTGCCTCTTCTTCTCCCTGAGCGTGGTTTTAAGATGTTTATTGACACCCCGCTTGGAGTTTGATATAAAACAAAAATTAACAACAAAAATAATTACACACATTGTATATTTGAATACAGTGTGTACTTTGTTTTCCAAACATCGGTAGCTTATTGCTAGCAGTCAATTGAAATGCCCATTGACAAGCTAGCAAAAATTAGCATTCGAAGTTACGGCAGGAATCTACCTTCAAGTAATCAGTCAATGAATAATCGTGTTTATTAATCGTGATTTCCGACATCAATCAAAATAATTGTAATTATCCAGAATCCTTCCGTAAATATCAACATAAATGTTTACAAACAAACTGTTGTAAAAGATGAAATGCCAATTTATTGTACTTAAAAGTTAAATACAACTGCATACCATTTACATATATGTATTGTGTTGGATTATAAAAAGTGAATGCGCAGTTTGAACATATAATTCAATGGTTCTTCTTGTACCACAAGAGGGCGCCAGCGTACCCTGAGAACTACTGCTGTAAAGGTTCATCTGAAAACCACCGCAACGCCCCAATGTCACCCATAATCAAAATAGTTGCATCAACTCCGACATATATGAAGTGACATGGGCGAATATACTTGCATCTGCACTTGAAAGCCGCACACCATCCCGAGCGTAAGTCCTTGTCACGACACACCGTTTGCTCCACGTCTCCCTCCTCCCTGTCAGGGAAATACGCCATGAGGGACCTGGTCAACCGCCTCCCCGGGGGAAACACCACCTTGCTGTCGGACGAGACGGTGGCGGCCATCTGTTGCACCCTGCACGAGGTCACCAGCAGGAACATGGAGAACGCCAAGGCCCTGGCGGACACGGGCGGCATCGAGAAGCTGGTCAACATCACCAAGGGCAGAGGGGACAGGTAGGCCGGCCAAGCGTGCTCTAGGTTGGTCACGGAGACGGATCGTATCGGACGTGACTTGTTGCGTAACGTGTGCACGCGCTCGAGTGAACCGCCAGAACACACAAACGGGACGCATTCGTGTGGGAATACGTTGGTGCCATCTGAGCTGATTTTTTTTTGATTGTGCAGCATTATCGTGTGGTATTTTTGTGGCATCCGAGTTGGAATTTGAATTTGAAATGTTGCATTTTTCTCAATTGTTTCACGCTGATTTTATTTTTCAATGAAATACAAAAATGTACAGTGCCCATTATTTATATAGAATGGTGAAAAAAATCCACATTGAAACTAAGAAAACACAGATAATGTATGTTTTCTATGTCTTCTCTCATTTAAGGCGTTTTGAGTTTTTAATGGTGAAAAAGAAATCCTGTGTTTGAAATGTGATGGTTGAAAAAAAAAATCTGTGCTAGAAATTCAGAATAAAACTCACATGGCACATAAAGACTTGGTGGTGGTATTTATGTTCCATTTGAGTTTTACTTTGTATTCAAGACATTGAATTTTTGATAATGGATTTATTTGATCATTTAATGTTTGAAATTTGTGGTAAAAAAAAAAATCACTGAATTTTTGACACTGAATTTTTTTTAAGGTAAAATAAAATTTAACTTAATTTGAAAATGAAATTCAGATCACTGATTCATCATGTTGGTATTTTTGTGCGACCTGATTTTGATTTGAATTTAACACACCGAATTTGTTGATAGTAAAACAATTCAACGTTCAATATTGAATGATAAAAAGAATCAGTGGTATAAAGTCAAATTCAAACGCGGATGTCTCATGAATCTTGCATTATTTTTGTGCCACCTGAGTTTGAATTTAGGATGCTGCATTTTTGAGATGGGATTTTTATTCGTCAAATTTCAAAGTCAGATTTTTTTTTTTCATCCAAAAAATTCCATGTTAGAAATCTAAATTTAATGGCACATCTATACCTCCATATAGGCAGACACAAAAATGTTTTGGAGATTCGGACGCTGTCGTTCGCAGAAGTTGGTTTTCTGTTCATTGAGAAACAAACACTTTATTTCTAGCCTGCTTGAAATTCACTTCCATTCAGCTAAAACAAAACAAAAAACAATGTTCACCCTAACATTTCACACTAATATCCTTCCCCTCATGCGAGTAGCGTATTTTTTTTTTGTGTTACAGGTTTTCTCTGAAAGTGGTCAAGGCGTCCGCTCAGGTTCTGAACACGCTGTGGCAGTACAGAGATCTACGCGCCATCTATAAGAAAGTAATAACTTGTTGAATTCATATTCATACCCTAACCTTATTCAAAACAAATGTTGAAATATACTTGTGTATTCACGGTGTAACTTAATTGACCAAATCCCCCTCGAACAAACGTATACTCGATGTCCTCCATTTGTCTTTCCTAACAGGACGGATGGACCCAAAACCATTTCCTCACGCCGGTATCCACACTTGAGCGTGACCGGTTCAAATCGCAGCCCACCCTCCCCACCAACAGTATTCAGATGTCCCCCCTCAACCATCCCGGTAGACTTTTGTTACCTTTGGCACAAGACCTCTCAAGCAGAGTTTTCCCCTCACGCTCGTCTCTCTCCTTCCTCTTGTAGCTGCCAGTGCCATGTCGTCTCCCGCCATTCGCGACCACACCCTGAGAGATTATCAGAGAGCGCAGTCAACTATGCAGTTTTATAACTACCAAGTGGACAACAGTATTCACAAAAACCAGTATACAGGTACTGTACACTCGACGTGAACCATGCGATAGGGTTTTCTTCATCCCTGCTTGATCCAAATTTTGAAGCTACCGTTTTCGAT